>NC_056735.1:582543755-582673755 GCF_019279795.1 Protopterus annectens
AATTTGCTGAAAAGCCACTTCGCTATTTTGCCTTTTCACTCTTTCGGATCGATCAAGATGCATTCGCCAAACTGTGTCTGTGATCTCGTAATAGGGACCCAATTAATCAATCTTCCAGTGACCAGAATATAAAATAGCATATGTATTATTTTTATTTTCATAAACTGGAGCAGTACAACTTTGTAGATGCTGTGATGAAGAGATTGAAGCCCTATGCTTGGTACCTTGAGATCTTATTTGCGTTTAACTTTCTATGTGAAAGTTTGTGCATTAATATACATGTTAATGCTTTGTTATTTAATATACAAACTTTATGCATGTCTAGACATCCATTAAGCAGATAAATACTGTGGTGAGATACTATCCTGATGTCTTATAGTATTACATGTGTGCTCGTGTAACTGGAGAAGAGCAGCAGATCTCTTTTCTATACTATATTTGAAGAGCTACACATTTCCCTGACAGCTTTCAACACATTTACATATCTTCCATTCAGATGAAATGCTTTAATATCCTATTTGCTTTCAGTTTTTTAGACTATAGGATACTAACTGACCTAGATAGTATATGCCACTTTGAAGGCCTCTTTCCTGATAAATAGTGATAAACGTTGTTATACATTTTAATTTCAGGTGAAGATGTTCATTTTTTTACTGAATAACTTTTTATTGATTTTCAGAAAGCTAAACGTATATACAGCATGTATATCAAAGGAATATTTAAATAGTCAAAGCTTAAAGTAGAGAAACAATTCTAAAAACAAACATTACAAAGCCAACTATTTACATATGATGTCTATACTTGAAAAACTTTGTTTTCTTGAATGTATTTTTGAATAAGATTATAATTTATTTCAGTCTTTGTTTTCCAGCACTTGATTTACTTTCTGCCAGGCAGTGCTTAAGGAAGTAGGTTGTTCTGTTCTTTCCTTGATTATTTTCAACTCCAACTCCAAGACTGATAAAACCATGTGCTTGGAATGTTTACAATTGGAATGAGTTACAGCTTTCCAGTTCTGTGTAATATTTTTCCTTGCAATAGCAAGGAGAGTCCACAGAATTACATATTTTTGCCTTGGAACAAAAGACGGCACAGGGGTATTCAACAAAACTAGAGATTTTGTAAGATGGAAATTATCAGGAACAGTGCCTCTAACAAATAGTGAATAGTGTCCCAATATTGTTTAGGTAAATGGTATTCATAGAACATGCATTGTCAAATGGCTATTGATTGTGATTTACACCTCCAAGATCTATTTTCTTTATTATATATGTGTGGTGTTAAGTATTTTCTATGTATAAATTGTCATGTGAAAAGTTGCCAATATAATGATAAAGATGTTAGTTTTGAAGATATAAGAATTATTTTTTTATCTTTGTCATCTGGCATTTTACGATTAACTGTTTCACAGTATTTCCATATATTTTGTTTATTATGAACTCTTTTTTCTGTAATAGATAGAGTGTATATAACAAAAGATCTTACTGCAGAAATAAGCAAAGTCAAAGCAATCACCTGCCCCTTCTCAGACCATAATGCAATAACTTTTGAAAAATATTTAAATTTTAAGAGAAAACTTACAATCATAAACATTCCAGCCTATATAGCAAACATTAAAGAGAGTTTAAACAATACTATACTGCAGAGATGCAAACATTTCTAGATTTAAACCTCACAGATGAGGTGGCAGACATATATATATATATATATATATATATATATATATATATATATATATATATAAATATATATATATATATATATATAGATATATATATATATATATATATATATATATATATACATATATATAAATATATATATATATATATATATATATATATATATATATATGGGTCTAGGACTATTCAGTGAAAGACTGCGCACAAATCACTGAAAGCACAATTCACTGACAAAACAATTCATTGAAACACATTTCACTGAAAGTTATATGGCCTTTTCCCCACTGTAGTGCGATCCTGGAGTTAGCATATATAGTAAGGAGGGGTGTGGGGGGCACTGCCCCCACATTGTGGGGTGTGGGTAGCATATCCCCCCACATAGTTTGGATATATATTACATTTAGAAAATAGTAATTTATTGAAATTGTAAGTATCCATGTGTATAGTTCAAAACCACACACACCCTTACTATATACTCTAACTCCAGGGTTGCACTACAGTGGGGAAAAGGCCATATATAACTTTCAGTGAAATGTGTTTCAGAGAATTGTGTTTTCAGTGAATTGAGCTTTCAATGAATTGTGTACAGTCAAATGTGTTTCAGTGAAATGTGCTTTCAGTGAATAGTCCTCGACCCATATATATATATATATATATATATATATATATATATATATATATATATATATATATATATATATATATATATGTATATATATATAGATTATATATATATATATGGATCTACTTTAGAAATTCGACAGCTCACAAGATCGACAGCTAGTACAATGAGACCACAAGAACGGCAACTCATTAAAATGAAAATACACTTGAACGACACCTGAGAACAACAAAAAGTACAATTGGTACAAGTTAATATGCAGTTTAAATTAGCCATCTAATCATGACAATGCTGTGCTATGCACCACATCATTGCCGTTAGAGTAGTAGTAAACATGGAAGCCACAGGAGTTGTAGGTAGTTCGTACAAAACTATTACTTCCCAGAAAGGGAAAGAGTTACTAGTAGTAGATAATTACATATACTATCTTGAAAGGTATCGGCAAGAGTGAAGATACTGGGGGTGTAGGTATAAAATAACAGAAAGTTGCAGAGGTAGGGCTATTACAGTATTAATGTCTACTGGTGATGTTTTAATGAAGTCGGTACCTCACAATCATACAGCTCAGCCAGGTGAAGTAGACCGATATAAAGTGTGTCATGAGGTTAAAATGCGAGCAATGTAAAGTTGTGATACTCCGTGTTTAATTCTGTCAGATGCTGTGGCCTCCAAGTCTCTAGAGTCAATTTGTCATATACCTCATAGGAGAAAGCCTTATTACAACAAGTTGAGAGTTTTCGCCATAAGGAAATTCTCTATCATGGGGGTGAAGCACCGACTCTAGACAATATTGACCTGTCAAAGTTCCCATTGAAAGATGGTGCTTTTGTTAGTAGGACAATGTTTGATAATAGCTTTGACATGAAAGTAATAGCATTCAGTGCAGTAAAGTAATTTACAAAATTTGAGCTGTGCCACTATCTGGATGATGGACGGCACGTTCTTTGGTAAAGGTGTAAATATACGGCAGCTGTACTCTATTCACGGATTTGTTAAGTATGGGAGTCATAGCCAGGCTATTCCTTTACTTTATGCTTTCTTTTCTAAGAAGTCCTTAAAATGTTACAATTTTCTGTGGCATTGTGTGTTTACTTTGCCAGACCATAACCTCGATGTCAGTGTGAAATTCGTGCTGTGTGACTTTGAAGTTGCAGCCCTTAAAAGTATTAGACTGAATGTTCCTAATGCCAATTCTAAGGGCTGTCTCTTCCATTTCTCTCAGAATATCTGCGAAAGGTTCAAGGGCTGGGTTTAACTCGGCACTATAACACATCCCAGACATTTCAACTAGCAGTAAAGAGCCTAGTAGCTCTGTCATTTTTACATGAAAATGAAGTGGAGTCGACATTTGATTCATTAAAAGAGGGCTTGCCACAGCAGGGACAAGAACTAATAAAGTACTTTTCTGATTGGTACATTCATGGTAGAGCACGGAAGTTTTGTACCAGGAGTACCTGCAAACACCGATTCCCCCCACTATTTCCAATACCATTTTGGAATGTTAGTGAGGTTAATGACCTGTGTTTACCACAGACACAGAATACAGCTGAAGTGTGGCATAGGAGACTAAAGTGTCTCATCGGGGACAGAGGCACAAACTTGTATTTAATCCTTTCCTGTGTTGTTGGCGAACAAAACAGGGTGGATTAGCTGCGGGTTAGGTTTTCTATGGGTTATGTGACTTCTCTGAAAAAGAAGAAGCTCATAGAGCGGCACAATATGTTTCAGACAGTTATTTCTAACAGAGAAGAGTATACGGCTGTTGAATTTGTGAGAGCCTTTGCTAAACTACTAAAAGTGTAACATAGTAAACGCTACTTTACAGGTTTCAAGTCATGTTAGTGGCTAATATTGCATGTGTATTACATGTCACATTTTCGTTGTTCTGAAGTTTCGTTCAAGTGTATTTTCATTTAAATGAGTTGTCGTTCTTGTGGTCTCGTTGTTTTAGCTGTCGATCTTGTTAGCTGTCGAATTGTCGAATATCTAAAGTAGATCCATATATATATATATATATATATATATATATATATATATATATATATATATATAAAATGTAAGGTGGCAACCTGGTATAACAACAAACAAAACCATAAAATAGACAAAATGAAATTAGATATTCATAAAGGCAACTTAGCTTCAGAAAAAGAATTAGAAGTCCTCATCAAAAAATGCTTAGAGATATTGAACCATAAAACAATGATTAATCTAGAGAAGGTCAAACTATGCCCTTACTCTATGAATCCAAAAAATCAAAGGAGAATAGCTAACAGGGAAAAAAAAATGATAAAGGCAAATCAGATAAAAGAAATATACAATATAGACAAAAAAGAAAAGTATCAGGCTTAGAAGGAATTCCAGAAGTCTTTAGAGTGTATTTTAATAAACTCAATAGTCAAGAAAATAAAGTAGAATCAAGTGGAACACTTTGAAAATTGATTAAGGAAAATGTAAGACTAAGACTATCAGGTGAACACCGAAAAATAATAAAGATATTTCTGTGAAACCATTATTAAAGCTAAAGGCTAATAAAGTATGAAAAAATGAATGAAGTTTCAACAAGAATGATCCTGGTAACAACAACAACATTTTAATTTGATATTTTAACATTTTAAACATATTTTAAATATATTAATATGTTTATTATAAAATATGTATAAATTATATAAAATTTATTTATTTATTTATAAGTAATTTAATAATATTCAAGTTATAAATGGGTCAATTAATGTTTATAATTTTTATAATTGTCATTATTTTTGTAAGTGTATATATGAAATTTGGTATGGTATAGCAGGATTTGCACACTAGATGGAGCTGTTTCACAAGAGTCTTTGAATGAGTTTAGAAGTCTTGATATATGAATATGTATTAGTTCTGTTAAATATTCATGAATGGTCAAACAGGATTGGTGTATTTGAATTTTATTTTTAATTGCAGGGATGATTTTATTGGAAAATTTGTCATTAATTAAAGTATAAAAATGGAAAGGTTTTAATAGGTAGTTGTCTGATGAAGTCCTGGTGGAGAGGGACGAAAACGCGTGTTTCTGTATGGTTATGTGAAGAGCGTTAATAAATTCAATATAAAATCTTTTTTGGCACTCTTTCTGCAACTCTAGTAGCATTTTGGTGTATTTAAAGATATTATTATGACATAAATTAAAGCAGAAATCAAGAAACTAAAATTAAACAAAGCCCTGGGTAATGATAATATGTTAGCACAGAGATGTTTAAATTGCTATCTAATAATGCATTAAATCTATTACTAAGTGTGTTCACATCAGTTAAAGAAGGTAATAAATGCCCTCCTTCTTGGAAATACACTCAAGTATCACAAATTTTGAAAGAAGATAAAAAAACCTGATGAGTGTACCTCATATAGACCCATAAGTTTATTAAATATAGATTATAAAAGAATAAAACAAATATTGCCATTATTGATAGAGAATGGCCAAGCAGGTTTAATTAAAAATAGAAATACATATGGCAATATAAACAGAATTTTGTCCTTACTGATTTCATAAATAAAAAAAATAATAAAATGAATGTCATTTGCTTAGATATTAACAGTACATTTGATTCCGTGAATTGAGATTACCTTTGGCTTGCACTGGTGGAGTATGGATTTTTGGAAAATTTTACCTCACTAATAAGGTCTCTTTATGATAAATATTCGGCATACATAAAAATAGGATCCTGCTTGTCAGAGCCTATCACCATTAAAAAAGGTACAAAACAGGGTGTCCACTTTCTCCTTTGTAATTTGCATTAGTAATAGAACCATTAGCAAATTCTATACGTGCAAACCCAAACATTCAAGGAATTCATCTTGATACTGACCTTGAGTTAAAGATTCAACGCTTTGCAGATGACACTTTATTGACTTTAAAAGATGATAATAGCACCCTAAAAGAACTATGGAATTCAACAAAACAGTTTAAGACGATTTCTGGAATATCATTTAATGAAAATAAAACCAATATGTTACTAATAAATATGAACAAAGAAGTAAAACATATCATAGATATCTTTCTAGAAATTATGCAAATACTTAGGCTTTAAAATTACAAATGACAAAGATAAAACAGTGCAATTAAACTATAAAGAGATTTTGGATAATATCAAAGAACCCATACAAAAATGGAATAATCTATTTTTTTACCATGGAGGAAAGATGATATATAATTAAAATGATTATATTCCTGAAAATTCTATATCTTATACAAGCTTTATACAAGCTTGCTTACTACCTCCACTTAAATCATATTTCAAACGACTTAAAGGGTTAACAACAAAATTCATATGGTACCCTAAAAACCTAGAGTTGCCCTAAGACAAGGAAGAAGGTGGAATAGGCTTTCCAGATTTAGAAGTATATACACAATTGCCAACTTTAAAAACATTTTCTCTATGGTTAAACAAGGAATATACTTCCAAATGGAAACTAGTACATGAAAAATTCTGATTAAGAAACCACTCATGAAGTCTGTTAGGGAAAAGGATCCTAAGTTCATAGAGCAGTTAATAGCACTGATAAAATTTCCCACAAATGGGAAAGGAATTTTATCAGTGAAGATGTTCATTTAATGTACATTTCAACCCAGTGGTTGCAGATAACTGCAATCATCTTAAAATTAATCTAACTGATTTAGATATATGTCCATTATGAGGAGTTAAAAGCAGTACTAAATCTGTTTTTTTTTTGTTCATTTAAATGTGCTCTTTCTTTGAAAGTTTCAGAGTCAATAAATTGCTGATATTTTTGGTACCTAAATTTCCCAGACAAAATTCATAGACTGTCAGGAGCACAGGGTTGTCAGGAGTACAATAACGGCCTGGATTCTTAGACGTGTGTACTCTGCAAGGCCAAGCGTTGTGGTCTTCTTTAGTATATTAGATGGACAAAGTCTGCAATACCTGCTGTTCAGTCAAAAAAGAAAATAAATAAATAAATAAATAAAAATGACAAGTGAGAGTTTTTGGTGCCATCATGAAAACGCATCATTTTGCTGGTCTAAGCAATGCAAATGGGATGATGTGTATCTTGGAGCACTACTCATGTTTACACACTTGCATAGTGCAACAATTCAGACATGGCAATGCCATACATGATTGCTGTACAGCAATGCAGATAGTATCCATGTATGTTTTCTCATCTTTACCAGTGTACACCCATTGCAATTAATGGTACAGTCAGTATAGGGCAAACAAAGCCAAATAGTGCAGTCATGTGTGGCTTTGTTGTACTCTGCTTAGATTGCCATTCTTGTTAAATATTGTGCAGTGAATGGGTGTGTTTGTGTGTGTGTGTGTGTGTGTGTGTGTGTGTGTGTGTGTGTGTGTGTGTGTGTGTGTGTGTGTGTGTGTGTGTGTATCTGGGTCTGTGTGTCTGTGCCTGTGTGTTTGAATGTAGGCCTGTGGTACATGGTTGCACTGAGTGGCAGAGTGTATAAAAAGTGCTATTTGAACTGTCTGTGTGGGCAGTTCTTGAAAATATAAATTACATGTTAATGTGATCTATAATTTTGTGGCATGTGTAAGACTATAAATCGCATTATTGCTTAGCAGCACAACTGTTTACACTGAGCAGTATAAGTTGTGCTCCTGAACACATTTTTATGCATTCAGCTAAAATTTGTTTAATTCAGCCTCATTTTGCATATTAATATGGTGATTTTTTCACAGTAAATGAGCTAGCTTTTAAAACAATTAAAAATCTGTGGGATTTATTTTAAAAACAAGGTATAATAAGCTCACATGCACACATACACATAAAACAAACAAAAAACCCATAGACATGCCCTCACACTCACAATGCATGCATACCTATGAGCAACTCTAAGGTTCTTAATTTTCCTACAACATATCTTTTTGCTGCAGAAGGAAATTGGTGCTCTCAGTGAAAAACACTGACATCACAGAGAATACATATACATTCTGTGCAGAAGACACACCAGCTGACAACCAGACTGGAGTAGCAAGTGCTGTGAAGCAACATTGCCACTTACTGCACTACTCTTTTACCCTGAGGAGTAGTTACATTACAGTCGGTCTGCAGGGTTCACTGTTTCTCTTTAATCATACAATTGCAGAATGTTCATGACTGTTATTAATATTTCCAAGTACTGTGTGCAGTTCCTTCTCATTTTATTTATCACATCTTCTCAAAAGAGGGACGTTTAGTGTATCTAGAAGTAGTTTGGAGTAGAAACCCTTATAAAGAAAAGAAACGAAAAGAAAATAAAGCAAAAAGAAGTAGCACACAAGAAAGAAAGACAGAGCATTATAGGGATTTAGAGTAGAGATAAACTTCACTATACTTTTTAGCTTTACATTTGAGATATATCAGGTTCTACATTAAGTAAATTGAAATTGTCTGTTTGAGGTTAATTGCTGACATTTGGGAAAAATGGTTATGCCATCAATCACTAAATAACAAATAAATAAGTAATGATAGCAACTTAGCAATTATGCCAATTTTGGCATTGCCGTACACTTATTTTTTATGTTCTGATATGTTAAGGCTCCTGTATCCCAACAATTAGCACTCCTTACATGTTCTTTATTTTCAGGTTGTTAGTAATTCTCTATGTACTATTTTTATAATTGAGACCAATTAATAGTTCATCAAGTTGTAAGATATTAACTTGATTGATTTATTGATTTATTTATTGCATGTGTTGCCTTCATAGAAAACCCCCAGTCAGTATTTTAAAGATACAGTGACAAAACATTCTCCCAAAATGTACTTAGCGACAGTTATTCACAGACAATGTGCTCTTGTGTGTCAATGTATCACTTTTGAACCTGCACCATCTGGGATTAAGATATGGAAACATGGAAAAAAGAAACTGTGACATGTAAAAGGTGTACTGAAACATTTTCAAATTGAAACGCCATCAGTATAAAGAGAAAATGGAGCAGCTAAAACATGAGGTTTTGTGCATTTATAAAAAGGAGGATGGTTAAGGATTTATGGTACTGCCAGTATTTTTTTAGAAGTGTTGTTAATATGCTAAGCCAACATAGGTAACATGGTATTTTGCAGCCATTGTGTTTCTCTGTTGGACTTTAATCAAATACTAAATTATTTCAAAAGGCTGTTTTAATGGAATACTGGACTCACCCACAGTGTGTTCATTTGTTTGGGAATATGAAACCTTGTTTATTGTTTGTTTGTTTGATCATTTCTGCTTAAATATTATGGATATGTCTATTACTGTGTGCAATAATACAGACAGCAAAATGTATTCATAGCAGAGGCAGAATGATTCAATAAATTTGCTAGTTTGTACAATCTGGAGAAATCACCTGGGCCTCCTTAGGCTGGAAACCACAATAATAATTAGGAATGCATTAAGATGATGTGAGGTAAAACAAATAGTAAACGTTTTTAAAAACAAAACTATAGCATGGGACATAAAGTACTTTAGATATCAGAGAGCATCTGAAGTTTTCAGTGTAAGGCTTTAAGTGACTTGTAAACAAATGAAAATGCTGTTATCCAGTGCAATAAAATTAAAACAGATGTCCTATTCATTACTATTCAATATATCAACAAATGTAATTGCATTCACCTCATCACCTCTGTAAAGAAACAATAAACCATAAAAACTGTCATATTCCACTAACTTAAAAAAGGCTATTAGAAAACATATATTTTTTTTCAAATATAGTCAGAAACAAATTTCCTTAAGTGGATGTCCCATACGTTTGTTGTTATATACATGCAAATATTTCAAGCACAGGTATTAAAAGCCATTCTTACTTGCCAATATAATATAACACTTGTTCCCATAATAAATGTCCAGGCTGTTATTAATCTAAACTAGTACTTGCTTTAATGTAATTTTGCAGTCTGTTCTATGCATCAGTTACTCTTTCAGAGAACCAATTAGTACACTTCTCATTCCTATAGAATCTTCTACATATGTTGTCTGATGATTCTATAGTAGTTTTTTGATAACCCCAAAAATTCCCAGAGGTGTTTGTCTCTAAATGCCCTATATACTTGAGTAAGATCTCTTCTTAGATATCTATAAGAGAAACTGAACAAGTTCAGATATTTTAGTCTTTCATAATAACTTAAATTTTCACATCCATGGATGCCCTTGGTATATTTCTGCTGTACTCTTTCCAGTTTACTCATGCTTGTTTTCTTATAAGGTTTACATATTGTCATTCCATACTCAAGTTTGGATCCGATGTAACTAACAAACAATGCCTTCATCATTTTAGAATTACTAAACTTTATAAATCTTTTTCTACAATCTATAGTTCTATAACTATCATTAACCAATTGGTTGATATGATTAGAAAAACTCATAGCTGAATCTAACCATATACTGAGTTCTTTAAATGAGTCTACAGTTTCAGTCCCTGTGTGCTGTATTACATATTCACCTTTCGCTTTATGTCTCCCAAATTTCATATGCTTAGTTTTTGATGTAGTTATCAACATATTATTCTCCTGTCCCAAATGGTCAATGTAGTCAAGTTATTTTGCAGACATGCCTTATCCGTAACAGATGTAATCAGTTTACCCAATTTCAGGTCATCTGCATATAGACAGCAGAACATCTCAGTTGAAAAAGTTAAGTCTGAATGATACAATCTAAACATATAAGGGTCTAAGAAAGAGCCATGTGGGCCACCCTGACTGTAACCAAGGATTTCACCTGTCCAGTTGCTGCATGATACTTGCCATGTCCTATTTGTAAGCCATACAGCTATCCATCTTATCAAGAGTACATCAATACCTAGTTGCACTAATTTATTGATCAGTGTTTTGTGTAATGACCCTGTTAAATGCTGAAGTTAAAGCTATATAAATTACATCACAGCACAATTTTTCATTCATAGCTGTTATTATATTGTTATAGAACATCATGTTATAGGTGGTAATAGATCTGTTTTCAACATATGCATGCTCATATATGGTTTCAAGTACAACCTATCTAGTTCTGACAATAACTTATCTAATATTACCTTCTCCATTGTTTTTCCACAACATAAAAGTAGACTTAATGGCCTACATGACTATACATTTGTCCTACTCCCCTTTCCCTTGAAGACAGGTTCAGTAAGCGGATGTCTCCAATTCTTTAGGAATCTCCCCATATTTATGTGACCTAGTGAATAATCAATATAATGGTACAGTAAGTTCTTGCTGAAGGGTTCTCAAGTCATTGTTACTAATTCTGTCTCCTCCCTGTACTTTGTTTGGATCCAGTTTGCACAATTCTTTTTTAATATAATCTAATTTGATTCCAGTATCTGGGGTTACCTGGATGTCACTAGGAAAACTTATTATACCTTTTGTGGAGCTAAACTTTTTTTGCATAAGATTTTGTAAATATATCGTTAATCTATTGTGTCTGAGAATAAATTTTAGAATCTGTACACAGTTTATCAATTTGTGTCTTTACTCCTTCCACATCTTATGTATCTATAAAATGTTCCCTATTATGCTCAATATCTTTATATAAATTGTCTTCAATTTTTTCTTGATCTAGTCTAACACTAAGCTTAATCTGTTTATCCAGTGTGTTTGTCAGTTTTCAAAGCTGCTGTTCGACCTCTCTTCCATTTCTTAAATTTTTGTCTTTTATCTTAATCAGATATATTTTTCTTATGGAAATATATCCCCCTGATGTTGTATGTCTGGATCCTGATGTTAAATATTTTTTTTTTGATTTTTTGCACTCAAATAATTTATCTTTCAAAACTTTTCATATTCCATCTGCAGTTTTTCCACTGATCACCTCACTCCAATTAGTTTTACATAGTGACTGTTTTGCTTCCATACAATCTATAATTAACCTTCTGTGCATTGGTTTAGATTTCCACTTTGGCAAAATTATTTAACAACAAATTGACCTTTTTAACCCCATGATCACTACACATCAATGGTGGTAAAACTTGACGTAAAGTAACAGTAATTTCTTTAGGAACACAAACAATGTCTAGTATGTTCCATCCCCTAGTAGATTTGTATACAATCTAAAGCAATTGTTGTTCCTGAATATACGTTGTAAATAATTTCCTTACTAATGTTGATGAATCAATATTAACCCAGCCACTGGAGATGCACAAGCCAGTGCATTTCTTTGTGCCGGTCCCAAGCCCGGATAAATGGGGAGGGTTGCATCAGGAAGAGCATCCAGTGTAAAAATTCTGCCACATAACTTATGGTGCTAAAATTTCATATTTCTATACCGGATCGGTCGAGGCCCGGGTTAACAACAACCTCCACCAGTACTGATAGCCAACAGGGTGCGGGCAGAAATTGGGCTACTATTGGCCGAAGGAGAAGAGGAGGGTGAAGGCATGCCCAAAGGCAGGAAGACAGGAGGAAGGTTTGGAGTGTAGCAGTGAGGGTAGGAACTTTGAATGTTGGCAGTATGACTGATATAGGAAGAGAGCTAGCTGATATGATGGAGAGAAGGAAGGTTGATATATTGTGCGTGCAAGAGACCAGATGGAAGGGAAGTAAGGCCAGGTGTTTAGGAAACGGGTTCAAATTGTTCTATCATGGTGTGGATGTCAGGAGAAATGGGGTAAGGGCTATACTAAAGGAACAATATGCCAAGAGTGTTTTAGACATGAAGAGAGTGTCTGACAGAGTTATGTTTATGAAGCTCGAAACTGATGGTGTAATGATGAATGTTGTTAGTGCATATGCTCCACAAGTTGGGTGTGCGATGTATGAGAAAGAGAAATTTTGGAGTGAGTTGGATGAAGTTGTGGTGAGTGTACCCAAGGGAGAGAGACTAGTGATTGGACCAGACTTTAATGGGCATGTTGGTGAAGTGAACAGAGGGGATGAGGAAGTGATGGGTAGGTATGGTGTTAAGGAGAGGAATGCAGAAGTTCAGATGATTGTGGATTTTGCAAAAAGGATGGACATGGCTGTGGTGAATACGTATTTTAAGAAGAGGGAGGAGCATAGGGTGACGTACAAGAGTGGAGGAAGATGCACACAGGTGGATTATATCCTATGTAGGAGGGCCAGTCTGAAGGAGATTGGAGACTGTAAAGTGATGGCAGGGGAAAGTGTAGTTAAGCAACATAGAATGGTGGTCTGTAGGATGATGTTGGTGATCAAGAAGAGGAGGAGGAGTGTGAAAGCAGTGCCAAGGATTAAATGGTGGAAGTTAAAAAAGGGTGATTGTGAAGTGGAGTTTAGGGAAGAGCTAAGACAAGCACTGGGAGGCAGTGGAGAGTTACTGAATAGCTGGGTAACTACAGCAGAACTAGTAAGGGAGACTGCTAGAAAGGTTGTTGGTGTGACATCTGGACAGAGGAAGGAGGACAAGGAGTCCTGGTGGTGGAATGAGGAAGTACAGGAGAGTATACAGAGGAAGAGGCTGGCGAAGAAGAAGTGGGATTGTCAAAGAGATGAAGAAAGTAGACATGAGTATAAGGAGATGAGGCGCATGGCAAAGAGAGAGGTGGTGAAAGCTAAGGATAAGGCATATGGAGAGTTGTATGAGAGATTGGACACTAAAGAGGGAGAAAAGGACATGTACTGATCAGTTAGACAGAGGGACAGAGCTGGGAAAGATGTGCAGCAGGTAAGGGTGATAAAGGATAGTGAGGGAAAGGTACTCACAAGAGAGGAGAGCGTGTTGAGTAGATGGAAAAAGTATTTTGAGAGGCTGATGAATGAAGAGAATGAGAGAGAGAGAAGGTTGGATGATGTGGGGATAGTGAATCAGGAAGTGAAACAGATTAGCAAGGAGGAAGTAAGGACTGCTATGAAGAGGATGAAGAATGGAAAGGCTGTTGGCCCAGATGACATCCCAATGGAAGCATGGAGGTGCTTAGGAGAAATGGCAGTGGAATTTTTAACTAGATTGTTTAATGACATTTTGGAAAGTCAGAGGATGCCTGAGGAGTGGAGAAAAAGTATTTTGGTACCTATCTTTAAGAATAAGGGTGATGTGCAGAGCTGCAGTAACTACAGAGGGATAAAATTGATCAGTCACAGCTTGAAGTTATGGGACGGAGTAGTTGAAGCTAGGTTAAGAAGGGAGGTGATGATTAGTGATTAGCAGTATGGTTTTATGCCAGGAAAGAGCACTACAGATGCGATGTTTGCTCTGAGAGTGTTATTGGAGAAGTACAGAGAAGGTCAGAAGGCGTTGCATTGTGTCTTTGTAGATTTGGAGAAAGCATATGACAGGGTGCCTAGAGAAGAGTTATGGTATTGTATGAGGAAGTCGGGAGTGGCAGAGAAGTATATAAGAGTGGTACAGGATATGTACAAGGGTAGTGTGACAGTGGTGAGGACTGCAGTGGGAGTGACAGATCAGTTTAAGGTGGAGGTGGGATTACATCAAGGATCAGCTCTGAGTCCTTTCTTATTTGCAGTGGTGATGGACAGGTTGACAGATGAGATTAGACAGGAGACCCCATGGACTATGATGTTTGCAGATGACATTGCGATCTGTAGTGAGAGTAGGAATCAGGTTGAGGAGACTCTGGAGAGGTGGAGATATGCTCTAGAGAGCAGAGGTATGAAGGTTAGCAGGGCTAAGACAGAATATATGTGTGTAAATGAGAGGGAGGGTAGAGGAATGGTGAGGATGCAAGGAGTAAAGTTGGTAAAGGTGGACGAGTTTAAGTACTTGGGATCAACAGTTCAGAGTAATGGTGAATGTGGAAGAGAGGTGAAGAAGAGAGTACAGCAGGGTGGAATGGGTGGAGAAGAGTGTCAGGAGTGATTTGTGACAGACGGGTACCAGTAAGAGTGAAAGGGAAGATCTACAAGACAGTAGTGAGACCAGCTATGTTATATGTGTTGAAGACAGTGGCATTGACAAAAAGGCAGGAGTCAGAGCTGGATGTGGTAGAGTTAAAGATGTTAAGATTTGCACTCGGTGTGACTAGGATGGATAGGATTAGGAATCAGTATATTAGAGGGTCAGCTCATGTTGGACAGTTTAGAGACAAAGCAAGAGAGACGAGATTGTGTTGGTTTGGACATGTGCTGAGGAGGGATGATGGGTATATTGGGAAAAAGATGCTAAGGATGGAGCTGCCAGGTAAGAGGAAAAGAGGAAGGCCTAAGATAAGGTTTATGGACGTTGTGAGAGAGGACATGCAGGTGATTGGTGTGACAGAGCAAGATGCAGAGGATAGGAAAAAATGGAAAGAGATGATCCACTGTGGCGACCCCTAATGGGAAAAGCCGAAAGATGATGATGATGAAGCAATTGTTGTTCCTGAATATACGTTGTAAATAATTTCCTTACTAATGTTGTTGAATCAATATTATTCCAGTCTGTTTCAGGTAAATTTAAGTCCCCAGCAAATAATATTATTCCCTCCTGTGTTTCATACAAGAAATGTATGAATTCTTCTAGGTCATCTGCACTTGACTTTGGTGGTCTATACACTCCAATTGTTATATGTTCCAGGGTTGTCTTTATTGTCAAAGTTCCACAGTCTATAGTATTGGTGTTATCATTGAACATGTAATAATCACAGGTCTCATAATTATCTTTAATCCCTATCATAACACCTCCACCTGATTTTTTGTTTGAATGTCTGTTACAGTACAAACATTTATATCTTGACAGAACTGGTTTCCAGTCATTGTTCTTTAACCATGTTTCACAAACAATAACAACATCAATCTTGTGAGAATGTAGTAAATTTTCCAATAAAAAAAATGTTATTATTAATGCTCCTAGCATTAACAAATATCAGAGGTGAGTCAAATGTTGCTAACTGTGAACTGTTAAATTTTCAATCTGGTAAAAATCCTGCTTAGTGTTTCTCAAATATTGCAAAATACCTGCTGCAAAAATTCTCTTCCTTGATCTTGACAAATGCACGCCATCCTGTCTGAACACGTGTACCCAAAACTAGGCTTGGATGTTCTACACATTTCCATTTTTTAAAATAGGACATTTGTTCCATGTAGATATTTACCCAAAAAATCTTTTCATTCACAGTAACCTGACTATCCTTTCTATAGGTGATTTGTGAAAAATACGTCCTAACACCAATACAAGCTATGCTATCTAAGAGGGCTGTCAGTTCCCTATTAACAGACAGAGAATCCTTGCGGATGACATCATTTATACCAACATGAATAAAAAATGGATCTGTACTGACTTACATTAAGGCATTCCAAAGCTTGCCTCATATCTTCTATTTTTGCTCCTGGCAAGCATAACACTATTCGATATTCATTATCTTCTCTGCGAATATAAGTATCAGCTCCTCTAATAACTGAATCTCCAATTACAAGAATATCTTTGCTGGCCAGCTCTGACGATTCTTCAGCTTCTAATAAAGTAATATCTGCTCTGTCAATTGTTACAAAGGATATAACTTCATCATCATTCATCTCATTAATCCCACTGTTTTCATTGTGTATGAAATTCTCATCCAGCTGGTACTGTAAATCCACAGCTTGAGCCATACAGTCAGCATCTGTCTTTCTCTTCTTTTTGCTAACAGTAATGTTCTTCAATCCTTCCATGTTCAATTTTGATTCCTTCCTTTTCACCTGTCCCTTGCCTCTTTTTAACATTAAAAAATCAATAAATCACAAACCAAGGTAGGATTGCTTAGATATGCCCAGGATTGTCCTCTCTGCAGTCTGTGTGAATTTATAGCTGTCTAAACCTCTTGGGTGGCTAGAACTTGACTGTCTAAAACCTCTCCCTTTCTAACAACCAACAGTGAAATTAAAGGTAAAACAGCAAACAGCATTACCACCCATCCATTTTTTTCTGGACTATCCAGAAATCAAAATGATTGTTCAGTAGTCCAGAAAACACTGTACAAACCCCAGTATTCTGAGACAGACTAGTGAAGTTTGTGAAATCTGTGGATGTGCTATGCTTTTTTTTTTTTTTTACAAAAAGCAAAGTAAAATGACAGAAAATAGGCTTCACAAATGGAAAGAGTGGGTGTCACAGACATATGACATGGCAGTGATGTCACCGAATGAGCAAGATATCAACAGTGATGTCACAAAATGGGTGAACACTGGGCAGGATGTGGGTAAGGTTATATTAAGATGAAGGGGAATGGCTTAAGTCTGGTTTTTACCACAAAAAAGGTGGCAAACCTAACAATAAACTATGAATCATAGTAAATTTGTTAACAAGTTATCCCTTCCTACCTACAAACAGTTAAAAACAATGATAACAAATAAAATGTATATTCAAATAAAACTCTTACCAATCAACTCCACAGTAAATCACAATCCAAGACAGGCTTGTTTAGATATGCTCAGGATTTTCCTCTCTGCAGTCTGTGTGACTTTATAGCTATCTAAGCCGCTTGGGGTGGCTAGAACTTGTCTGTTGAAAACCTTTCCCTTTCTAACAACCAACAGTGAAATTAAAGATAAAACACAAAATATGAATCAAAGTAACTCTTCTTAACAAGCTGCCCCTTCCTACCTACGAACAGTTAAAAACAGTGATAACAAATACAATCTAAATTCAAATAAAACTTCTCTTACCAATCAACTCCACAGTCAATCACAAACCAAAGTAGGATTGTTTAGATTGTTGAAAATATTGTGGTTAGTCTTACATTACATTTTCAGCTTAATTGCTATACTATAAGTCTGGATATGATTTTCTTTAATGAGAATGACTGTAAAGAACACTGGGAATGTAGAAGTACTGATAATGTCTGATAAACTAGGGTCACATATTTTTACTAGTTTTTAAAGTATTTTCAGACACACACACACACACACATTTCTAGAGAGTTGCCACCAACAAAACAACAGCATAGCAAAAAGAATGATAATTAATCAGACAGGATATAATAATGAGTTTGCTTTATGGGGTCTGAATGGACATATAACAGCTGGACTGTAAGAGAAGCATGAACACTAAATAAACAGATAGTGATTTACCTGCAAATAAATTATTGATATGAAGGAGAGTATAGGTGAAGAATGTGAGCCTATGTGGTATATAAATTAGTTCAGCACAGGTCTGCTGAATACTGAGGAATGGAATAAGCTGTTTTGATTTAATGTTGATTTTTATTTTTTTTTATAGAAGCAAAGACAAGACAAGTGACAATCTTAAGGAACACAAATAATGTGCAATGCAACTTAGATACACGATAGGAAAAAATGAGTTAAGAAAGCAATGAAAAAACATAGATTGGAATAGTGTTGCTTATAATGATTTTTAGTGAGGAAACTGAAAAAAGGGAGAAAGAAGAAACTTCTGATATGCCACTCAATATTCTAACCCTGATCCTAACTCTAAACCTAATCCTAACACTTAATCCTAGCAGCACTGATGTAATCACAATAACTTCTCTGAAGTCACACAATCATTTTTGTAAATGTCCTTTAAAAACACATCTAGCTCTGGAAAGTTGTGGAATTTTCCTTCCTAAAGGTGATGTTTGGCTATTGACATACATTGAACAAGTGTCCTGTGAACATCTTACAATCAAGCAGCCCACTCTTTCTTTTGTCCTAGACTGCAGGGGATGAGTGCTCATTTCAAATGTCAGCTCATCTGCAGACTTCCTGGTAGAATCCTTTACCAATCTGCTTACTTTGTGTATCTGTTTGCATGCAAACATCTTAATGGCATCCTTTGCTATTCCATATCTGTTTCCTTCCTAAAGTTTAAATGAAGGCACCAACCAGCACAATCATATTGTATGTGTATATGCTATAATCTTACATTATATTACATTCAGATGAAAGCAAAATTATACATTCACCTATGTAGTTTGCCATTTGGAAGCATTTAACTTTCTACTTGCCCACAATTATTCCATCTACCTCATCATTCTTCCTCCTGTTCCTCTTCTTCTATTCCATTTTGAATCCACTGAGCTTTTCTCCTAATACAACTACTAAATGACTAAGACTTCTACAACACCTTCCACATCTTCAGGAAATATGCACTTGTAGTAGTCATTGAAGCTTAAGCAGTTTGCTGATGGCACCCAAAAGATAAGAAGTTGAACTTCATAGAGGAGTATTGATACAGCTGGGAGACTTGTCATCTAAATTGCTTGTGGTAGGAAAGCAAAATGGTCATGAGGGGTATATTAAAGAAAACTTGTTTCTTGTTTTTTTTTTCTAAATTTAGGATTAGAATGAATGAAGAGAGAGTTCTCTCCTTTGAAATACTTTGAAAAGTGATTGCTTCTTCCACAATTTCAGTGCAAGTGATTCCCAGTCAGAAGCTTTTCATTTGTGAATAGTATGATCAAGCAAGTAAGGTGAGTTCTGAGTTGTCTATATGTCATGCTTTTCTGTTGGCCTTGAAAAGTAGAAAGTAGTTACTGGTATAAGACTCCACATTATCTGTGTTTCATGACAGTGTGACTTTTATCCTGCTCATTCCCAAACTCAGAGAGAATTGTTTATACTTTTGTGGCTCTCTTCAGGGCAGTGTGTCTAAGAAATCCCAATCTGATAAAGGGCCTTGATTGATTGCTGTTTACATTGTGTAAGGTTATCCAAGCTGCAGTAAAGAATAAAGTAGGTCCAAGCACTGCTTTGAAGAAGGCAGTGTTGACATGTAGTGAGTATTCTATGCATCATGACCTGTGCAGTCTAATCAGAAGCAGTTTTATTGTAATATCATGAAGTGAAATAGATATGTAATCAACAGACTGTCTTTAACTACATTTTTTATTTTGTTGTGCAGGTTCCAAAGGAATGTGCCAAATATGCAAAGGCAGATGTTGCAGGGATGTAAGGTTATGTTCAGATCTGTAAGGCAAAGGAGTACTGGAAGCCAATGAATCAGAGGTCAGCAGAAATAACTGGACAACTAAAGGGGTTTCAAAATGAGACAAACCAAATTACTAGAAGAAGGGTAAGATTCAATTGAAGGTGAAATAAGTACTGGGTGGTATTTTCAGGAACAAATCAATAATATGGTGGCAATAAAGAGTGAAATGGTATGGAGAGGAAATGCTTCAACATAGCATGAAGGAAAAATAATGCTGCTTCAAAATAACCAGAAATAACTTGGACAAATGGAAGGCAAGATGTATGAAAGAGTATCCCCCGGATTCTATATGCCCTGCACGGCGTGCAGGATATTCAGCAGGCAATATGTCTGCCGTGCAATCTAGGAACAGCCTGCAGGGGTGTGCATGAGTGCATTTGCACTAATCCTGTATGGAATAAGCCCCTGTATGCAAATCACCCCATTTTCAGGAGACATTCATGCAAATGAGGTGAATTTGCGATCCAGGAAGCTTGCAACCGGCTGTGCAGGACTAGTGCAAACTGTAGAAATGTACTCAGTTAGTAACCAAATACATTTTTGCAAAATCCAAAATGGAGCTGTGACAGCTCCAAATAAAGGCTGCATATCACTCAGTAATTATGCCAATGGCCAAGTATAAGGCAGTGGATAGGAATACAGACATATATGTAAGGACAACACACTATAATAAGCCAAAGGTAGACATACATAGATGTGTGGAAGAGGGGACTGTGACAAGGAGCCATCCAGGCCTGTCCCACCCAGTACACAGCCAAAGGGCCTAAACCACATGAGGTTCAGATGTCAGATGTCACTCACTGAAGATACTAGCCACCAGTATCTGTCAGCATTACAGACTATTTGGTGCACAAGCTAGCTGTGCAACATGAATGTACAAGGAAGTAGTCATCTAGCAGCTGTATACATGTACCTGTGAAATATGACCCTGTGTGTACCCACATGTGGGATGTCAACCTCTAGATGAATGGGTTATGGCCCATGCACACACACTGCCCTCCTCATAGCCCTACTATGACAAGCCTGCTGAGGTCATCCACTGTTAAATACACCTTTGGGAGAGTTGTAGCCTAATAATCTCTGTGGTATGTCCCATAACTTCATACTGCTGTAGTGTGATAAACTAGTTAGGTAGGAGTTCAAATCACAGACATGGCAGCTGTGTGTGTGTGTGTGTGTGTGTCTGTGTAGAGAGCAATGCTTTTTAGGATAGTCACACTCCCTACAATTGAAATGCTCTACTTTGGTAAGGCTACTGATGTTAACTACCTAGAAATACATCTCTGGGAAGGCTGTAGCCCATTAATCTCCATAGCGTGTGCCATAACTGCGTACTGTTGTAGTGTAATAGACTGGTTAGATAGGAGTTCTAATCCCAGACTTGGCAAGTGTGCATGTGTCTGTGTAGAGAGCAATGCTTTTTAGGGTAGTCACACTCCCTACAATTCAAATGCTCTACTTTGGTAAGGCTGCTGATGTCATCCACCTAGAAATACACCTCTGGGAAGAATGTAGCCCAGTAATCTCCATAGTGTGTGCCATAACTGCATACTGCTGTAGTGTGATATAGATCTCTAGTAGGGTTCTATTCCCACCCATGGCAGTTCTGGATGGTTTGTGTGTGCTTCAATGTCTGTGTAGGGAGCAACGCATTTTAGGCTAGCACACTCAGTACATTTCAAATGCCCTACTTTGGCAATCCTGCTGATGTAATTCACTGTGAAATATACCTTTGGGAAATGAGTTCTCCAGTAATCCCCATGGTGCACCCTAAAACAGTTTCATGCTGTTTCACCACACTGTACCCTTTACATGTAAGATTGCTGATATGTAACCGTACTTCTCATTAAGTACCTTGAAACATTCCTTCTTTGTTTGTACCACCTGTATGCTACATTACTAGTTGTATTATTTGTAAAAGTTTTCAGCTCTAGTTTGTACTAGCTGTATTGTTTCCTCTAATACTATGTAATTGTTTGTTTGAATCTCTTACTCTTGTATAATTATCATGATTAACCAATTGTAACTTTGATTGTTTGGAGCTTTTCTCCCCAGGACTCCATTGAAAACGGGTTCTTCTTGGCCCAATGGACTATCCTGGTAAACCAACAGAAAAATAAAATTAAAAAAAATAATAAATGCTGTAGTGGCCTAGCCACACTCACAATTTGAATGTCCTACTTTGGCAATCCTGCAGTTATCCAATGTGAAATGCACCTTTGGGGAACGAGTTCTCCAGTAATCCCCATGGTGCATCCTATAACAGCTTCATGCTGTAGTGTGATATAGACCTCTGTTAGGGGTTCTATACCCACACACGTCAGTTATGAATGTTTTGTGTGTGTCAATGTCTGTGTAGGGAACAATGCATTTTTGCCTAGCCACACCCACTATAATTCAAATGCCCTACTTTGGCAATCCTGCTGATGTCAACCAATGTGGAATACACCTTTGCAGAAGGAATGCTTCAGTAATCTCTGTGGCGTGTACTATAACTGCATAGTGTAATAAACTAGTTTGGTAGTTCTAATCCCAGACATGATAAGTGTGTGTCTGTCTGTGTCTGTGTTTGTAACTTGTATCCTGTGTGGATGTGGTTGTGAGTGTGTAACAACTGGGCCCAATGTGGAGTGGGCTTTGCAAATTTCTTATATGGTGGCCCTAGTATATATCACAATGTCCACCATACAGGGATAACAGATGTGAAATAGCTGTGAGGCTGGGGTGCAAATCCATACCCATACATGTGACATCAAGGCCAGGCAAACAAAGTTAGCAACCCCAGTATTACCCAGAGAACACTCTCAACCCATGTCTCTCTCTCTCTCTCTCTCTCTCTCTCTCTCACACACACACACACACACACACACACACACACACACACACACACACACACACACACACACACACAGTTGCCTATGCAACAGCCACTATGTTAGTAGTACACTGCATATTGCCAACTGATAGTTACTATGGAGTGATTGCAATGGCCTATAGAGGGCATGGCACCCTGTCCATCTGTCCAATAGGCACGTACATGCAGAAAGTGCACCTTCCCCATGTTCCCCACTGGACACACACTGAACACCTGTGGTGCCATCAAAAGTGAACCACAAAGTACATACCATGCCTGAAAACATACCCTGTATGGACAGATGCCACTGACACCAGGGAATGCTGTTAGCATGCTATCAATGTAGGTGCAGGGTAATCATGCTGTCCATTACCAGTTCCCAACACATGAGGCCAGGACTGGCACATCTGCTGATAATCTGTGTACACAACATGGGCCAGACACCCCAGGTACAATTCCACATGTCACTGTACATGCATGTGGGAGGTGTGCACCTGACAGACACTGCCCATGTCATGGACTAAGGAACACATACATGGCAAGCAATGCACAGCTTTGGCCACATGCAGTAGTCACCCAGTTAACTGGATGGTGAATACAGTACCCACCTGTGTGGGCAAATCCAGAAACTACACCCCTGAGCTACAATGCAGACCATTGCCATATTGCCTGATGCCAAGATATACCCATCACCTAGCCTTGTTTAACCATCTGGCACAGTCGACCACCACACACCCATGAAGCAATGCACCCATGCATGTCAAGACTGGTACCGTGTGTGTGCGTGTGTGTGTGTGTGTGTGTGTGTGTGTGTGTGTGTGTGTGTTTTATGATGCATATTATCACATCCACACATACATCAACCCCCATTGGCATACTGAAGCATGCTGTCTGATGCCAGACACCTCCCATACCCTTTTTCCATATAACCTCCATATGACCCTTGTGGTGTATGTGATACCTGCACAGTAATGTCTTGTGACAATCTCACTAGTGATGAATTGTATTCCTGTCCCTACCAAGTGTGTCAATGTTTGTGTGTCCCTGTGAGAGTGTGGCTGTGTTGACACTGGCACCTGTTCATGTACTACACCTACCGTATAGCTACCATATCCCTGTTGCAGATGCCACTCACCATCACATACATATTCTGAGGGCTCCTCAACATGTAACCTATGTGGTGCATCCAATAACTGCATAGAAATGTGTTAGCACTACTTAGATATGAGGGGTTTGATACCCTGTGCTGGTAGGTGTGTGACACAAACATGCTTAGGTTATACTCTCCCACCCCTCCCTGACTTGTCTTTGCCTCTATCTGCCTCTCTCACTCCCTCTCTGGTAGATGTGGAGACCTACACCTGCTTTGCTTAGGCAGCAGCATGTGTATTTTAATTAATGCTCATGATCAGCTAATGGCCACTGCATGAATTACAGCCCTCTTCTAGCTGATTGCATGTGGATCAGCTGTGGTAACATTCCCATAGTTAATTGCATGGAAAAACACTCCAATATCTAGGAATATCATGTTGGTGTTGGACCTTTCAATTCACTGTGAGCAGGACCTTGATCTGTTGTTTGGCAAACAGCATCTCAGATGGATTGGGGATTTACCTCTAGCAACATACACTGCGGAAACAGGGCAACACACAGTAGGGGGATGTTCCTGACCTGTCTACGTACTGTAAGTGCTGCTATACTGCATTTCAAGTAATGTTGGTTTAACAGGGTGTTTGTGGGTATGGCTGTCCTAGATGTTTTAATACATGCCATGTCAGTGCTATGTTTATGAGGAATCCCAATCTGTAAGGCCATCTGCAGACTGGGCAGTGTTGTGGTGCCTTTGGTTTCATGCGTTACCCACAGAGCAACTATATGTGAACTGCAGAAGGTAGTGCAAAGATTGCAGTCTGTAGATGGTGAAAGCTGTTGACAGTTACTGACTTCATATCCCTCATAGGATATATGTTGCAACAAACCCTGTTACAACAGTAAATGTACGAGGTTATCACAGCAACATGTCAATACTGGCCCTGTGTATATGCTTCCAGCCACATCTCTGTCAACCTTTGTACATATGACATGCATTAAGAGGTGCATATGTGCTGTACACCATAATTACTGACATCATATCTGATAACAATCCAGTGCGATATCAGACTGCTACACATGTTATGTACAGTAGGGGTTATATTTGATGATATAACCTGGACATTCTGTGGTTGTGTGTACAGTACTGAGGTCTGTGTACTTATGGTGAATGTTGACAGTGTGTGTATTGTTAATATGTACTTTGGCCTGTGTACAGACTGTGGAAGATGTCAATGTTCTTGGTCCCGTCCTATCTGATGTTACTTGCTGCTCCACTGTATGTTACCATATCGGCTTTCATGTTTGTAGTGTCATACACACACATGTACCATACCACAGACAAGTATCAGACCACACTGTGTAGTGGCCCAGTATATGTAGGGTTAGTGTGTGAGTGGCACATATGAAGATGGTGTTGAACAGATAGTCCATATACTGTAATATTATGCTAGATTACCATATGTGTCTGTGGCTGTGTTCACATTGGTTGTGGTTATGCACTTTCACACAGGTGTATCTTACCCTGTGCTGTGAGATGCCTGTAGAGCCTGCTATATATGCAGGTACATGTGCATTCCCCCATAGCAAACATAAGCCAGTGTTGAGCCAGTCTGCCTGTAGCCTGCACAGTGCATTGTTACATACCTAGCAGCTTAGCGTACTTACCCAGTGAGATGTCATGTCCAGATACTTGCCAGATGTACTGCTGCCGAGCCTCCCTTAACAGCCATGTATGTCACACAGAGCAGAGGGATGCTGTACAGATGTATGTCAATATCTAGTGGGTAATATGTGGCCATGACACCTCTGTACCAGCTGTTATTATGTGTCAGGACAGACAAGGGTGGGTGAATGCATAACCTATGTGGGCAAATGTATACCAGTTGTTACATGTTATACCCATCTACATGGCTGTTAACATCCACATTGTCAGGCTTGGTACAAAAACACAAATTATGAATCAAAGTAACTCTTCTTAACAAGCTGCCCCTTCCTACCTACGAACAGTTAAAAACAGTGATAACAAATACAATCTAAATTCAAATAAAACTTTTCTTACCAATCAACTCCACAGTCAATCACAAACCAAAGTAGGATTGTTTAGATTGTTGAAAATATTGTGGTTAGTCTTACATTACATTTTCAGCTTAATTGCTATACTATAAGTCTGGATATGATTTTCTTTAATGAGAATGACTGTAAAGAACACTGGGAATGTAGAAGTACTGATAATGTCTGATAAACTAGGGTCACATATTTTTACTAGTCTTTAAAGTATTTTCAGACACACACACACACACACACATTTCTAGAGAGTTGCCACCAACAAAACAACAGCATAGCAAAAAGAATGATAATTAATCAGACAGGATATAATAATGAGTTTGCTTTATGGGGTCTGAATGGACATATAACAGCTGGACTGTAAGAGAAGCATGAACACTAAATAAACAGATAGTGATTTACCTGCAAATAAATTATTGATATGAAGGAGAGTATAGGTGAAGAATGTGAGCCTATGTGGTATATAAATTAGTTCAGCACAGGTCTGCTGAATACTGAGGAATGGAATAAGCTGTTTTGATTTAATGTTGATTTTTATTTTTTTTATAGAAGGCAAAGACAAGACAAGTGACAATCTGAAGGAACACAAATAATGTGCAATGCAACTTAGATACACGATAGGAAAAAATGAGTTAAGAAAGCAATGAAAAAACATAGATTGGAATAGTGTTGCTTATAATGATTTTTAGTGAGGAAAATGAAAAAAGGGAGAAAGAAGAAACTTCTGATATGCCACTCAATATTCTAACCCTGATCCTAACTCTAAACCTAATCCTAACAATTAATCCTAGCAGCACTGATGTAATCACAATAACTTCTCTGAAGTCACACAATCATTTTTGTAAATGTCCTTTAAAAACACATCTAGCTCTGGAAAGTTGTGGAATTTTCCTTCCTAAAGGTGATGTTTGGCTATTGACATACATTGAACAAGTGTCCTGTGAACATCTTACAATCAAGCAGCCCACTCTTTCTTTTGTCCTAGACTGCAGGGGATGAGTGCTCATTTCAAATGTCAGCTCATCTGCAGACTTCCTGGTAGAATCCTTTACCAATCTGCTTACTTTGTGTATCTGTTTGCATGCAAACATCTTAATGGCATCCTTTGCTATTCCATATCTGTTTCCTTCCTAAAGTTTAAATGAAGGCACCAACCAGCACAATTATATTGTATGTGTACATGCTATAATCTTACATTATATTACATTCAGATGAAAGCAAAATTATACATTCACCTATGCAGTTTGCCATTTGGAAGCATTTAACTTTCTACTTGCCCACAATTATTCCATCTACCTCATCATTCTTCCTCCTGTTCCTCTTCTTCTATTCCATTTTGAATCCACTGAGCTTTTCTCCTAATACAACTACTAAATGACTAAGACTTCTACAACACCTTCCACATCTTCAGGAAATATGCACTTGTAGTAGTCATTGAAGCTTAAGCAGTTTGCTGATGGCACCCAAAAGATAAGAAGTTGAACTTCATAGAGGAGTATTGATACAGCTGGGAGACTTGTCATCTAAATTGCTTGTGGTAGGAAAGCAAAATGGTCATGAGGGGTATATTAAAGAAAACTTGTTTCTTGTTTTTTTTCTAAATTTAGGATTAGAATGAATGAAGAGAGAGTTCTCTCCTTTGAAATACTTTGAAAAGTGATTGCTTCTTCCACAGTTTCAGTGCAAGTGATTCCCAGTCAGAAGCTGTTCATTTGTGAATAGTATGATCAAGCAAGTAAGGTGAGTTCTGAGTTGTCTATATGTCATGCTTTTCTGTTGGCCTTGAAAAGTAGAAAGTAGTTACTGGTATAAGACTCCACATTATCTGTGTTTCATGACAGTGTGACTTTTATCCTGCTCATTCCCAAACTCAGAGAGAATTGTTTATACTTTTGTGGCTCTCTTCAGGGCAGTGTGTCTAAGAAATCCCAATCTGATAAAGGGCCTTGATTGAATGCTGTTTACATTGTGTAAGGTTATCCAAGCTGCAGTAAAAAATAAAGTAGGTCCAAGCACTGCTTTGAAGAAGGCAGTGTTGACATGTAGTGAGTATTCTATGCATCATGACCTGTGCAGTCTAATCAGAAGCAGTTTTATTGTAATATCATGAAGTGAAATAGATATGTAATCAACAGACTGTCTTTAACTACATTTTTTATTTTGTTGTGCAGGTTCCACAGGAATGTGCCAAATATGCAAAGGCAGATGTTGCAGGGATGTAAGGTTATGTTCAGATCTGTAAGGCAAAGGAGTACTGGAAGCCAATGAATCAGAGGTCAGCAGAAATAACTGGACAACTAAAGGGGTTTCAAAATGAGACAAACCAAATTACTAGAAGAAGGGTAGGATTCAAATGAAGGTGAAATAAGTACTGGGTGGTATTTTCAGGAACAAATCAATAATATGGTGGCAATAAAGAGTGAAATGGTATGGAGAGGAAAAGCTTCAACATAGCATGAAGGAAAAATAATGCTGCTTCAAAATAACCAGAAATAACTTGGACAAATGGAAGGCAAGATGTATGAAAGAGTATCCCCCGGATTCTATATGCCCTGCACGGCGTGCAGGATATTCAGCAGGCAATATGTCTGCCGTGCAATCTAGGAACAGCCTGCAGGGGTGTGCATGAGTGCATTTGCACTAATCCTGTATGGAATAAGCCCCTGTATGCAAATCACCCCATTTTCAGGAGACATTCATGCAAATGAGGTGAATTTGCGATCCAGGAAGCTTGCAACCGGCTGTGCAGGACTAGTGCAAACTGCAGAAATGTACTCAGTTAGTAACCAAATACATTTTTGCAAAATCCAAAATGGAGCTGTGACAGCTCCAAATAAAGGTTGCATATCACTCAGTAATTATGCCAATGGCCAAGTATAAGGCAGTGGATAGGAATACAGACATATATGTAAGGACAACACACTATAATAAGCCAAAGGTAGACATACATAGATGTGTGGAAGAGGGGACTGTGACAAGGAGCCATCCAGGCCTGTCCCACCCAGTTCACAGCCAAAGGGCCTAAACCACATAAGGTTCAGATGTCAGATGTCACTCACTGAAGATACTAGCCACCAGTATCTGTCAGCATTACAGACTATTTGGTGCACAAGCTAGCTGTGCAACATGACTGTACAAGGAAGTAGTCATCTAGCAGCTGTATACATGCACCTGTGAAATATGACCCTGTGTGTACCCACATGTGGGATGTCAACCTCTAGATGAATGGGTTATGGCCCATGCACACACACTGCCCTCCTCATAGCCCTACTATGACAAGCCTGCTGAGGTCATCCACTGTTAAATACACCTTTGGGAGAGTTGTAGCCTAATAATCTCTGTGGTGTGTCCCATAACTTCATACTGCTGTAGTGTGATAAACTAGTTAGGTAGGAGTTCAAATCCCAGACATGGCAACTGTGTGTGTGTGTGTCTGTGTAGAGAGCAATGCTTTTTAGGATAGTCACACTCCCTACAATTGAAATGCTCTACTTTGGTAAGGCTACTGATGTTAACTACCTAGAAATACATCTCTGGGAAGGCTGTAGCCCATTAATCTCCATAGCGTGTGCCATAACTGCGTACTGTTGTAGTGTAATAGACTGGTTAGGTAGGAGTTCTAATCCCAGACTTGGCAAGTGTGCATGTGTCTGTGTAGAGAGCAATGCTTTTTAGGGTAGTCACACTCCCTACAATTCAAATGCTCTACTTTGGTAAGGCTGCTGATGTCATCCACCTAGAAATACACCTCTGGGAAGAATGTAGCCCAGTAATCTCCATAGTGTGTGCCATAACTGCATACTGCTGTAGTGTGATATAGATCTCTAGTAGGGTTCTATTCCCACCCATGGCAGTTCTGGATGGTTTGTGTGTGCTTCAATGTCTGTGTAGGGAGCAACGCATTTTAGGCTAGCACACTCAGTACATTTCAAATGCCCTACTTTGGCAATCCTGCTGATGTAATTCACTGTGAAATATACCTTTGGGAAATGAGTTCTCCAGTAATCCCCATGGTGCACCCTAAAACAGTTTCAAGCTGTTTCACCACACTGTACCCTTTACATGTAAGATTGCTGATATGTAACCGTACTTCTCATTAAGTACCTTGAAACATTCCTTCTTTGTTTGTACCACCTGTATGCTACATTACTAGTTGTATTATTTGTAAAAGTTTTCAGCTCTAGTTTGTACTAGCTGTATTGTTTCCTCTAATACTATGTAATTGTTTGTTTGAATCTCTTACTCTTGTATAATTATCATGATTAACCGATTGTAACTTTGATTGTTTGGAGCTTTTCTCCCCAGGACTCCATTGAAAATGGGTTCTTCTTGGCCTAATGGACTATCCTGGTAAACCAACAGAAAAATAAAATAAAAAAAAAAAATAAATGCAGCAGTGTGATATAGACCTATGTTAGGGGTTCTATACCCACACATGTCAGTTGTGGATGTTTTGTGTGTGTTTCAATGTCTGTGTAGGGAGCAATGCATTTTAGCCTAGCCACACTCACAATTTGAATGTCCTACTTTGGCAATCCTGCAGTTATCCAATGTGAAATGCACCTTTGGGGAACGAGTTCTCCAGTAATCCCCATGGTGCATCCTATAACAGCTTCATGCTGTAGTGTGATATAGACCTCTGTTAGGGGTTCTATACCCACACACGTCAGTTATGAATGTTTTGTGTGTGTCAATGTCTGTGTAGGGAACAATGCATTTTTGCCTAGCCACACCCACTATAATTCAAATGCCCTACTTTGGCAATCCTGCTGATGTCAACCAATGTGGAATACACCTTTGCAGAAGGAATGCTTCAGTAATCTCTGTGGCGTGTACTATAACTGCATAGTGTAATAAACTAGTTTGGTAGTTCTAATCCCAGACATGATAAGTGTGTGTCTGTCTGTGTCTGTGTTTGTAACTTGTATCCTGTGTGGATGTGGTTGTGAGTGTGTAACAACTGGGCCCAATGTGGAGTGGGCTTTGCAAATTTCTTATATGGTGGCCCTAGTATATATCACAATGTCCACCATACAGGGATAACAGATGTGAAATAGCTGTGAGGCTGGGGTGCAAATCCATACCCATACATGTGACATCAAGGCCAGGCAAACAAAGTTAGCAACCCCAGTATTACCCAGAGAACACTCTCAACCCATGTCTCTCTCTCTCTCTCTCTCTCTCTCACACACACACACACACACACACACACACACACACACACACACATACACACACGCAGTTGCCTATGCAACAGCCACTATGTTAGTAGTACACTGCATATTGCCAACTGATAGTTACTATGGTGTGATTGCAATGGCCTATAGAGGGCATGGCACCCTGTCCATCTGTCCAATAGGCACGTACATGCAGAAAGTGCACCTTCCCCATGTTCCCCACTGGACACACACTGAACACCTGTGGTGCCATCAAAAGTGAACCACAAAGTACATACCATGCCTGAAAACATACCCTGTATGGACAGATGCCACTGACACCAGGGAATGCTGTTAGCATGCTATCAATGTAGGTGCAGGGTAAACATGCTGCCCATTACCAGTTCCCACCACATGAGGCCAGGACTGGCACATCTGCTGATAATCTGTGTACACAACATGGGCCAGACACCCCAGGTACAATTCCACATGTCACTGTACATGCATGTGGGAGGTGTGCACCTGACAGACACTGCCCATGTCATGGACTAAGGAACACATACATGGCAAGCAATGCACAGCTTTGGCCACATGCAGTAGTCACCCAGTTAACTGGATGGTGAATACAGTACCCACCTGTGTGGGCAAATCCAGAAACTACACCCCTGAGCCACAATGCAGACCATTGCCATGTTGCCTGATGCCAAGATATACCCATCACCTAGCCTTGTATAACCATCTGGCACAGTCGACCACCACACACCCATGAAGCAATGCACCCATGCATGTCAAGACTGGTACCGTGTGTGTGTGTGTGTGTGTGTGTGTGTGTGTGTGTGTGTGTGTGTGTGTGTGTGTGTGTGTGTGTTGTATGATGCATATTATCACATCCACACATACATCAACCCCCATTGGCATACTGAAGCATGCTGTCTGATGCCAGACACCTACCATACCCTTTTTCCATATAACCTCCATATGACCCTTGTGGTGTATGTGATACCTGCACAGTAATGTCTTGTGACAATCTCACTAGTGATGAATTGTATTCCTGTCCCTGCCAAGTGTGTCAATGTTTGTGTGTCCCTGTGAGAGTGTGGCTGTGTTGATACTGGCACCTGTTCATGTACTACACCTACCGTATAGCTACCATATCCCTGTTGCAGATGCCACTCACCATCACATACATGTTCTGAGGGCTCCTCAACATGTAACCTATGTGGTGCATCCAATAACTGCATAGAAATGTGTTAGCACTACTTAGATATGAGGGGTTTGATACCCTGTGCTGGTAGGTGTGTGACACAAACATGCTTAGGTTATACTCTCCCACCCCTCCCTGACTTGTCTTTGCCTCTATCTGCCTCTCTCACTCCCTCTCTGGTAGATGTGGAGACCTACACCTGCTTTGCTTAGGCAGCAGCATGTGTATTTTAATTAATGCTCATGATCAGCTAATGGCCACTGCATGAATTACAGCCCTCTTCTAGCTGATTGCATGTGGATCAGCTGTGGTAACATTCCCATAGTTAATTGCATGGAAAAACACTCCAATATCTAGGAATATCATGTTGGTGTTGGACCTTTCAATTCACTGTGAGCAGGACATTGATCTGTTGTTTGGCAAACAGCATCTCAGATGGATTGGGGATTTACCTCTAGCAACATACACTGCGGAAACAGGGCAACACACAGTAGGGGATGTTCCTGACCTGTCTACGTACTGTAAGTGCTGCTATACTGCATTTCAAGTAATGTTGGTTTAACAGGGTGTTTGTGGGTATGGCTGTCCTAGATGTTTTAATACATGCCATGTCAGTGCTATGTTTATGAGGAATCCCAATCTGTAAGGCCATCTGCAGACTGGGCAGTGTTGTGGTGCCTTTGGTTTCATGTTACCCACAGAGCAACTATATGTGAACTGCAGAAGGTAGTGCAAAGATTGCAGTCTGTAGATGGTGAAAGCTGTTGACAGTTACTGACTTCATATCCCTCATAGGATATATGTTGCAACAAACCCTGTTACAACAGTAAATGTACGAGGTTATCACAGCAACATGTCAATACTGGCCCTGTGTATATGCTTCCAGCCACATCTCTGTCAACCTTTGTACATATGACATGCATTAAGAGGTGCATATGTGCTGTACACCATAATTACTGACATCATATTTGATAACAATCCAGTGCGATATCAGACTGCTACACATGTTATGTACAGTAGGGGTTATATTTGATGATATAACCTGGACATTCTGTGGTTGTGTGTACAGTACTGAGGTCTGTGTACTTATGGTGAATGTTGACAGTGTGTGTATTGTTAATATGTACTTTGGCCTGTGTACAGACTGTGGAAGATGTCAATGTTCTTGGTCCCGTCCTATCTGATGTTACTTGCTGCTCCACTGTATGTTACCATATCGGCTTTCATGTTTGTAGTGTCATACACACACATGTACCATACCACAGACAAGTATCAGACCACACTGTGTAGCGGCCCAGTATATGTAGGGTTAGTGTGTGAGTGGCACATATGAAGATGGTGTTGAACAGATAGTCCATATACTGTAATATTATGCTAGATTACCATATGTGTCTGTGGCTGTGTTCACATTGGTTGTGGTTATGCACTTTCACACAGGTGTATCTTACCCTGTGCTGTGAGATGCCTGTAGAGCCTGCTATATCTGCAGGTACATGTGCATTCCCCCATAGCAAACATAAGCCAGTGTTGAGCCAGTCTGCCTGTAGCCTGCACAGTGCATTGTTACATACCTAGCAGCTTAGCGTACTTACCCAGTGAGATGTCATGTCCAGATACTTGCCAGATGTACTGCTGCCGAGCCTCCCTTAACAGCCATGTATGTCACACAGAGCAGAGGGATGCTGTACAGATGTATGTCAATATCTAGTGGGTAATATGTGGCCATGACACCTCTGTACCAGCTATTATTATGTGTCAGGACAGACAAGGGTGGGTGAATGCATAACCTATGTGGGCAAATGTATACCAGTTGTTACATGTTATACCCATCTACATGGCTGTTAACATCCACATTGTCAGGCTTGGTACAAATTTTTTGCACTAAGGGGTTCTGTGTATACCTCTGGACTTTCCTGGCCAATATCTCTGCTGTACACAGGAGCATTACATGCTAGCAGCGGTACTGTACTCTGATGTCCTTAGGATGTCTGTCAGTAGCCAATGGTGCACATGTGAAAAGCAGATGTGACCTCCCACACACACCATGTGTGTGAAAACAATCCCTATAACAGTAGCAATAGTTTACTACTATACCTGCTATACATACCTGACATCCCCTTGCACTGTGAAGTTGGGACTATAGGGGCTGAGGTAGGGCTACACTCCATTTTCAGGACATATGGTGAAAATATTTGTATAAATATTTATCCAGATATCTATATAGATATATACACATATACATATTGACATATATAGGTGGGTATGTATATGTACATAGATATACATAAACACACCCAGATATATACATATACAAAGCCATATATGTCTACACATATACAGATAGTGATACATATGCACATATATGTATGAATATCTACATATATATTAGTAGTAGGTATATCAGAATAGATATGTATGACATATAGTTATATATATCTACATATATACCAACATAACTAGGCATATCTGTACACTTAGGATGTGCATACATCTATAGCTATATAGACATATATCTATATATGCATATACATATATCTATATATACACAACTATATAATATATATATATATATATATATATATATATATATATATATATATATATATATATATATATATATAAGAGATGTACACATGGCCATATATATGTAGCACTATACAGATGAGTATACAGACATATGTATGAGTATACATGTGTATGTACATGTAGACATATATAGACCTATTATATGTATACGACCATATTCCTGCCATGAGTAAACGTCACGGTTGTGTACACCCTCCCACATGTATCTCACCGTATGTATCTGCTATGTGCACATTATGATAAAACAACATATGTGATGCAACAGTCATATTAATAACAGGACTACACAATTTAGGAACTACAGGCAAATGTTCAATACTACTCAATATGTGTAGTGACAGCTATATTAGTAAAACAACAGCAGTCTTCACAGGGGTCATGGTGTAGTGGTTAAGTGCTGTGACTTCGGTGTAAAGGGTCCTGGGTTCAAGACCTGGAAGGCCTGTTCATTTTGTTGCTGGACAGTACAAGGGCTGTCAGATGCAGAGTGGTTAAGGCAGTTTAGAGCAGCTTTAAGCACATTTGTGTAGGTTTGCATGAAGCTAAGTAGTGCTAAGCTACAGGTAAACGTACATGTGCTTACACCATGTAGGCTTCCCTTACCAGTGCGCAGATCAGCTTAACTGTAATATTGCAGCAATGTTGATACTTGCTAAGCATAGCTTAGCCCTGGTAACCAGGACACACAACCCAGTCTGATAACCTGTAATAAGTGTATGTAATGCCATGTACAATACCGATTCTCTGCTGGAGCGCGTTCTGTGTGGAGTCTGCATGTCCTCCCTGTGGTCGAGTGGCATTCGAAAGGCATGTGTGAATTGGCGTGCCTTCGTTGAAGGTTGGGTGTTGGGCTGACACCTTGGCACCGTAAAAATCTACTGTCAATCATTAGCAGACCGAAGTTCTGCTGTGGCAACCCCTAACCAGGAAAAGCCAAAAAGAAGAAGAATGCCATGTACAATACATGCACCTATGTGCTGTCATTACAGTAACAAGGGGAGTGAGAGTCATGTGTGTGACAAAGACATATATGAGGCCTGTACAGCACTGTTAGCCATGTGAATGTGCTACATACAGGTGTAGTAGCCCAGAGTACGTGCTGTCATACTGGCATGTAGTGTATCATGGCAGTACTACTGTTGACAGTGTTAACCCAGGCAAGAGCAGAGTTCTTAATGTTGTACTGAAAACAGGCACAACTCTGAGCATGGCCGGACATCAAGGCCTCCCTGTTGTATACCTGGTGTGTGAGCTGTGTCACAGTATATACCCCTTAATGGGTAATGATCCATCATGAGGAATGTAACTGTTGACTGCCGTCTCTACAGCACATGTTAGTGAGGGCATCCGACATGTAGTTATGGCATACAGATTGTTGTCAGATGTCTGTCAATGCACTCATGCTACTGCATAGCTACTTGTCAAGCTGATGACTGTCATACCCTGTACAGATGTGCAGATGGCAGGTATCCAGCTGGGATATGTACTGGCAACCTCTGCTTGATTGACACTGACATGGCTGCCCAGCTGTGTAAGAAGTAGCACACATAGGAGATGTCACCCTGTATGCACCACATGCCACAGGTACCTCCACTACACTAACACAGTCAACAGAACATGCTTGGGTACAGGTCTCCATCACAGACACTAACCATGTGTTGTAATGCATGTTGCATACATGTCACTTGACCACCTCAGTGCCATGTGCAGGAGGCACATGGAGGATTGGCTGATGCATGTCATTCTCACCCTGAGGGTCATGACAGTAGTGTCTGTTGGCTGATTGCCTGCTGCCTCCTGGCAGATGGCAGGATACCATTGTACACACAATCCCTACACAACCCATCTCTCCTTGGACAATAGCTAGGTACACAGCTATGACCACCTGAGGGATGCACCCCTGTACTGACAGATGTGTACATGTGCATGAGTGAGTATAGCAGTGTCTGTGTGTTAGCACACCTGTACATGGGAATTCCATGAGGGCCTTCACAACCAATGCAACACCCATTACCATAGTCTGTTGTGGCTGCTGCTGTATGGGATATTACATGTACCCTGTTAAGTTCACCCCCATACCATCTACATGAGCCTTGCAGTACCAGCACAACAGTGGTTTACAAATGGGGTGATATGCATGGGATACCCATTGTGTTCTGGCATGTGTGTGCAGTTGTGCATGCCCGTATATCTGTAGTGTATAGCATTCCAAGGCCACATACTCCTATTACAATACCCATTGCCTCACAGTAGTACAGATAGTGTTGTTGCTGCCCATAGGTGAGGCATGACAATGCAACACCCTACTATGCATGTGGCATGTACATGAGATGCATATCCCTGTAGAACCAATGTTGGGGTATACTATGGGTTATATTGCAGTCGTGGCCAATGTGTGATGGCGGGTATGGCAGAGTGTCATCATGGGTTTCAGGGAGTACAATATCCAGTGGGGGATTTGGGTGCTGTGCACACTGTAATTACACCAAGATACACCCAGTATATGTCCCATGTACCACGTTATGGTTACCACTGTCACCATCAGTCATACAGGTAACTGTTACTGCAATCCAAGCCAGTTATGCATGTGATGTGTGCAGCCTACCTGTAACACATTGGAGACACAATCAAGTTAGTTAGCAGCAATAGGCCATGGTATCTCAGATGTGTGTCTGGCTATTATGTGTCTGTAACTGTGTATATGACAGTATGTCACACTGTGTATTGTCCAAATACACCCATTACATCACCCATTAGCATACTGTACATGTCAGGGGATGTTCTGCATGGTACCATGTAACCTGGAACACACCTCACCCTAAACGCTGTGCGGTGTGTGCAATGTAAACCACACACATCAGTATCATGACATAGCTAGGTAGTGGTCTAGTCCCGGTGTTGCCAAGTAACACTGTGCATGTATGTGGATGGGTCTACATTAGGTTGCAGGGTATACATGCCTCAGCGGGCCACCTGTCCATGTGGGACAGGCAATAACCGGTTTAGTAACCTGTGAAATGTGTTAGACTGTACTCCAGATATGTCACAGCCATGGTGTCACCACAGTGACATACCCTGTTGTGAAATATGACTGCAGACCATCCTTGTGCTAACACATGTGCACCTGCAACACAAATGGATAACATTATAGGGACTACAATCAACCAGTGTTACTAACAGCTATAATGCATCCTTGCTGGATGGCTACACTTCCCGCCAAATATGCCTTACATGGTTAGCTGCAGTACTGTGGTACAGTGTGGTACAGTCATCATCTGCATCAGAACCATATCAGCCTGTCCCTGCATTGATGGTATGGATGACAGGGATGTGGCATAGGTATCATCATATGCACAGGGCATCCTAGTGCTGACACATGTACACCTACAACAAAAATTGACAGCATTATAGAGACCACAACCAACCAGTGTTACTAAAAGCTATAAGGCATCATTTCTGGATGGCTACACTCCCTGCCAAATATGCCTTACAGTCTACTCCCTACAACATGTTACACTGCAGTAATGTGGTACACTGTTGTACAGTCACCGTGTGCATCAGAACCATATCAGCCTGTCCCTGTGTTGATGGTATGGATGACAGGGATGTGACACAGGTATCATCATATGCACAGGGCATCCTAGTGCTGACACATGTACACCTACGACACAAATGGATAACATTATAGAGACCACAACCAAACAGTGTTACTAAAAGCTATAAGGCATCATTGCTGGACAGCTGCACTACCTGCCAAATATGCCTTAAACTCTACTCCCTACTACATGTTACACTGCAGTACTGTGGTACACTGTTGTACAGTCACTGTGTGCATCAGAACCATATCAGCCTGTCCCTGCATTGATGGTATGGATGACAGGGATGTGGCACAGGTATCGTCATATGTACAGGATGTGATGTTGGTTAGCCAGAGGCCGAGGGTGGGCCATACATTTGACACCATGTGTGTGGTTGAGGAGTGTACTGTTGTGAGCTGGGCAAGGTGATGTGGTGAGTGTAGGTATGGGGTTGCCCAGGGTGTGATTGCATAGTGTGTATGTATGCATGCACACAGTTCTACCATGTGGCTGCCCTATACAGATGTTTATGGACAGCTGAAGATCATACCTGGCAGGCTGTGCAGTTCACTGCCTCCGGCCATGGACACATGCACTGTGCCTTCCAGGGTTTCCACGGGCATGTCCAGGTACAGGCCTTGATGTGTTATTCTCACATACTGATGACATTTGTCCGCTGGTACCAGGTCCCTCCTGGGACTGGCCAGGACCACGTGCACCTGGCCTGCTGTGGTGTGGTGTGGACAGCATACCCCCCACAATGCCAGGGCTGCTACTGCCACTATGGGAGACCCTTGCTGTCCTGGCAAGTCCACATTGACTACCAGCTGTTACTGTTGCTGGTCTACATCCACGCGGCCATTGCCGCACTCCCACCACATGTCCAAGAACAGACAGACCACGATCGATGAGGGCCATCATCTCACCAGGCCATCTATCCATGCACTTAGTTAATCCATGGATGGCACCAGCCAGTTCACGGGCATTGTCATTTGAAGATGTGAGAGCAGCCCTCTGCAGCCTCAGCACCTGTCTGTGGTAATGTTGTATACATACCTACACTGCCCTGAAAGTCTGAAACATGCTTCTGCTGATACCAGCTGTGTCACCTCTGCTAGGGGCATGATGTCCAGTGGCCCTAACACGAGCACCATGGGACATCTGCCTATGTGGTGGCTTGGAGGACATCTGGCCATGCCTGCTGTGACCTGACACAGTAGGCATGGTTACCACACTTTCCTGTGCACTACCACTGAACACCAGCTGTACCTCCGTTATGGCCACTGGTGATGCGGTGTGTATAGGCACTAAAACTGTGTATGGGGATGGGGTGGCTAAAAGGGGGATGTCAAATGTCGGTGCAGTGTCGGCCCCAAACAACCCCACTTGTGCCTCAACATTAATATCATCATCTTCACTGTCTGTATGGACACCAACATCAAATTGCATGCAGGAGGGGACCCTGACCCACCTTGCCACCTGTGGGGGAAACAATAAATGCACTTTAAAACCTGTACCGCATTGCCTAACAGTACACACACACATGCAGGCACACACACACACACACACACACACACACACACACACACACACACACACACACACACACACACACACACATGCACACATCTCTGTAATACCTAACTGTCCATGGCTTTACAGACAGTTCCACATATATGTCCATGTGTTACCCCATGCTGCATCACACTAGTTAACATACACACATTGATACCACTCACTAACATCTTAGTCCTCTAAATGTCCACACAAGCAGCCACAACACAAGGCCTGTTACTACTGTACCTGCCTGGCCTGTGTATAGTGGTTTTACATGGCCTCACTGTTGTCATTCAGTATGCACCCTCTGTATGTCCAGACATGATGTGCATGGCCCCTATATGTGTGGGCTAGTCATTGTATCCATAATATCTCGCACTGGTGTGCCATGTATGTAATGCTCAGTACATGCCAGATATGCTGCTCCTTCAGCCTATCATATGACAACTGTTATATTTGGATACACTCCCTAGTGTTGACTAGTGCTTCCCCAATGTATCAGTAGAGCTGCATATGTGGGTTGTAGGTGACCTCTCTGCTGACTGCGATATTAAGGGTGCACCTGGTGTCTACCTTCCCTCTGGATGCCTGTTTCATACTACATACCATATTATACTATTTGCTGTCCAGTGATTACACACATGACAGGTATTCCTGGTGTGTAATGTGGCAGTCCATGTCCAAGTACTGCACTGTCCCAAAGGGAGGTACAGCCTTATGAACACACCACACACAGACATGTTCCTATCCCCTGAGGTAAGGTCTAGGGTCTGTTCCATACCTGGCTCCACAGACACATGTGGGATGTGCTACATCAGTCTGAGGCACCCAGTACACATACACAGGGCCAACATGCTCCTCCTGCTCAGCCTCAAGACCAGGCACCTTCAGGACGTTGACTGCAGTTGTGAGTAGCAGTGGGTGGGAGGCTTGTTTCCATTGTGCCCATATTGGGGCCCATGTGGCATCCACATCACAGACCACACACACCATCCACGGTGTTTACCCACCATGTGTCACATAACACTGTCCTCTATATCTACCAATCCTGACCACCTCCACATGTGTACTTGCCATACTTCCCCATATTCCCATTGCATACTTAACAGATGGGGGCAATGTAGTCCCAACAAGGGACTAAAATGTGACATACCCGTCCATGTTGCACACACTGCCAGTTATAGATATCTGTGTCTATTGCTATGTGTGCTGGTGCCTCGCACATAGCATGCATCACTGTGGTTAATATAGGGGACATGCCTTTACATACATATATGTTTGTGTGTGTGTTTATTATATATGTAGACATGTGCATATAGGTATATATCTATATATGTGTAGATATATGTGATGTATACATGTGCACATATATATGTCTACACATGGGTATATGTATATTTCTGGACAAGCATGCTGATATACATATATATCTTTATATATTATATATGTAACATATGTATACATATGCATACCTATATGTGGGGTACATCCATACATCAGGTACACAATCTCACAGCTTCCTGCACAGCTGCACTGTTCTGCCCTGCTATAACATAGACAAGTGCCACATATGGACATGGCCTGACATTAGGGGAGTATATGTAGGACCGTATTGCAGGTCACCCTATTACACACCTATGGCATTACAGCATGCTACATTACAGATTAACCTGAGTATACTGCCAGTGGTGGGCCATGGCTCCCACATGTCCATCATAATGGCATTACTTCCATCACCAGCTATTGGCCACATAATATACATACTTCCCATTACACAACACACACTATGATGGCTTACATCTTGTCTGACAGTGCTGACCTGCACAGTTGACAGCTATGGCTCACTACCCACAGGGACAGACACTATTGTCCATAGCAGTTGTTCAGATGAACATCATCACAACAATACTAGATGGCACATATAAAAAATTCCACATCATCTGTCCCATTATTATGGGCCAGGTGCTACATTCTATTACATCTATATATACTTCACATACCTGTTGTGGGAATGATGTCTTGTTGAATGACAGCTGGCTAAATGCCATTGACTTAGGCTTTTATTGCAAAGAGATTTGTCTTTCTTTTTTTTTTTCTCCCTATTTCTCTCTCTATCTCTCTCTCTCTCTCTCTCCCTCTCTCTCCAGTAAATGGATTGAGCTGCTTTGAATAGATTGTAGCCTGGCATTAGTAGGTGATGCACATGATCAGGTAATGGCCTCTGCACCAATCAGTGTCCTTCACTTGCTAACTGCATGCAGCTTGCTGTGTAGTACTTCCAATTACCACTGTCATGGTAACCACCTACTATAAATCCCTACATCATGTAGGCGTGGTCCCTTTACCTTTTCTCTGTGATGGACATCCTTCCTGTGTGTGGGCATCAGTGTTACAAACAGCAGGTAGCAATACCTCTTACATTAGAACTGGCACACTCAGGCCAGCTACATATTTGTAGGAGGTTCCAGAACTACAGACAGAGTGTGAGCAGAGTAGTGTTATGCTTTGCATAGTACTGGTGTTACAGGGTGTGTGTTTACATACTAGTTTACCTTGGAATGCAGTCTGTCTGCATAACTCACAACTGTGGGCCTATCCTCTGGGTGGCCAGAGGAGTGACTATCATGTTTTGTCTGGCACCACACAGGACCTGTGTCAGATATTTCACTGGCAGTGTGTGTGTTGAGTGCTATCAGTACATGGCTACATCCATTTCTGTTTCTAACTTCAATTCCCTGGCTAAGGGTATGTTGCAGCCTATCTTGTAACACCAGTGACTTGCTTAGTGTATGGCAACAGTTTTTCACATATGGGCCTGTGTTCCAGCCTCTGTCCTCCACCTACATACCAAGCTTTGCACATATGACATGCTGTCAGGGGTTGTTCTGTAGTGGATGTGAGCATATCATGCTGCCATTGCTGCCATGTTGTATCCCCCACACATACGGTGGGGCAGGGGTCATATATGTGTTGGCTTCACCTACACAATACATGTGCGCCTTATGCACTCCAGAGGCCAGTGTATGTAACAGTGGTATATGGCCCTGCATTATTGAGTCTGGAGGGGGATGCACCATAAATAACCTAGGCTGTTACAAACTGTGGGTGTATCAGGGGTGAGCTGACTTAAGGTATCTGGATGTACAGTACTATACAATTCACCTATATTTACATTACTTACATAAATTGGGTTAATGCAGGCTTACTGCCTCCTGCCATACAGACTGTTCTGTTTGTCAGTGTGCTTGTGATGGTGTCAGTTTTGCCTTATTATGTAACAGTTACATCTCATTCAGTCATCTGAAGTCTTTTCTACATAGTGATTTTGTACAGAGTGTAGTTAGAGGCTGCTGAACTATACACCTGCCTTACTTGCTGTTGATTGCTTGGTGTCCTGTACCCAGTCTGTCTTTACTATTGTACTGTTTGAAGGGCTTGGCCTGGACAGCAACAGCTGTGAACCTTTCCACACTACTGAATTAGTATAACTATTTTACAGTTGTATTACTCTGTTTATATAGATGTCGGTGTCTGAACAGCTATATGACATGGCATATAAAACTGTAATAGTACACAAATAAAGGTTTTCCATTTCTGCAAACCTGTGTGTGGTGTTTTATACTATGACCTCTCTGTGGGTATATGTTGCAGGCAACAATTGTCATTGTTATGGGTGGCCCATACAGTGTCCAACTGTTAAGGTGTTAACTGTAGGCATACTGGCTGTTCCATATTGTGTGCACCTCCTACATATTTATCTTACTGTACATATCTCTCCATCTGTATGTGTAGTCATATGTATATGTATATATATATATATATATATATATATATATATATATATATATGTGTGTGTGTGTGTGTGTGTGTGTGTATCTGTATCTGCATATATGTGTCTGTGGATATGTATCCTGGGGGTGTTGATAGCTTCCAAATTTTACGTTTCCTATGGGAGCCAGACTGTACTGCATGATATGTTACCAGTACCAGCCTGACATCATATTGGTGGGATGTATTACTGTTAACATCTTGTGGCCATGTTGTGTCAGGTCCAGGTTATGGGATCTGCAACACTTGGTAGTGTATTGCAGGGCGGACGTGTTTGGCTGTAGGGGGGTATACCTACTTGTAAAAGACGAATATTCTGTGGGGCCTCGCAACCCCATTAATGCTGCATATGGACATATATGTTTTAGTTAATCTACCATTGTTATCTACATATGTATGGCCATATATACCTATATATATATATATATATATATATATATATATATATATATATATATATACTTACATATATATAAAACTATGTCCATATATACCTACATAGATATATATCTGCTTACATATATGTAACTTGCAGTGTATATGTAGACATATAGGTCTAGACATATATATGTGTCAATATAGGCATTTGCATGTATATATGTTCATATATATTTCTATATATGTATATATTTATATACATCTAAACATTGGAATTCTCTGTACTGTTGCATGACTGGGCTGGACTGTATGTTTTTGAAAACATCATATATATATATATATATATATATATATATATATATATATATATATATGGCATGGCTTAGTAGTAAATTACTTTGTCTATGGTGTGCAGGGTCCTGGGTTCAAGACTTACAGAGGTTGTTTATTTTGTTGCTTGGCAGAACATGGGCCATTGGCTACAGAGTGATTAAGACACTTTAAAGCAGTTGTAAGTGGTTTTGCACGGGTTTGCATGGAGGTAAGCACTGCAAACTTCCAGTTACAGTTTCTTATACTCTGTTAGCTTCTGAATTGCTTAACCTGTGTAGGCATTGCTTACCCCTGCGCAAACAGGCTTAAACCCACTTACTGCTGCTTAAAATTGATTACTCCCTGCTAATTTATTTAAAAGAAAAGAAAAAATGGGTTGATAGGAAAGTGGTGAATAAAGGGGCACAAAGAGGGAATTACAGTAGGGAAAATAGCCAGGGATGTGCAGGAAGGGTGCAGGGAAGGTCCATAGCAGCCCATTTCTTCTACAGCAGCAGCTGTGCATATACACTGAATTTGGAGGTAAATTTGGACATGCAAACCCGTGAGAGAGGGGTGAGGACAACAATAATAAGTTGTGATGCCAGTTAGACCAGATTACATGTGTCCAGTGGACGTGTGTGTGAAATGGACAGCTATATATGAGGCGAGAATTTTTTGTGGGAACAGATTGCCTTTTTTTTTTCAGGTAAGAGTGAGATGTTCGGGAGGGGTAGTAGATATATTTGGAGAGGTAGGTTAGGTAGGTTAACAGACAAGAGAAACAAGACACATACAGTGGTGATATATGACACATGTGGGGAGTAAACACTTTGATGGGTAGGGGTGTTGGGATATTGGAAGCCCGCTAGCCCCCTAGTGGTAACAGTGGGACTGAGGTACCCACCCATGGTTAGTCACCACTGCACCTTCACAGCCTCAAAGGTGGCTGTGCTGAGGGCTGAGTCACAGAGCCAGGCTGACTCTCTAATCACAACATGCAGCCCTCAAGCTCACATAGAAGATCACCAAACTGCTGGTCAATCTCTCTACACACCACAATCCAACCTGGCAACAGGTGACAGGTGCCTGTCTTCGCCCACTCCCGTGGGGGTGAGCCCCATCACCTGAGGTGGTTCTACCTGAAGGTGGTGCAGGACCAACAGACAGGGAGTCCAGGGTTGGGCCCCAGACATGTTGGCACCTGGTGCCTCAGCCAACTGAGGTGGGACAGGTGGGTCCGCCTGGACAGCCCTTCTCAAGCGTACTATAGTGTTTAGATTTCATCATCATATGTGGGTTAGTAATAGTCAACACATTCTAGGGTTAGGTATAACAGCATGCACAGATATTCCCATTAACTCAGACACAAGATACGGAACAATTGCATAGCAAACTGAACACATGCATATATGGAACCACAGTGCAGCATGCAGGTACATTGATGGCACCATGCCACCAGTTTTGGAATAATTCAATATAGCACATGCATGGGAACCATGAAAATATTTATCAAACAATTGGACAATATCAGAGTCATTACATACCATTTGGAGTGGGTATGTTGATTATTCTTAGAGATATGGTGGGGTGGAGAGAATGATGTCAATTAACAACTAGTATATTCCTGTAGTTCACATTACTTTCCTAGTCAGTGCTGTTATCTGTACCTTACAAGTCTTACTACACTACCCTATAGCCTTAGCTTGGACAGCGATATGGCTGTCATCATTGTTACACATGATCTGGTTTTACCTGCAGTATACACCTCTTACCTGGTATACCTGTGGAGGGAATGTTTGTTAACACTAACTAACTTTCTACACATACTCCCGGATTCTGGGTTGATGTTTTGCACATAGCTATCCAACTCTTTCAGCACAGACTCTGACCATGTGTTGACCACATGCTGGTGTGCCGGAACATATTTAGAATATTGCCCTCTTCCACGTTTAGTGACCTGACACACACACACACACACACACACACACACACACACACACACACACACACACACACACACACACACACACACACAAACACACATATACATGCTTTCCTACACAGTTCTATTATGTAGCACAGTGTTAGTGACAGTGAACAGTGATGCTTTATTATTCAGAGAAACTGCAACACTCACAATCCCCTACAATACCAGAGTGAACAGTACCAGTACAGGTTATAATGGTCTGTATTTCTCAGCACAGTATTCGTATCCAATGTACCTGTGGGATCAATGTTTGTTAGCACTACCTGACTGTTGCCACACAAAGTTCCGGATTACACATTAGTATTATGCACATACATCTCACTCTGTTACTGTACACACTCTGGTCATAGCTTGACACCGTGGGAGTGTAGATAGGACATACTTGAAATCTTACTCTCCTAACAGTTTTGTGGGTTGCTAGAGTGACAGGTGTGTTCTCCTGATGTTTGACAATCACTTGTATTCCCTGTTTGCTGACTAAATATCTGGTATCCTCCCACAGACTTACCATGGGGACAGGCAGCAGATATGGGCACATATACTGGACATTCTGGCCTCATCTGTACAGTTGTGGGGTATGACTCTGTATGGAGTCTAATTCCACTCCCAAGATTCAGACCATGGCTGGGTCTGCTACAACTTAAACACTGTCCATCACAGTTGTGTCTGCTATATAGATATTTTTGTATATCTCCTATCTGCTTTCTGTCTTATTAATCCCCTGTGCTTTTGCATTCTGACCTTTTATTACAACACTCATATACAGATTTCCTAGACAGTTATATGTTGTAGGACAGTGTGGGCAGCAGTGATGTGTAATACCTCATTATTCAGAGCAACTGAATATCATTCTTGTATTCCTGGGTACAGTGTTGGTATCTGACAGACCTGTGGGATGAATGTTTATTAGCACTACCTGAATGTTCCTACACACAGTACCAGATTCCATATTACTATTATGCACATACATCTCACTCTGTTACTGTACACATTCTAACCACAGCTTGACAAGTTGGGATGTAAATGGGACATAAGTGACTTCTTAGCCGCATAAGATATTGGAGAGTTGCTAGTGCGGCAGCTTTGTTCTCATAGCTCTGTTTCAATCAGTTGCATTTCCTGTTTGCTGCCTATATGTCTATGATCATCCCACTGATTTCCCAGAGGGACAGGTTGTTAGGCAACAGATATGGGCCACTTTAATAGACATTCTGGACATATCTGTACAGCTGTGGGGTATGATTCTGTATGCAGACTACTACCACTGGCAGGATTCAAACCGTGGCTGTGTATGCTAAAAAACAACAGTTCACATCTCAGTTGCATGTGCTATTCATTTTTTGTTGTCTGGATTTTCCCTATTTACTGTCTATGTGTCTCTCAGTTGTACTAAATGGCCTCTGGGGATTACATCTGTCATATGCAGGCATTTCTGTACATTCAATTTATAGTGCATGGTGTGGATAACAGTCCTTAATACTACAGTACTGTTACATGATTGCATATGTAAAAATCTGTTAACCAGTTTACTGTGTAATTTAATTTAATCCTGACTTGTGCTCAGGATTAACTGTAACCTGTGGAACTTGTTTAACTTGCTTACTTATGTAATCTCTGTAAATAGTCTGTTTGTAATATGTAATGCTGGTATTATGTAATGCTGTATCTGCTTACCCTTGGAGCTTTTCTCCCTGGGCCTCCGCTGAAAATGGACATGCATCCAGTTGGACTATCCCGGTCAACAAATGTAAAATAAATAAAATAAATAAAAATCTACAGTACCATATTATACCAGGATATACACATGCAGTCCAGCAGTTAGACCTGTTTTGTCAGGCTATTACACTTTTATTGACTTATAAACAAGATGAGACACTTCCTGCCATACTCTCTAGTATGTGCACTACTTGCCTTGTACAATGCAGGTTTTATACAAGCAATTCATTTACTACTACTTTTATTTTTATTTCCTGTGACAGAAAAATGCATGAGTATTACTGACCTGCCTCACGTCGCAACCTCGCCAGGCGACTGATGTGGGCCTGCTGGTCCGCGGCCCTCTCCATTGCAGCTGTGGGGGACATAAGAGGAATATTTAGCCATACCTATCCATGATATACCTGAGCTGGCAATTATTGCACACATACTGGGGTGATACTTACACATGGCTGGAACATTCCTTGATGCTCTAGCCTCTTGAACCACTCCTCCAAGAGGTCCCCCTTATGCTGCTTCAGGTTGCCATAGTGGTGCCTGACCTACTCACCAGTTTGGGGCATGCCAGTGGCACTGGTGAGGTCATGGGTGAGATGGTCCCAGGCCTCCACTTTAAATTGGGAGCCCTGGTACTGCCCCCTGCAGCAGTCTCTTATCATGGTCTTTGACAAGGAGTCGTGCCATGACCTTGGACTCCTGGATGCACCAGCACTGCACCCGAAAGCTCACACCTTCTCCCCTTGCTGCCATATTGCCTGCAAGGGGAAGCTACAACCAGTTATGAGATGTATTCCTGCCTCTTGGGTTTAAGTAGGGCTGATTTCCCACACTTTTTCATGATTGGCCAGTTCTGAAAAGGCTAAGCTATGTGGAAACCTGCTTACCTAAGGTTGGCATTGTTTAAAGGGGTATAACACTGGGCACATTGAGTTAGCTGGTCTACACATTGCTTATACCTCCTAAGATGGCCTGTGCAATGCTTAGCATTGCTTACATTAGACTTTGCATTATTTTTTTCTTTTTTGACATTGATTTTGTATTCATTACATCTTATATATCTGCCTGGTATCCATGATTAATGTGTATGCACACTCTATGGGGTCCTTGTGTTTTATTGGGGACTTCAACATTCTTTTACAATTACACCTCACTTCTGGGCTTACTGCTGTACTACAGTTCACATATTTATGTTATCTAGTGGGTTATGGAACATATGACTTTTTACTGATTCCTTTCACTGGTTCAGTTTGGTTTTTCTATTGTGAGGACTTGTTTGCTGATATTGCATTCTTTTGTACTTCTGTGATGGTTTGTTGGTTAACTACTTTGACTATGGTGTATAGGGTCCTGGGCTCGAGACCTGTATGGTTGTTTATTTTGTTGATGGGCAGACAAGGGCCATTGGAAATAGAGTGTTTAAGGTACTTTTGAGCCGAAGGAGGAGAAGAGGGAGAAGGCATGCCCGAAGGCAGGTAAAGGCTAGCACTGTGATAGTGAGGGTCGGAACTTTGAATGTTGGCAGTATGCCTGGTATAGGGATAGAGCTAGCTGATATAATGGACTGAAGGAAGGTTGATATATTATGTGTGCAAGAGACCATATGGAAGGGGAGGAAGGCTATGTGTATCGGAGGCAGTTTCAAATTGTTTTATCATGGTGTGGATGGGAGGAGAAATGGCATAGGCAGTATCTTGAAGGAACACTATACTAAGAGTGTTTTGGAGGTGAAAAGAGTGTTAGATAGAGTAATGTTTATGAAGCTGGAAATTGATGGTGTAATGATGAATGTTGTTAGTGCATATGCTCCACAAGTTGGGTGTGCGATTGATGAGAAAGAAATTTTTTGGATTGAGTTGGATGAAGTGGTGATGACTGTATCCAAGGGTGAGAGACTGGTGGCTGGAGCAAATTTCAATGGGCATGTTGGTGAAGGGAACAGAGGGAATGAGGAAGTGATGGGTAGGTATGGTGTTAAGCAAAGGACTGCAGAAGGTCAGATGGTAGTGGATTTTGCGAAAAGGATAGACACGGCTGTGATGAACACGTATTTTAACAAGAGGGAGGACCATAGGGTGACATACAAGAGTGGAGGAAGATGCACACAGGTGGATTAAATCTTATGTAGAAGGGCCAGTCTGAAGGAGATTGTAAAGTGGTGGCAGGGGAAAGTGTAGTTAGGCAGCATAGGATGGTGGTTTGTAGGATGATATTGATGATCAAGAAGAGGAGGATGAGTGTGAGGGCAACACCAAGGATCAAATGGTGGGAATTGAAAAAGGGTAATTGTGAGCTGATGTTCAAGGAAGAGTTAAGGCAGGCACTGGGTGGCAGTAAAGAGTTACTGAATAGCTGGTAACTACAGCAGAGCTAGTAATAGAGATGGCTAGAAAAGTGCTTGGTGTGACATCTGGAAAGAAGAAGGAGGACAAGGAGATCTGGTGATGAAATTAAGAAGTACAGGAGAGTATACAGAAAAAGAGGTTGGTGAAAAAGAAATGGGATTGTCAGAGAGATGAAGAAAGTAGACAAGAGTATAAGGAGATGAGGTGCATGGCAAAGAGAGAGGTGGCAAAGGCTAAGGAAAGGCGTATGAAGAGTTGTATAAAAGGTTGGACACTAAGAAGGGAGAAAAGGTCCTGTACTGATTGGCTAGACAGAGGGACCGAGCTAGTAAAGATGTGCAGCAGGTAAGGGTGATAAAGGATAATGACGGAAAAATACTCACAAGCAAGGAGAGTGTGTTGAGCAGATGGAAAGAGTACTTTGAGGGGCTGATGAATGAAGAGAATGAGAGGGAGAGAAGGTTGGATGATGTGCAGATAGTGAATCATGAAGTGCAATGGATTTGCAAGGAGGAAGAAAGGATAGCTATGAAGAGGATGAAGAACAGAAAGGCTGCTGGTCCAGATGACATACCTGTGGAAGCATGGAGGTGTTTAGGTTAAATAGTAGTGGAGTTTTTAACTAGATTGTTTAATGAAATCTTGGAAACTGAGAGGATGCCTGAGGAATGGAGAAAAAGTGTTTTGGTACCGATTTTTAAGAATAAGGGTGATGTGCAGAGCTGTAGTAACTACAGAGGGATTACATTGATCAGTCACAGTGTGAAGTTATGGGAAAGAGTAGTGGAAGCTAGGTTAAGAAGGGAGGTGATGATTAGTGATCAGTAGTATGGTTTCATGCCAGGAAAGAGCATTACAGATGCAATGTTTGCTCTGAGAGTGTTGATGGAGAAGTACAGAGAAGGTCAGAAGGAGTTTTATTGTGTCTTTGTGGATTTAGAGAAAGCATATGACAGGGTGCCTAGAGAGGAGTTGTGGTATTATATAAGGAAGTCGGGAGTGTCAGAGAAGTATGTAAGAGTGGTACAGTATATGTACGAGGGTAGTGTGACAGCAGTGAGGTCTGCTGTGGGAGTGACGGATGCGTTTAAGATGGAGGTGGGATTACATCAAGGATCAGCTCTGAGCCCTTTCTTATTTGCAATGATGATGGACAGGTTGACAGACAAGATCATACAGGAGTCCCTGTGGACTATGATGTTTGCAGATGACATTGTGATCTGTAGTGAGAGTAGGGAACAGGTGGAGAAGACCCTGGAGAGGTGGAGATATACCCTAGAGAGAGGAGGAATGAAGGTCAGCAGGACTAAGACAGAATATATGTGTGTGAATAAGAGGGAGGACAGAGGAATGGTGAGGATGCAGGGAGTAGAGGTGGCAAAGGTGGATGAGTTTAAATACTTGGGATCAACAGTTCAGAGTAATGGTGAGTGTGGAAGAGAGTGAAGAAGAGAGTACAGGCACGATGGAGTGGGTGGAGAAGAGTGTCAGGAGGGATTTGTGACAGACGAGTACCAGTAAGACTGAAAGGGAAGGTCTACCAGAGGGTAGTGAGACCAGCTATGTTATATGGGTTGGAGACAGTGGCATTGACAAAAAGGCAGCAGTCAGAGCTTGACGTGGCAAAGTTGAAGATGTTAAGATTTGCACTGGGTGTGACGAGGATGGACAGGATTAGGAATAAATATATTAGAGGATCAGCCCAGGTTGGAAGGTTTGGAGACAAAGCCAGAGAGGCAAGATTACATTGGTTTGGACATATGCTGAGGAGGGATGCAGAGTATATTGGGAAAAAGATGCTAAGGATGAAGCTGCCAGGTAACAGGAAAAGAGGAAGGCCTAAGATAAGGTTTATGGATGTGGTGAGATAGGACATGCAGGTGGTTGGTGTGACAGAGCAAGATGCAGAGGACAGGAAGAAATGGAAACAGTTGATCTGCTGTGGCAACCCCTAATGGGAGTAGCTGAAAGAAGAAGAAGAAGGAGAAGTGGGTTTGCATGACGGTAAGCACTTTGAACCTGCCGTTACATCTGCTTACAGAGAGTTAGCTTTAGAATTGCTTAACCAGTGTATGCATTGCTTACCGCCACTGAAACGGGCTTAAGCCTGCTTACTAGTGCTTAAATATGTTTACTACTGCTTATTTGTGCTTAAACTTATTTACTAGTGCCTTATTCATTATGACACTGACACCTCACATGTGCATTCACTGCAGTACTCCAGTTCATGACAATATGTTATTTAGTGGGTTAGGCAACATAAATAGTAGTCATAACATGCTTTGCCATGGAAAATGGAATGTGCTGTAGTGGGACGCGAACCAGGAATGCCTGTTCATAAGGTGAATGCTTTGCCTACTACACTATTGCTATGCTGCTTCATTTGCATATATCTTCCTTTATCCACTTCAGCCATTTAAGCTGCATTAACCATAGGTAAGCGATGGGCATACCCATGCACCTACAGTTAGCTTTAATCGGATTTTTTAATAAAATAAATGGTTTCTTCATTTTATGTACGTATACTGTTGCTGTTGTACCCAAGGGGGACTGTTGGGGATATGCGGTCACCTATGAGCAGTCTTGCTCATTTCATACCCCTTTCTGCTGTTCATCATTGTGGGGGCATGTATATTCTGAGAGCTCTGCTCTCAGACATGCCCCCTGCACTATTACACACTCCGTGTAAGGCTAGGAGCTCGAGCAGCACGCCTCATTATTATGCCTGGCTTGTTGCCGTCCTGCTCCTAAACAGCTGCCTCTGTGCTGGACTAAGCTAGTCCTGCATGAAGGAATAATAACTCCAGGGATACATCATTGTGTTGTCAATAGCCAAAATAAGAACAAGCTGAGTAGTGAAGGGAAATTGTGAGTTCCAGGGTAATGAACAGGAAGAGAAGAATGACTATGCATTAGAATGTAAAAGACATTTTTCTGCTGTCAGACCCAAAAATAGAAAGCTGTAAGATGTTTTTATATTTTAGACATATTAATGCAACAATAGAAGAAGGGTGGCAATATGTGTTGAAAGTCTGGTACTTTTATGAAGCACAAGCTTTTGAGAATTATAGTAGGTGATGAAATTTCAGAATGGGGGAGTAGAACAATGGAAGGCAATTTGTAGGTTAATATAGAATGAGAGCTCTGATTTTTACAGATGTCACATGAATAAGAGTAAGCAGGAGTTAGAAAACAGATTTAAGAGTTAGTTGACAGTGTTGTAGGAAGGTGCAATGAAGATGCTGTACCTTGTTTATCAGCTTGAAGAGGGCACCAAACTGGTTGATGGCTTTAAACTGTCACTCAATTTTTTTCATTTAATGACAGCAATGAGTTATACACTGAGCACATAACTCAGTGCTATCTCAAAAAATACATTAGAAAAACAGTATTATGATTTATAACCTGACATTAAGCAATTGTGATTGTGATTCATCATAAACTGTGATGTAAGAGGATCAAACATATGTGCTGTCCAGGGCATCAATCTCTAGTATTATACCTTTGTCAAGAGTTAATATTTATGGCAATGGTAGAAAACCATATTACTCAAAAGTGGTATAAGGTGTGGGAGGAGTCTGTGTTTATTCTGAGTGAATCATTGTTAAATACTCTCAGAGTTTATTATTACTTTGAAGAAAGGGGGTTAGGGTCTAAACTAATTATGTAACTAATGAGGAGGAAGATGGTTTATGAGTAAAAGGAGATCAAATTTCAAAACAAGGATGACCTCTTTTGCCAGTATTTTTTACACTAGAATTAGAATCATTAACATTAGCAGTAACATTCAAGAAACAAAATAGAAGATAAATACATATACAGAATTCTGCTAACTGAAGATGGTATGTTAAAGCTCACAGAAATGCAGACATCAGTTGATAAAATTCAGACAGTAGCAATAAACTATGAAAATTTCTGTGATCTTCATTTTAACAGGGAAAATGGATATATGTTTTTAAATAATAATCATCCCCAACTCCCAAATTTAAATGTAGAAGATAAAGTAAGGAAAGAAGGTCATGAATTACAATATTTGGGAATTACATTAAAATGTCTTTAAGGAAACAAGAGAAAAATGTTATGAGCAGATATGAGAAGAAATAAGTATGTTAATATCAGGAAGGAGCAAGCTAATATTTACATTTGAAGAATGACTACAACTCATAACAATTATTTTATTTTCCATAAGTTTATATATATAATCTAAACCACAGCTATCTTCTATTTTAAGGCACAATTTTAATAAAATAATCCTAAGGTTGTTATGGAACACAAAGAAGCCAAGGATAGCATATCAGCATCATATTAGAACTTGGGATAAAGGTGTTATCAATCTTCCAGATATAAGAATATATGCAAAAAAATAACATTAATGAAATCAGTTGCTCACTGTGCAGATAATGTTCTTGAGGTTTACTAGAAGGATTTACTCAGATCTTTAATTTAAGCAAAATGAAAGCTATATTTTTCAAGAAATATGTATAGCAGATGCATCATCTCATTATTAATACACAATTATATACAAAATAACATTTACAGATCAACTGACTTGTCTTATGTTAATAATAGTCTAAATAAATAGCTATATTATGGGACACTTGGGTAACAAAATTTCAGTTATTTATACCTTTTTTAACTAAAGGACTGTTATTAAGTTTTAACACAATGAAGCTGGCTCAGTGAGAAGAACAGAAGTTTTTTTTCAGAATGGAATAACTGCTCCCAAAATGCAAACATAAAAGTGTTAGAATGGCCAGAGTTAGAATATGACATGAATTGAATTGATTGCCTATGGTTACAGACAATCTGAACGAATGCTAAATAAATTATTTTGTAGTGTATTGCAGGATACAAGCAAGGAGATTCAGAGGTTAATAGAATATTTTTATAAAGTTGTTTATACAATGAGCTTTAATTCATATATATTGTCAAGTATATATATAACCTTTCAATTGTTTATAAAAAGATAAATGAAACATTACAGAAATTTGTACTATGGGATGAGGTGAAGATAACAGATATTGCCTATATCATGTGTGAAAATGTAATAAAGATGTTTGTTGGAAAAAATGCTTATGTTAAAACCTTAAACAAACACATCAGTGGTTTATCATTGAATGGTCTTTACCTAGAATTGTGCGCACAGAGCTTTCTACACCACATGCAGGTTAAACAAATAAGTAAATTTATTAAAAATCTGTGTTGGAGATATAAGTTAAATGTCAAGACAAACTGGAAACATGTTCTATGTGATAATTAAAAGAGATTATGGTTTGGTATAATGATTAAGGTGTTTACTTCATAAACACACAGTACAGGGTTTGATCTCTCATTTTAAAGGAACATTTGCTAGTCTTTAAGTGGTCCACAAGGCCAGCTTGACTAATACTTAGCTATAAACTGATAAAATGTAGAGGGAAAATATATTTTTCCATAGGCTTTATAGTTAAATCAGTTCAATTTTACTGAGCATTTGGTTTTATATAATGTACTTATATCCCCACATTGGGAAAATAAGCAGCACTGCTGCATCAGCTTTCACCCTGTTGCAAGTGTAAAGAAGGGCTAAGCTGTGGAAGGGTGTCACAGCTAACCTGATTTTTTTTAGAAACTTGAGGCTTGCTGCTACCCCTATCAGTGAATACATTTTTGCCTTGTCTCTCAGTGTTAATAGTTGATACTTTCACTCTTGCTTAAACCTCTGTTCCTGAGTAAAACATAAAAACACAAAATCCTACCTAATTTCTATGGCCATTTTTTCCTATCGTCTGTATTTCTAGTTTATTAGAGCTCTCCATTCTCCTCTCATCTCCAATTTTCTGAAAAGGAAATGATACAGAAAAACAACATATGAATACTTCTTCTGTTATTAATCTTCAGCCCCAGTGACTTAAGATCTAACAGAAACAGGCTAACCAAGAAGTGTAAGTGATAAGGATTTAGCCATCATTTTGATCAATGAGGCATTATTAGGCATAATAATGGATGAAACAGACTCTCTTCCTTCATGTTGGCTTTAAATACTTTGTAAATCTTTGGTTCCTGCTTTCCAGAACAGTGTAACCCTTGTTTAAACTCCTAGTCCCCATTTTCTAAAACTTAAAAAATATATATACTTTACTAAAACCTGCTGTTCTCATTTTTTTCTAAATTTTAAGTACATTAAAAGTACAGCCCAGAATATAATAGTTCATAAAATGCTGCTATATCCTTTTTTAGCATATCTTTATTCTAGCATTCAATAAGACTCAAACTTGCCTGCTTTGTTACCATTCACTGACTGTTTCTTTTGCTGCCTAGTTTCCCATAGATCAATTCAACCCACTCCATTTGCCCTTGCTGTGTTCATGTTCATGCTGCTCCCCTACCCTACCCCCAATACCACCCACCCACCCCAATCCACTACATTTATACAATCCCCTCTCCACCCACCATCACTTCCATCCAATCACATGCTCCTCTTCCTGCAATCTATAATACTTCTACTTCTACATCCTCTATCTCCACCTAACTAGCCAATCAAACTGACTTGTTCTAATTCCATTACATAGTACTACAACTCCAATACTATGCTTCATTCCAAAGTACTTTTTTTCAATCCCTGCAAAATACACTCCCAGTTTTCCTAAACCACCTCTCTATTACCTTTATGTCACCTCCATTATCTATGTCAACCACACACTTTCATCCATGCTCTTACCTTTACACAACTATTACTATTTAAGCTGTAATTCCCCCTAATCAAAGGTAGCTTCTCCCAACACTGTGATTACTGTTATTTCTCAGTATCATTGCCAATCTATCTTCCCTGCACTGTCTTCCTTATAAAACAACTGCTCCTTCTTCTAACTCACATATTCTCCCATGTTCTGCAATCACATTAACTTTTACATAGATCCCACCCTCATCAGTAATATCCCTATTCTCCTATTCAAACTCAAACAACCTCACCACTCACATAAAAAGACACATTGAAGTTAAATTCCAATCTAAAGTAAAAATAAAGTGGATTTATGAAACAACATCTCTTTTCAAACCTTCAAGTGGCTGGTGGTATCCATTCAAACCCTGGACCCCACACATAAATAGTATCCCACACATCCTCACTAGCCCTCTTTTTGAACTTCCCTGGACTTCTCCTATTTAATAACAACCTGAGAAGCATCTGTAATAAAATCCATGTGGTATGTGTTAGGATTGCCTTACACTTACCAGACATTATTATAGCCAAAAAAACATGGTTAAAACACACAATTCATGATGAGGAAATTGTTCCACTTGGCTACAATGTCATCAGACATGATAGGACTGCAAATAGGCAGAAGGGAAGCTTTTATCTAAAATAAAACCATTGCCCTCAGTACTTACTCACTCACTTACCCTCCATATATCTGTAATGCAGAAATTTGCATGGTCATATGTAAAATAAGCAAAGGCAAAAATATAACTAAAACAGGAGAATACATTTCCCTAGGCAAGAATAATAACTATGTAGAAGAACTCCTGCTATGAGTGTCCACCAATGTTCCTCAGGAAAATCTAACACTAAGCAGTTTCAACATAGAATCACTAGCAATAAAGAATGACTCTTCTAACAATAATAATGTCAATCACTTCTATTTTAGTCAACTTGTAAATACACCAACAAGATATAATAAAAATGGCAACAGGCAAAGTATGCTAGACTAGATCCTCATCAATGACCCAAATAAGATCTCTTATGCAGGCTCCATCCCAGATACCCTAAGTGACAACCTACCTATATATATATATATATATATATATATATATATATATATATATATGTATATATATATATATATATATATATATATATATGTGAAATTATACTAGTCTCACAAACTGTCACAACTTCTCCTGCAATATAACCATCTTTAACCCAGACATCCTAAATGTCATCCTAAATTCTGTCAACTGGTCAAATGAAGCTGAATCCTTTTTTAATACCACATTCATCATTTATAAATATACCCAATGAACTTGCCCCTGTCAAAAATAGATGAGTCAAGTTTAATACTGCCCCTTAGCTATCTATACAAACACAACTTCTAATGAAAGAGAGACAGAGAGAGAGAGAGATAGAGAGAGAGAAAGAGAGCTTGGTCAAAGTGAAAACATAACAAAGCTGAACCAAATATTCAGAGATAGAGACAAATTAGAAATCAAGCTAAAAGTATGATCAAATCAATAAAAGATTATTCTACACCAATTTAAAAACACAAGGCAAAATAACTCAGAACTGTTTTGGTTTTCTGTAAATTATTTGATCAAACCTGGCCATGCTACTCAACCATTTACCAGTACTAACAACAAATTGGAGTGCATAACTAATCAATTCAACTCCTACTTTATAAAATGTGTTGCTTCTCTGGTATAAAAAAAAAAATGCGCGCGTGCGCGCACACACACACACACACACACACACACACACACACACACACACACACACACACACACACACACACACACTTCTACACCATTTAACAATTCAAGCACAATATCTTTACAGCCTGTACCAAACTCTACTGTCAAAAAACTGAATGTGAAAACAACACTCTCTTTGAATACCAAGGGAATTCTAAAAACATGCAGCTGGAGCATTTCTCCCTGGGACTCCACTGAAAATGAGGTCTGTCCCAGTTGTACTTTCCTGGTAAAACAAATGCTAAATATAGCAGAGCTGCAACTGATGATCTTCCATATCCAGTGTCAATCTTAATCAACCAATCAATCAAAGAAAAACATGTCCCTTTACTCTGGAAGAAATCCTAGATCCTCCTTTACAAAAACTGCAAATCAAATCAGCTCACCAAGTACAGGCCCACAGCCATCCTTTCTTCTCATTTAATATATTTTTTTTAAAATTCATTCATAATCAACTACTCAGCTCCATATTAGAGCAGAAACTATTCTTCCCCACTCAAATAGTTTTCACACATGCTATAGCACCATCATCTCCCTACTCCTCATTGTTCTACTTCCATAAACATGTGCACAGATGCTGGTGACTTGGTATCTGCAGCATTCCTTGACCTCTCTAAGGTTTTTGACACAGACTCAAACTCTCAATGCCTTACTAGACTTATATCTTCTCATTTTAAACTCCTTACTAGACTTACAGCCTTAAAACCTGATGCATCTGGTATCTCCAGGTTTCACAGTTAACTATCTATAGGAAACAAACAGTCAAATGGCACTCTTAAACCTCCTGCTTTTCATCCTGTAAGAATGGGTGTTCCCCAGAGATCTATCCTAGGCCCACTCTTATTTAACATATTCACAAAAGACCTACACAAAGCTTGTAAACACACTTCCGTAATACAGTATGCAGATGACTTAACTCCGATTTGCTCAGGTAAGTCTCTTGGTAAACTGCAAAAACACACGCAATAATCTCTCCTCTCTGTCAAATCATCAAACAATCACAACTTCTATTGAATCCCTAAAAGTTAATTTACTGCTGTTTAATCCAACAATGAGGAAAAATCCCTCTTCTCACTAACACCATGCAACAGTACTTTAACAGAATAATCGCTTACACTAAAGTCCCATCTGTAACTATAAATGAGAACCTAAAATTTCATCTCCAAATAAAAGAAGTTGTCAAAAACATCAAAAGCATGGCACTCTCTGTACCATAAAGCCCTACTTAACTGATGTTGCTAGAAAACAAATGGCTATCTTATGCCTTTTCCCATCCATCCTACATGGAGCTCCTATATTCATTAATCTCCTAACTACACAATAGCATCAACTCAAATAGTGTTATAGTAAAATAGCAAACTTTGCTTTTAACCTAACCCACAAAATTCATCATTGCCTTGCAGTGAAGAAATTCCTTTAAACAAAACTCTTTAATTTCCCAGTGTTTTCTCAACTAACTGTTGCACATGATCTTTATCTGCAATCCTGAAAAAATGTCCAGGTCAGAGCCACAATCTCCAGCAGTGCACGACAAATAAAACACTATGCTTGTATGAAAAGCAGCTACTAAATGTGAATAAATCCAAAAATGTAGCAGGTGATTCCTTTTTCTGCTGTCATGTGTCAGAAATGTGGAACTCCATCCCACACCCAATATGATTAATTATCAAACTAAAGCAACTGAATCAGGAGTTAAATCAATATCCGGTGGATGTCTGGTCCTGTGCTCACTTAATCCCTGGTTAAACTAAACTGAACTGATAAAATCATAAAAAAATCTTTCAGGGCACTAAACATCTCTAGTTCCTTTTCATAGTCTCCCTCCAGTTATCACTACCACACTTCTTTCCACCCTCTCTCTTCATCATCTCTCCACTATTCTATTTTGCTCTCCATTAGATTACACTTTCTCCTTTTCTGTTCTTTTCTACATTGCACACTTCCATCCTTCTATTCTACCTGGGCAGCACTTCAGAAAAAAGTGTATGCAATAGTAGCCGCAAATTAATTTTATAGTTATGCCTTAAGCAACCTGTTTAATTCTTGTAATAAGTCTCTGCCTCTGAAGCTATGGTATATTAACTACCAGTCAATGCTAATCTGCTTAATAGTACTTCTCTATGACCTAAGTTTTACAGTCGTCTACTTTTCTAAACCTACGGTAGTTCATTACTTTTGCATTGTCACACCTTGTGGAGCTTTACTTCTTGGGCCTGCACTGAAAAGAGGTTCAGCCCGGTAGGACATTTCCATTAAACACAAGCAAATAAATAAATAAATAAATATATTTAATGTACTATAATAGCAACAGCAAAGAAAACCTTTACCAGGAAATGGAAATGTGACAACTTACCTCAATCTGAAGAATTTTAAAATCTTTTAAAGGATTATTAAGAGAGTCTAAAATCAAGAAGCAAAGGACATTCTCCTTAAATGTCACATCTGACTGTTGGTCTAAAATACTCTAATATAAACATTGAATGAAAAAGTCTCATGATTTTATCATTTTTTTCTTATAGCTATTATACACTTTGTGGTATTTATGTCAGTTTTTAATCAAGCATATACATATTACGTTTAGATATGTGCATCCAATGTATATAATGTGCAAAGTTAATTATTTATAATTGTTTATATGACCAAAATAAATTGAGAATAATACTTTGTTATTACTGTAAGTGATTTTTATGTTATAAATCAACATATATATTTATAAAAGTGGGTAGAGATAAGGGATGTCTCACAAAGACTTAAGCATAAGATAAAATGAAATGCATCAGTAAATTGTTATCTTTGATATTATTCAGTTGTTTGAGATTAAAGACCTTTACATACAGAGATGTGAATGTCATTAAATCTTGTATATCTATTCATTTATTTTATATCTACTTGAAAGAAAGATAATAAATAAAATACTCAAAGATAGCTCTGTCCTGCAGACAGATAGAGCTATGACTATGACCCTGAAGATCTTCATACAGCCAGAGATCCAAAATATCAGAGGAGCTGGCTGAGTGGGCATGAGAGTAGCTCAAGTTAACCCATTTAGCCTGAGGGCCTAGGCACACACACAGCATGGAAGCTACATTTAAATTCCAAAATATGTATTTTCTGTACAAACTGTAGTAGTATTACAAAATACTTGATAAAATACAAAAAGCTCAGATGTTTATTTTGAAGAACATGCTCTAGAGTAGCATAGAAACCTAACAGGCAGGTTACTCATCTGAACGAAAACTAGTTGGATTTCTTTATTGTGCTATTATTTTATTATTCTGGAGTTCAAAGAAAAATATTAACAAAGCCCTTAAAGGAATTTTATCCTGTCTCTAATAATGGAGCATCTTCTGAGTTAAATATTAAGTACACCCCATCACAGCAGTGTGGATTGCAATGTCCCACACAGAGTACACTTTGTACTATATTGTTTTCAACTGTTGTTTTCAGCAGACACCCTTTCTTATGCCTCAAGTACATAGATATCTTCAAGTATTTTCTCAATTTTCCTGCTGATTTTTCTATTGATATTGACTAAAGATCCATTCTCTGAGATGTTAAGAATGTGTTAATCAAATAATGCTCCCGACCACTTTAGATAAACAATGTTATCCAAAGTATGAAAAGGCATTTTGAATCTTGGTGACACAAGGGCACACAAATATCAGGTAAGAGTGTGTGTATGTTTTTTTTTTTTCTCTGCATTTTGTACAGCAAACTAGTCCAAGTATCCATGGTGTAAAAAACCCACATAATGCACATGTAATGGTCCAGTACTCATAATAAGTGGATCATGGTAAACACAGTAACAAATAAAGGCAACAGTAGCATATGGGTGATCATAGTAATAAAGATGTGATTAAACACCAAGGTTAAAGTATCAAATTATGATCCATAATTGAGATGTTGCTATGCTGTAATTAAATACAAAACATCTAACAAACCAGTTATGCTGTCTGCACTCTGATTGTCAAATCAGTATTTCATATTGTTATTGAGGAAGGCCAGACCAGAGTTGTTGATCTCATATTTACTTGCCCAACAGTATTGTTGAATTCATAGATGCATTTGCTCCAATGGTTGATATCTACAAATTTTCACTAAGAAAGCCAGAAAATTGTCCTGTTTCTCATTTCCATATAGATCATGGTCAGTTATTTATTTTTATTCATTTACCATACCCTTGATTATTGCAATTTTCCAAGAAATTAGATTTATTGTATAGATATTTATTTACATGCAAAGTCAGGAAATGCCCTAATAACCAGCATGATTAAAATTATATATAGCTTTCATGATCACTTTATTTATTTATTTATTTATTTCACATTTGTTGACCGGGCTAGTCTAACTGGATACATGTCCATTTTCAGTAGAGGCCCAGGGAGATAAGCTCCATGGAACAAAAACATAACATCTCATATTCAAAACAAAATCAAATATACAAAAGTTCATATGTACAAAGTGTGTTACAGTATAGAGATAACTAAAGAGGGCAGACATTCATAACATAGTTCAAAAGAATTGCAGGTACAATACAATAAACAGGTTAATACATAATGTAAGAATAAGGTAGGTTATAATATAATGAAGTAAATATAAATATAAATGTGTTACTAATAAGAGGTTGTTATAATAATGCTTCCAGAGGATGCAATTAAAAGTATATAGTAGGACAAGGTCATGTTGTAAATTAAGGAAAGTAGATTTTGATTAATGAGAAGAAGAAGATAGGCAGAAGCGAGATGAGTAGAGCTAGTTTCTTAGTCAGGCTTAGTACAGGGGCACAACCAGTGTGCTTTAAGGACGATTTTTAGTTTGCTTTTGAAAAGTGATATAGAGGGAAGTGAGGAAAGTTCACTAGGAAGTAGGTTCCGGTATCTTCCAACAGTATTAGAAAGAGTGAGTCCCCAGCCTTGTTGTTTGATTTTGAAATATCTACAAGAAGTTTGTGGGATGATTGTAAGGTCTTCAGATTGGTATAGGGAATGATGAGGTTAGATAGCACAGGAGTATTAGTAGGTTGGTAGAGGGTTTTATGGACAATGGTCATTTGGTGGAATTTAAGTTGATTTTGAAGTTGAAGCCATCCTAGCTGCTTTAGATTATGGCAGTGGTGGGTTCTGAATGGGTTTCCTGTAGCAAATCTGGCTATGTTGTTGTAAGAATGTTCCATCTTATTGAAGCTGTTTTTAGATAGATTTGTATATATGGGTGAGGCGTAGAGAAGTGTAGAGATTAAATGAGTGTGAGCAATAGTTATTCTAGTTATAGGAGAAAGGAAGGGCTTGATCCTATAGAGACAGCCTAGTTTTCTGTTAACAGTTTTTAGAGTATTATTGATATGGGTGTCAAAGTTGTGGTTGTTGTCTATGGTGATACCTAGTAGTTTGGTTGCTGGTTCAGGAGATATGAGGGTACCATTAATGGATATAACTATAAAATCAATAGGAGAGGACTTACGAGTAGGAGTAAAAAGGAGGAGTTTGTTTTTTTTAGGGTTCAGGAGGAGACAGCGCTGTGTAAACCATTGTTCAACTGTGTTAAACACCTTTTGGGTAAGGGAGTAAAGTTCAGATTTGGATGTGGATGAGCATATGAGGGTAGAATCATCTGCATATTGGATGCATGTAGCTTGGGGAATTGCTAGGTGAAGGACATTGATAAATATCAAAAAATAGGGGTCCTAATATGGACCCTTGAGGGACACCAAGGTTAACAGGCAGGTGGGTAGATAGAATATTGTGCCAAAGCACAGCCTGTTGCCTGTTGTCTAAGTAGGACATGAACCATTTTATAGCAAGTTCATCTAGTGACAGGGATTTAAGGATGTTTATAAGTATCTGGTGGTTTACCATATCAAATGCCTTGGACAGATCAATAAACAATGCAGAGGAAAGCATATTGTGGTTATGTTTTTTGTTAATACGGTCAGTAAAGGAAAGGAGGGCAGTAGTAGTGCTGGGGGAAGGTCTGAAACCATGTTGACAGCTGGAGAGTAAATTATTTTTTATTAGGTGGTCAAGCATTTGCCTGTGGATTTTTTCCATGATCTTAGCCAAAGGAGATAATAGGGCGATGGGACAGTAGTTGGAAAATTCAGTAGAGCTTCCACCTTTATGTAGTGGGATAATATGGGAGACTTTCCAGATACTAGGGATATGTCCTTCACTGATGGTTTTATTGATCAGGATGGAAATGGCATAGGCAATGTTGGCTGCCTTTTGTAGATAATCAGTGGGTAGTTGGTCCACTGAAGGAGAGGATGGCTTTAGTTTTTGGATAAGGGTAAGAATATAAGTTGTTGGGACTGGTTGGAGGTGAAATGGAGGGGGTTGAGTAGAGTCAGATTTAGATTCAAGAACAATATTAGGTGATAACTGACTGGCAAGTGTTTGAATGGATTCAGTGAAGAAGGTATTAAAGGCACTGGCTGTGAGCTTGGGATTTTCAGGGTCTGTGTCTTGTGGGTTTGGTGTGACAGATTGTCCTGGGTTTAATAGTTGGTTTACCCAACAGGTTAGTGCTACTGCACAGCAGGATTATATATCAAGTCCCTCTATGATTCATAATGATTGCTACCTAACAGGGTGATACTCCATACTTGGCCCCTCACCATTGTGTTGCCACATTGCTCCATGCATGCAGTGTGCATGGAAATGACCCCCCCCCCCCACACACACACACAAACACAAACACTTGGTCTTACATTATTCAGAAATCCTACAATAACTGCATTTGGGCTTATCACAGCTACATAGGTTGCAGGACAAGAACCTCATACTTGCAGTTAGTGATGTATGTCTGATCCCCCACAATGATGTTCTGCTCAGCATTCAGAATTAAGCACAAACATCACTGCTTATATGTTCCCAGATTCATAGGTACTTACTAGGCCATTAATTTGTGAAGATCTTAAGCCAAGTCTTACATTCCTATAGTAAAGTTTAGCCCTTATATTTCACATGTGAATAACCCAAAGGTGGGTAGAACAAGGATCTGTTTACATGTTCCCACTATCCTTGATGGACATGGTTGCTAAACCAGAATTGAACTTATGGTTTCCTGTCCATCATTAACTCACTTTTGAACAGAAGTATATTGTTTAAATTGTAAATGAATAAAAAAATCTCCTTCGCATATCAGGCAAATACTTATCAAGAAAAGAGTTCATTGAGGTACAGATAATCCTGTTACCATAACCACACTACCACCCTGTACATAAAATGATGTTCCATTTTCTGGCCAGTGGGATATCTTACAGCATCACAGCCTCCAAATATCATATCATATTAATGTTCCTAGTTTAGCATTCATATGTATTGCATGAGAAATCTATACAATGGTGTGAAGAATGCCAACACAGCACTGTGGAGCTGGCAGCAGCAACTGAGTAAGGATTGTCAGACATGGACATACTGTACAAAACAGCTGTTACATGCCATGCTCTGCTCCATTGCCATGCCAGATTACATAGCAGGGCACTGTGTATCTGATGTGCAGTTTAAGACATTTTGGTACATTTGTGTACTGCTTGCCATTTCCATAGTGGTTCTACTATGAAACGCCAACTTCCTTAAAGTCAGTGTTTCAAAAGAATGAAAAGATGCCCAAAAACTCTTTTTTTTTTTTTTGTAGGGGGCAAGCACTCCTAAATTCTCCAATGTTGAAGGCAAGCCCTTCACACCTTCTGCCAACTCCATTGTCACACCAAATCAAAGAAGGGAGAAATCTCCCTGAAAAGTGAAAAACTGCTGGTAGATAACTAGAACTTGCACAAACAATGAATACCATTAAGTAAAAATGCTCTGCCTTATGCTGTTCGTGTTTTTTTTTTTTTTTTTTTTTGTGGATTACTGATGCTCATGCAGTTTCTTCTTAAAGTTCTGTAGGGAAGCCTACCTCAGCTCCTGTCTATGAATCATCGCAATTAGAGATACTGAATATTGAATAAAATGGCAAACTGAATTAATGCAAATGTGCATTATACTTATCAATAGTCAAATTTGCTTCTTTTTTTTTGCTGTTGTTGAATCCCTACAAGCAGTTTTATTGAGCTCTTCTGCTCAATATATAAATGTCTTTGTTGTTCAAAAGGCAATGATAGACTTGCACAGTAAAGTAATCTTTCCAGTGCAATTATTTGGAAATATGTGTTCCCCAGATGTCATGTAAGATATTTGTACAGCTGGTCAGAAAAAAAATCATAAAAAGAATTCAGGATGCTAATAGAAAGTGTACATTTGCATTAGTTTCTTCTTAATTTTACATTGTACCGTAGTACTTCAGATGTTGCAAAGACATTTGAAACCTACTATTTCAATTCCATGCAGCACTCAAATGATAACATTTGCTGCAATAGTTGATATTTGACCAAGAGTCAGATGTGACATTAAAGCAGAATGTTCTTTGCTTCTTGATTTTAGACTCTCATAATATTAAGTTCTCTGGAAGCTCTTTTAGTAGCAATGCTGAATGGAAAATCTGGATAGCACTGGTGCTGCACAATGTATATACAATGCACAGACTGGATTCAGGCTGATCAGGATTACAAACAACTCTTACTTCTGGATGCTACACGCTATTTATAATGATAGAAACTGCAGCCTTTTCATGCAGGAGCTAATACATGCATGAAGAAACAGCACAGGAAGCACTACTTTACAACTACTTAGTACTCTGTATAGCAATATATATGTTCTTCTCATGGATAATCCAACGGGCAACTTTAAGACAAAACCTCATTAAAATTTATTGGTAAACTTATATTACTAATAACAAACACGCCCAGTGGTTTCTGGAACTTGCTAATGCTAACTTTCTGCAACAAATTGATAACTGTCTCATCGCATGCCCCAGTATTCTCAACCTTGCCTTAGGGAACATAACCCTTTATTGCACCAAACTGTGCATCTCCTTTTCCCTAGTCACATCTGTCCTTTAAAACTGATGGCATCACCCTTGTGTTAATACACTTGCATTTAAAGTCCCCCCTCCCAGGGTAAATGTTCTGAAACTTACAGAGGACATAAGAATGTTTTGAAGTAACTCTCTTCCAACTGACTCCATTGCAAAGATGCTGCCTTCACCTGCATTTTTACTCACACCTTAACATTTGCGTTGACAATAAGCTGCTATCTGCCATGAATATATGAGGAAATTTAAGCAAAAACATGTATGGCGAAATTCTTGCTTTAATACATTATATAACACAAGAAAAAAAAAATCATCTTACATAATAAGCCATTTACTCCCCCTTCAAAAACAAATAAGTAAATACTTGCATACATGCATACGTACATAAATACATACATGCATAGATAAATAAAGTGCTGAAGCAGGTTAGCAAAAGAATATCATTAGTCTAAGGTGCCAGAGTTAAGGGTTAAACTCCTTAACTCTATCATTAGAAAATAACACCTCAGAGTAGTCTCATCACACAGGGTGACTATAAGTTTATAAGTTTTTCTTCAACTTTATCATGAAACTATGAAGTATTATACAACAATATTCTGAGTTTGCCTACAGGCATACCCATTTGGATCCCAAGGAAACTGACAATATCCTAAAGGATAAATGCAGTGCCAGCTTTATGACATCCATCTACATATCTGCCCCCCCCCTGTTTTCTGCTCCCTTCTCCCTAAAATTGCTATGTATTATATCGTGACAGCCGTATCAAAGTCTAAGAACACCATCACCATGGCCCACAACAAAGTTTCAGACCATCTGCTTATCATTGCCATATATACCCTTTCTATACCACTCTGTAACCTTTCAACAACAGCCTCTACACAGGTTGTGGACCTAATACTTGGGAAGCAGTCACAGCGATGCTAGTACATAAAGGTGATATATGTAAGGCTATGGGACACATTATTTTTGGGTACATAAATCTAGATTTATCAAATCTGTTAGATTTCATTCCAAATCAATTTGGCTTTGTCTGAGGGCAGATCTTTTCTCCTTAATTTTATGAGCTGCTTTGAAAATGTTATAGAAGCTGTAGACAATGGTCATTTCCTGGATACATCCTACCTTGACTTAGTTAAGCCTTTGATACACAGGTGTTATTAATAAGTATTAAAACAGTAATGCAAATCCTTACATTATCTGCTGAGTAACTAACTGACTAAAGAATACATGTAGTGAAAGTTATTGAAGCTACCTTTAAATGTAAAACAAAGTAACTAGTGGAGTCAAATCAGATCTTTGAAATGGACTTTCATATTCAGCAGTTTTTCACTCATAACCAACTTAATGTCCTCAGATTGTGACTATCTATATTTGCTGACTATTGCAAACTGTGCCATTGTTTGCCTACACATTGAAACTCATTTACTTCAGCAAGGAATACACTATGCTGACTTAAAATAAAGGGGTCTACTTCTAATTTTAAAAAATAATTTCTTCAAAGATTACAAAGCAGACAACCACTTTCACGAAATGGCACTTTCACGAAAGTCAGTTAACTGAACCATGGCACAGTGAGGATAAGGAAATATATCCTTTTTTCCCACTGTAGTGAGATCTTGGAGTTAGTATATATAATTAATGGAGGTCTGTCTGGAAATGTAGAATACATTTTTGCAGGGGGCAAACCCCCTGCACACACAACACCCCCACTATCTATATGTACTAAGTCTGAGATTGTACTACAGTGGGGAAAAGGATATGTTTTCTTATCCCCACTGTACCGTGAGTCAGTTAATTGACTTTTGTGAAAGTGCACTTTCGGTTAAGTGCACTTTCTTGAAAGTGGGTGTCTGCTTTTCAATCTTCGAAGAAATTAGTTTTTTGAAGATTAGAAGTAGACCCAAATAAAGACAATCCTTTAAAAGAATATGTTAAGAAATGTAGCATAGCTCTAGTTAAGAAATCAAACATCTCCTTTTCATATCAAATAAGAAACAGACCACAGAAAACCCATATGGCTATCAGGGACCTGATTACCCATTTTTCAAAGTCACTGTCATTTGACTTCCACCTTCCCACAGTAGTTTAGCCATCCTTCTATATGGCAGATCTTATTTTCAAAAGTCTCCCATCTAGATCTGAAGAAATTTTACTCCAGTTATGATTATCTCTCATTAGGCTGCTCATCAGATAAAATGACATTTACAGCATGTCTCTGCCTAAGTATATTACTCAACTTAAAGGATCTCAGAAAATCTTATTTAAACAAATCAGCATCAAGTCACTCACTTAACTAGATACACTAGAAGCACTGTCTTTGTACTTCATCTCTGGTGATTTAAAACTTTGTCTTTCATGCCATGAAAGACCCAATAGTATTTAACCTCCATTCTTCTACAGAACCAGTGGCTCTTTGAACACTAACACCAATGGCCTACATTTACAAAAAAACAAACATATAAGGCCCATTGGTGGAATAGATTGCTAACCACATGCACTACCCACATTTAGAAAAAGCTTCCCTTCTATGACATGCAAAGCAATACCTTACACACAAGCCAGATTTAAAATACATCTTGGTAATTGACAGAGCAGCCATACATTCTAGCTGTTTATCATATGGGTGGCCTTCCTGGACAAGGTAGCAGAACACTGATAAATTGTTATTAAAGAAAGGGCTAATTTAGCTAGGCTCTTAATGGTCTTAGAATGCAGGATGTTATAAACGTATATATGCAATAAATCTTCTTGGTAACTCTTGATATTTTATGAAATTAACTTCTTTCAAACATAGAAATATCCAACAAAACTGCATTTAAGAAAAAAACTCAGACATCACTTAACTCCTAACTGGATTTTCCTTTGAGATATAATGTAACCATTAACATTTACACAGCATTTTGATTCACTGGTCCTCTCATAACACTAACATTTAAAAAATGACGTTTCATCAGGGACAGACAGATATCAGTGAAACCAACTACAGCTTAGAACATTAAAATGTCAAAATTTAGGAATCTCAGAATCTGTTTTATTTGCTATAGCTTTATCAAAATGTCATATATGAAAGATCTAAGGTATAACCCCTTCCTCTGCTGTCATAACAGTCTTATTCTCGGTTAGCCTTTATCAGATAACACATCCATAGCATTCCATAGTTTGTGACCTTCACATGTCTAGATCCAGCCCTATGGATCAGCTCCATTCTTTTAATTAGTTTCTTTTTCACTACTCATGCCTATTCTGCAGTGTTATGTCTCAGTTGTACATTGTGTGTTCATAAGCTCTGTTATAAACCCCAGGTTCAAGTTAAAAAAAAAAAACATTATTTAAGCATCCACTAGGTATAAAAATGCAATGTGTTTGTTAATACAAAACATTGTATCAAAGCAGACCAGATGTCTCTCCCCAAAAAGCACACACACACACACGCACACACACGCACACACACACACACACACACACACACACACACACACACACACACACACACACACACACACACACACACAAATTGGCTTGGTATGGCCTTGTGTTTCTCTTACTATTCATTTGCAACACAAGTACTCATTCACTATTATCCTTTTTGTGTTTATCTTGTTTCCAAACAGAAACAGTACTAAACAGTTAGTGTTCAATTACAAAAAAGTTCATTGTTCCTTGAAACTTCTTTAAAGCAGGTCACATTATGAGAAGAATAATGCATTGTCTTTTATTTTATGCTAGTCTTTAACTTACTCAGACTATTATTCCCTTACTTTTTCCCCAATTTATTTTCCCTCCCTGTGTCACCTTTTTATAGCTTTAACTGAGCAACTATGTAACTAGAAAATGAACTTAAAACAAAAAAGGTCAAAACCAACACTATTCCTTAGGAAAGCACGGACACTTCGTTAAGCTTTCATTCACATTTAATGATCGTGAACTTCTTCAGAAAACATCCATCTACCCTTTCTTCACATTTAAATACTTTAAACAATTAAATCACATGATTAATTAGTAGTGCAACACTGAAATAAACATTAAAGGCACAGATTATAAAAAAGTCAAATAAGACTGTGTAAGCTCATATGTTTACATACTAAAAAAACACACATACTGCAAAATGTATGTGTAAATATAATATCACATATTTTACATAAATTGTAAAAAACACTTTAAATTAATAACATCATTAAGACCTGGCACACTATCTGCGCCCAAACGTATCTGCCATATACTTTCTTTACACACTAGCATGTCTAGTTAAAGCATTTTTATCATCTCCCTTCCTTATAGCTAACTGATGTTCCTATATGTGTCTTTTCAGACATCTAATAGTTTTTTCAATGTAATAGCATGGACAAGAAAGACACTGTGCAGCATAAACTATCATATCACTATTACAGTCGAAACATAGCAGGGGGCCCGAGAGAGCAGGTATTTTGAATCCATTGGTGAATTCCAATCCGGGTCGTGAAGAGGAATGGCACGAAGGTGTAACAGAGGTTGGAGAAAGACTAGATACTGGTACATCAGTGGAAAGGATTTCAGTTGTGAATAACAACATTTTGGAGCATGTTTTTAAGACACAAGATAACCCATTTTTTGGGGATTGATCAAGTTTTGGACAATGACTCTGTGAGTACCAATAAGCCAATAAATGCGGCTTTTGAACAAAATCAGTGTAGAAAATGCATTTTTGAACTTGAAAAGTTAACTTTAAGATACATTATGTTGAGTGTTGAAACCAGTTATTTAACTGAATGCATCAGGCGGAAGTGTGTGCCACAGGGTTTGCGGTTTGTCAAATTTCCGAACTGTGCAAAAAACGGAGACACTTTATTCAACAGCTCGGTGGAGTTGTTCAATGAATCAGGCATCAGACCGATGCAGATTCTGATGGAACATTATCAACAGCAGATAGAGGAAGTTAAAAGTCTGATGAATGACTTGGACTCTAAAGTTAAAACTTTTTCTTGTTTCAATGCATTGAATAAATTGTATTATAGTATTGCCGTGAAGGTGGACAGGTACAGGGCGACTATAGTAAGTCAAAAACAGGGTAAATTAAAAAGGGATATTTTTGCGTATTTCAACAAAACTGCGTATGCAGTACATGAGCTCACTAGGCATGACAATATTGGAAGTAGTGGAAGCATTTTAAATGATGTGGAAAATGTTAATGTTGGCACACACAATGATGTAGTTGTGAACACTGACAATATTACGGGCAATGGTGGTGAAGCTTCTAGCACTCCTAATCGGTCCTTGAGTAGTGAGAAACAAGATACCACTACACAGGAGGGAAATGGTTGTAGTACAACACAGAATTTAGTTCCTTTTTTAGTAGACAACCAAGGGAACAAGAAGACACCTTCCTGGTCCCATGTGGTGGAAAACAAAAAGGGAGGGGGAAAGGCAGGAACAAGAAGAAGAAGTGGTAGTACAAGATAGTAACACAAAATATGACATAGAGGTTTTGAATCTGTCTGAAATACACTTATCAAAATCTGTGTATGATGTACTGAGAAAGGGCCTTTCCTTTATACTGGGGAATTCATTTAACTATGCTAAGACCATTGTAGATTTTAGATTGTTCCTCAGGAAATTAAATTTGAGGTATATATTAGATGGCATCAAGATGGATGGTCAAATAGACAACGGTCCAAAGAAAAGAAGTACATACAATCCTCTTATAAGGAACACTTCAAGTTTTTCAAAACATTTGTGAGTCACACTTTAGAAGTATAAAATGGGACAATAAGGTATATAATTTAACACTCTGTGAACAAGAAGCTTTGAAGTCTTTGTGCAACAACAAACAGCTTAGAATTATGAAAGCAGATAAGGGGGGCAAAATAGTGATCATGAATCAGAATGATTACATTTTGTTGATAGAAAAGCTGTTAACAGAAGAAAATGTTTATAAAAAAGTAGATTGTACATTTATAAAAAATTGTTATTTAAGACTTGATACATTGCTATTTGATATGTTCTGTCAGGGTGAAATAGATCACCAAACTTTTTCTTTTTTGCAAGTGGAATTTCCAAAGATGGCAGTGCTTTTTGGGATTCCAAAAGTACAGAAAAATTGTTATAATCCTCCTTTTAGACCAGTTATTTCGGCACCTAGATCAAAGACTGAGACTTTGTCCATTTAGTTAGACTATGTTTTGAATCCTGTGACACAAAATTCTAGCTTCTATTTAAAGGACTTGTGGCATTTGCTTGAAATATTAAAAGATTTGAGGTTAGACCATTGTAGGTTCCTTTTTGCTTCCTTACATGTATTTTCAATTTATGCAAGTATTGATCAGGAATTAGGACTTGAATATTTGTGAGAATAATTTTTCGGGTACAAAAATTAATACTGTTTGTACACTTATCAATATAGTTCTAGAGAATATATTTTTTTCTTTTTAATGGCAGTTTCTATAAGCAAATGTTGGGAGTGGCAATGGGAGCTAGGGTAGCTCCTGCATTTGCTAATTTAGTAATGGCCAATTGGGAGAAGAAGTTTCTAGTTACAAACAATAGGGCAGAAAATATTTTATTATATCGTCGTTACATTGACGATTTGTTCTTCTTATGGAAGGGTGATTATGACAAATTTGTTAATTTTGTTTCAGAATTAAATGATTCCACCAGCTTTTTAAAATTTACGATTACTGGCTTTGGTGAAAGCATAGATTTTTTGGATTTGCATTTGACTTATGATTACTGCAATATGAGTTTCAACAGCAGTATATATAGAAAATCTGTGTTTGCAAATCAATACCTGCACAGGGATAGTCTACATCCACCACATATGAAGAAGGGGGTGGTAAAAGGACAACTAATTAGGTTGAGTAGACTTACCTCTAGTGATGATTTGTTTTTGTATGAAGTGGACAAACTAAGAGGTTTCTTTGAGGCTAGAGGTTATGAAAGAAGATGGTTGAAGAGGATAGAAAAGGAAGTGTTACTCTTAAGAAGTGGGAAGGCTGTTCCTATTTTAAAAAGTATTAGTGGTCAGTGGGTGAACAATAATGGTTTACATAACAGTATTAGTATAAGTACCACTGCAAAATTCAGTTGTCCTTTTCCTTTACCCATTACAAATGAGATGGGATTTATTAGGAGTATCATAAAAGACAACTGGAAAATACTTTTAGGAAATTCGGATTTGATTTAGGTCATCGGTCCTTGTCCGTCTTTCACTTATAAGAGGGGAATTAATCTAAAAAGTCTTTTGTAACAAGGATCACGTGTGTACAATAACCTCAGTGTGAATGTAATTCAGAAGATGGGCAGTTACGCATGTAACAATTGTAGGCAATGTAGATATATGAGTAACACATCTTCGGTCTTCTTCAAGCATAATAAAAAAAAATTTGGACAAAAGTTTTTTTCAACTGTAATAGTGATATGATAGTTTATGTTGCACAGTGTCTTTCTTGTCCTTGCTATTACATTGGAAAAACTATTAGATGTCTGAAAATATGCATATATGAACATCAGTTAACTATAAGGAAGGAAGATGATAAAAATGCTTTAGCTTGACATGCTAGTGTGTGTAAACATTTCAAGAAATTTGTTTTTTCAGTGTTGGACAATGTGAGTTGTGAAATGTTTTCTGGTGATTATAAAACTAGATGGGAATGTAAAGAAAGTATATGGCAGATACGTTTGGGTGCAGATAGTGTGCCAGGTCTTAATGATGTTATTAATTTAAAGTGTTTTTTTACAATTTATGTAAAATATGTGATATTATATTTACACATACATTTTGCAGTATGTGTTTTTTAGTATGTAAACATATATGAGTTTACACAGTATTTAAATGTGAAGAAAGTGTAGATGGATGTTTTCTGAAGAAGTTCACGATCATTAAATGTGAATGAAAGCTTAACAAAGTGTCCGTGCTTTCCTGAGGAATAGTGTTGGTTTTGACCTTTTTTCTTTTTATAGCTTTGTCTGTCAATATCCTCTTTTCTGCTACTCAGCCCTACCCTTCCATTGTTCTTAATTCATATTCCTTTGTTCTCCTGAGCTTTGTGTTTCATTTCTTTTTCATTGAAATTGTATATATGCTAAATATTTCAAACATATCTTTTTTTTCAATTTATTTTTATTTTATTTTAATGGTATGTTATTTATGGGTTTATTTACTTATTTATTAACTGGATGGGTAGGCTGGTCCAAAGGCTTTTTTCATCCTTGACTTCGGCTCGGCAGAGTAGACAAGCATAGACTGTAGTTGAAATACAGTACAAAATGGAATCTACACATGTAAGACATACTGATAAAGCAATGAGTATTAAAATAAAATAATTTATCTATACATATATATGCAATAATCATATGTAAGGTATAGGGTATAAAACATGCACAAAGAAGTTTGTACTGTTTTGATATACTTCTTTTCCATATTCAATTTTAAGTGCATCAAGGTAGTATATGCCACAACATATTTAAGCTTCAAAGGCTTTTATGTGGTCAAAATCACCAGATGCTTTTGTAGTATATTAATGAACACTGCGGTGGTGGTGCTGCAGTAGCATTGTCGCCTCACAGTTAGACATTGCCCGTTCGATTCTCAGTTAGAGCGTCTTCTGTGTGTCAACATGCGTGAATGGGCATTCCTTCGTTGAAGGTTGTGCGTTAGGCCCAGCAAGCCAGCACTTAAAAATCTACTGCCAATCATTAGCGGACCGGAGTTCCGCTGTGGCGACCCCTAACCGGGAAAAGCCAAAAGAAACAAACAAACTATGACATTCTGTCTGTCTTGCGTATGCATATAACACTTTGTTCTGATTTTTTTAAAGTTTTTTTTTTTTTCCCAGTGGACCATTTCTGTATGTGAAAAAGCAAGAGGTGATTTCAAAAACTTCTTGGGAATAAGGGAGATGATATGGAGCTTTTATCTGATGTGGACGTAAACATTATGATAATAATTTAAATGTTATTGCCAGTGCATGTTAGATAAGCATTGGCACATGACTATTTGGTTTACTCTTCCAGTGATTTCAATTAAGCTGCCAGAGTTTTATATGATTTTAATTCTGATGAAGTTGTGCTATCAGGTGAAAAAAGGGACTGGACTGAAATAAATTCATGTTTTTTTCCTATATTTCGAATTATTTTTGCTTTTAGCACTTAGGTGATCATTTTCATAATCCAATCTAACTGCTCAGTCTTAAATAGTTAGAAATGTTGCAGAGGTAGTTGTGATAATTATGTAGGACAATTTAAGGGAGCAACAACTGCAATACATTACTGTTTCTGTTCAGAGGTATCACAATGTTGCAGAGTATATCTATTACATTTGTTTGTGTCTTTCTTGAATGGCAGACAAAATGCTGCATTGTCGCTTTTTCAGAAGACGCATGACTGGAAGTATTCATGTTTCTGAGATTCCTGACATTGTAATACAATAACACAGAATTAATGGGAGTGCATTAATAGAGAAAGGATCCTGGGGAGGACATATTTTATTGATGCATTCAAAATAAGCATGATTTCATATTTCATGTTGGTACCATACACCTCATTAATGCAGTATGCAATATTTTGAATGTAAATGAGGTTTGGTAACAAAGCCAATTTATCTAGGGACAGCTGCAGAGGGGAGTTAGATAAATATACTAGTGGGAATTAAAAGGGTAGGGGGAATGAAATGATTAAATGGGAATGAGGGATGATTAGGAGGAAATGAGGTAAGGTAGGGAGGGGATTAAGGGGTTTATGCAAGTGTAACTGGGTAAGGAATCACATTTTGGTGTGTACTTGCTAAGGCAACTTTAAATCTGAGATGAGATAACCTGTAGGTATTTTGGAGAACAGGAAGGCCTCATGTAGGAATAGGGCATAGTGGTACTTGTTGAATGAAATATATATATATATATATATATTTTTCTCTCTCTCTCTCTCTCTCTCTCTCTGCACTGAGTGAGTAGATTGGCTATGTGCTTCCCTGGTTAAGTTGGGTGTGCATTGGTGGTAAAGTTTTAGTTCCTTATTTCTTTGAGAGATCTGTAAGAGTGTCACAGACTGAATGAGGCACCAAGTTGATAATGGCCTGGGTTCTATTTCACTGGGTGTTCAGTGCTTTGTAGTTTGGCTGCATCTAACATGTTTTTTTTTTTTTTTTTTTTTTTTTTGTGGTTGCTGGATGGTCATTTAGGGTTTGTGTGACTCTGGTTGGGGATAATCATAATTCACACTGCTGGTTGTGGTGCAGTTTAAGATTGTTTGTGTTGGGGATGGGTTTTGCAGTCTGCAGAAGCCTTTCTGGGGTTGCAACATGCCCACGAAAGTGAAGCCTGTAGCACGATCCATTAATATAGTGGCAGGCATACAGATTCCTAAGTCTGTAAAATAAATAAATAAATAAATAAATAAATAAATAAATAAATAAATAATAATAATAATAATAATAATAATAATAATAATAATAATAATAAGGAAAAAAGGGGGGTGGACAAAGAGCACAAAACTGTACCCTGGCCCAGTACTCTGCAGTCGAGTAATGTTGGTGTTTCTAGTGTTTCGTGGATCATGTTTCCGTGCTTCCTTTCAAAGGCTGCAAGACATTGGTATTCTCTTTCTGTATTGGGGGTGTTAGACACATGTGCAATATCGGCGAGCAGTGTATGGTAATGGTAGTTCTAAGATGTGGGCATTTCAGTCAAATTTTACAGTAACACAAACGCTTTTATTCTTCTTTCGGAGCACTTTTTGCCCTAACTTTGGTTTCTATCAGTGGTAGGCAGTGGGGAAAACTACTAGTTTCTAGCAACTGTCCAAATTTTTGCCTCATATTTTTGGTCTGTTCCTCATAAAACCTGTGTTTTTTGGGGAAATCACTAGGGTGATCTGTGGATTGAAGTCATTAAATAATGATATGCATTAGAGTTTCTAGCTTCATATCCTTCTAAAAATGCATGAAGAGAGCAATCTGCTATTTCATCCACTTTTTAATTTTATAAAGGCAAAATTTTAGACCTGTCCCTATTTTTGGGCCTTTGCACCCCCTTACATTAGGCTTTGTCCAGATTTCTTGCACAAAACGATTTAGAGGTGTGGTTTCTAGGGATGTTTGCAGCCTGGGAAGTGCTGCAAGTAGTGGTTTTGGGCTGCATGTGCTCACCTGCAAATGGAGCCATTTAACTGATGAATTGGGGTCCCACTCGAGTCCATAATAGCATACAAGGGTATTCTGCTGATTTTCTTTCAAGTGCAGGCACAGTAACAGCACATATTCATTTAAGGTCAGGAAATTAAGGTTTTGCAACAGGCATGGGTCTCTGTGGAGAACACTTGCTGAACCATCAAAGACATTTGTAGGGTTATGGGCTCCCTGAACAGTAGTGCGCCCCATGCTTGTTTTGGCAACCTTATCAGACATTTTGTGGAGTTCCTTTGTAGCATGCTGAGATGGTGCGCAAATGTATGCACCCAGTTGATCAGGCTGAACATGTTACTTTATCAACTGTTGATTTTCGCAGAGTGTCCAGATTTTCAGCTTGTGTTTTTGGTCTGTTCCCCATGGAAGGTGTGTTTTTCTGGAAAACCACTGGGATGAGCTGAGGTTTGAAGTCGCTAAATGATGACATGGCTTTGAGTTTCAGGATTCAAATCCTTCAGATAATGTATGTTACATCAAACCTTGTTGTTCTAAGAATGTCCTACGTTTATTGGTGCAGAGTTTGGAATGTGTCCCTAGTTGTTTTTTTTTTTTGGGTGGGGGGCTTTGTCCCCCCATTTTGTTGGGATTGGCCCAGATTTCTGTTAAGAGGTATGTTTTGAGCCTTTGTCTCCTCATGCTTTGGACTTTGTCGAGAATTTTCCTTCACGGCTGGTCTGGTTTTCCATGGTGGTTTTCTGGTAAATCATTGAAGATTGAAGGTACATGGTAAAGGCTAACATTTTGTCTAGATTTTACTGCACTGAGAGGTATGTGCTGCCTCATGTTTTGGTACGTTTTCATAAAATTTTAGTTTTGGGAAGTATTGGCAAGTCATTGAGGGCTGATGTTAGATAGTGGTGATGGACATTTGAGTGCAGACTGCATGTTTGTCAATGATTCAATCTGCTGTGAGACCTGCTGTGCTCTCAGCTCTCTGTGTTTGTAGGAGTAATGGTTGAAGGCTCTTTTTTTTCTGTTGTCCCCCTTGGTGGGTGGCTTTTCCACATGTATTGCTCTAGGTGGTTGAGAGGCATGTTTGCACTTACTTTGTATGGCTATTTGTAGTAAGCACACCTGGCTATTGTCCAGGGGTTGCAGAATGGGCAGACTTTCTCTCATACTTTACATCTGCCCTTCATCAAACTTTGGAATTTTGAGTTTCTAACCAGACAGAGAGCTTAATGCAGATGTTTAGGGGTTGGCAAGGTGATACTGTATTGCCTCATAGACACTAGATAAGGGGTTTTATTGCCATCCCTGATTGGTGGCTTTTTTCTGGGGGGGGGGGGTCACAGCACTACTTTCTAAATTGTCCCTGCAGGGTAGTATGGTAGGATGTTGGTAGTTAACCACATTTAACATGTGCTGCTAGCAAGAGGCAAAGCGTTGGTAGAAATGTTTTATTCTCTTCTTCATACCATATTTCCTTACCCCTCTGTTACTCTCTGGAAGAAAGAGCATTGAAGGAATGGGAAATCATTTTGCTGGTCAGTTGGTATGTTTATTAGGGCATGTAAACTTTTATTGAATACAACAATTCATGGGAGATGCATACATCAGAAAGAAACTATTTCATAGATGGATAAGTTGCATAGCAATATCAACTTGTTAAATTCCTTCCAGAGCCTGGACAGTTACCATAAGGAAGCAATAGATGTAGGCATAAACAAGACTGTTGATTGTATTTTGAGAAACAGTAAAAGAGGAGTTAAAACTCATACAGAGTTTCAGGGGCATTTCCAGATGCAAACTTTAGGTGCCTAGCTTTACATTTACAGTTAGATGTTGTCTGTAGAAGAGGCCGTTAGTAAATAATTTGATGCTGTTCTATTTATTATTGATGTCAGATAAATTATCATTGAATGTGAGACACGCTTTCAGGGGAACCTGGTGGAGTATGACCTTTCAAGATCCCAAATGACAAATGTTCCTCAATTAGGTACACTTGGGAGATATGGGCATGTTTTAGATGTGTTGTGTTTTTCTCTTTCTTGAGTATTTGGTTTTCATTGCTGTTACATATGTGCTGCCATACCTGCTGGTAGAACAGGGCAACAAAAGGTTGGAGCAGTCATGGCCACACTGTTTAATGGATAAACATGTACTTTTGATTAAATTTTCAGTTTAGGTAGGAATGATTTTGTAGTGTTATTCTTGTAGAGTTTACCGACAGAGATGCTTCTAAGGCAAGTTAACTTGGCCATTTACTGTGGAATTGGATTTCATACAGAAATCAGGAGGTGACCCTCTAACTTTGATATTTCAGTTATCCATCATCTGTAGGGTGTGGTGGTAACATACGCGAGCAATCAGCAGGTGACCCTCTAACTTTGATATTTGAGTTATCCATCATCTGTAGGGTGTGGTGGTAACATACTCGAGTTGGAAGCTCACTTTATGTTATGCATTGGAACTGGTGTAAGTTAAATGCATAGGTTCAGTTACTGCTGTTGTGCCATAACCCCAACTTTTTAGGGAATGTAGTGGTTGCCCAGCTTATGAACAGGGTAGGCTTTTGGTCGCTCCTAATGTTGTCACTAAGAAGTTTGTTTTTGTGGATGCAGAGGGTTTACAGTTTTCTTTTCTTTTCTTTTGCATGTGGGGAAGTCTGGAGATTGCTGCTGGAGTGATGCACAATGAGTTTGCAGATGAGGAAGAGGAGAGTCGGCTTAAGACAGAGGCCTGAAGGAAATGGACTTGGAAGGTGATGGATTCTGCTGGGGTAGATGTTGTGGCTGCTGCAGTGGTGCACAGTGAAGTTGCAGGTAATCCCAGTTTATTACTGGCTCATTAAGGCACACCAGAGTTAGTAGTGATGCAGGTGGTTACTCAGTGGTTAGTGTTAATTTGAGAACTTAGCATTGTTATCCATTGTATTTGGCAGCAGTGAGTGGACAGATGGGTTTGGCAGAGCATTACAAAGTGTGTGTGTGTGTGTGTGTGTGTGTGTGTGTGTGTGTGTGTGTGTGTGTGTGTGTGTGTGTGTGTGTGTGTGTGTGTGTGTGCTTGTGTTTGCTGAGGATGTGTGCGGGCATGGGTTCCATTGTGGGTGTAAAAGTAGGAAGGTTCTGGGATTGCTCATGGATGCAGGTCATGGTTTGAGTGATTTACCAGATGTTTGAGGGAAAGGAAAATAGAAAATATCAAGAAGTGAGAGGTGAATCTTTTGGGGGTAAGAGTGGATTAGGGATACCACAGAGTGTTTTTTTTTTTTTGGCTCTGTATTTTGCATATTTGGGGGAATGATTTTTCGGACTGTAGCATGAAGGTAGTTTGGAGGAGGGATGTACAAGATGGAACGACATGCGTTACCATTTGGAATTTCAGTTTGTCTGGTGCTGAAGGTTTAGTAGGTGAGGTTGTAGGAAGAACAGTTACTTTTCTTTGTGGAATAATGAAGGTAGAAGGGCATTGCAAGCTTTTGTTAAGTTGTCCTTAGGCTTTAGAACAAGGTAAGACAGTCATTTGGTCAAGGTGGACTTAACTCTGATTAGTATGCTTGCACAAGTGCAGGATATGTTGACTTTACTAAATTCTGAGAGGTGGTTGGAAGGGTGGAGGTAAGTTTAATAGAGTAAAGAATGACAGACTATGGCTATTGACAAGTTGTTTTGTTGACATAACTTCTGTTGTGAGGGTTGGCATTGGTAAATGTAGTTTCACTGGGTTACAGTCTGTGGGGTATTGGATTTATGGAGTACTGAATTTATCGAAAGGGTGGTGCTATTGTCAGCAAATTCAAGGTTGGTTTTCTAATGTTTGGCTTTATATTAGATAGTGGGTACAGTGGCTGTGACTTTGTAATAATTATAAAGCTACCATTGGTAGTTAAGATAAGTGAGGATGTGTTGATTTACAGAGCTTTTACAAGGGCATGGATATTACTCTGGTGCTGGGGAGGGTTCATTGGTTTAATTTCAGCTGCCTGGGCAAATGGCTGCTTGGGGTCTTTATATGATAGGGCTATGGGGTATTGATGACAGGGATCCTGTTTTGTTTACAGAGGATGGAGTACAGTGAATGATGTTTTAATGTACGGTTAGGTTTCTTCTGGAAAATTTTTGTTAGCAGTTCTGGAATGATGGAGGGGTAACAGCCTGATCAGGCAGGTGATGGGTAGATGAGGGTAAGGCTTGCCATCTTCTGTTCCCCCTCTGGTTTTGGATATTCATGTCAATGACTTGGTAAAGGAAACTGAGCACTTGGATGCTAACTGATAAGTAAAATAAGTGAGCAGATGTAAGGACGCTGCTTATTTGTTTGGATGGGTAATTCAGTAAATGGTAAATTAAGTGAGTGATGGGACACTCAGCTTTCCTGAGAACACTGGAGAATATGAAGGTCTCTCCAAACACCATTCTATTGGGTGACTTCAACTATCCAAACATTGATTGGGAAAACTACTCAAGCCCAAACACCCTCGCCCAATGGTTCCTAGAATTTATAATCTCAAATGCTATGGAACAACTGGTCACCACTCCCACAAGAGGGGAAAACATATTGGATCTGGTCATCACCAACATGGGGTCTCTATGTTCCACACCAGAGGTATACCCCTCATTGGTAAGATCAGACCATAAACTAATCTCACTGGACATCCATATTCCATCCCCACACCTAGCCAAGGAAACCACGGTGAAGAACTTCTCAAAAGCAAACTTCACACTTCTCAAAACCAAGGTGGAATCCTTCAAAGCCCCTGGGCCAGTGGAAAATACGGTCCAAAATGCAGAATCCTTTACAAAAGCATTCTATGGACACCTACAGGAATGTATGGGGCATGCTATCCAAAATAAAACCAAGACTCACTCCTCCAAAGGCAGGAGACCTGTCTGGTGGAGCCTGGCCATAAATAAGATAGACAACAGAAGGAGAAAGCTACTACATGATAGAGCAAAATCACAAAAAGGGAAGGTGTCTCTGATCAGTACTAGCAAGAAACTACGATCCCTCATAAAATCATCTAAGGCCAGCTTCGAAAGAAAAATTGCACAAGACAGTAAAGATAATCACAAGGCCTTCTTTAGTTATGTCAGAAACCTGGGAGGCAACTCCCAGATATGCTCTGAGTTAGTGCAAAATGACAAAAAATACACTGAACCCACAGACATTGCCAACATCCTGGCAGAAAGGTTCAGTGCAAACTTCTCCCCCCTTCCCCCAAAAAGAGCAAATGTCTATCCCAACAGAGTGTAGCCTTCCTGAGATCACAGATGCACAGGTGAGAGCTGCCCTCTCCAAAGCAAAAAAACATAGCACCAATGGGACCAGACGGTGTCCCGGGCTGTGTCTTACATGAGATCCAAGAAGAACTAAACCCTCATATAAAGTCACTATTTAATCTCAGCCTTACTACAGGATATGTACCCAAGGAATGGCGTACAGCAACAGTGGTCCCACTCCACAAAGATGGTGCCACAACAGACCCCGGAAACTATCACCCTACAAGCCTGACTAGCCTGGTCTACAAAGCTATGGAGTGTATCATGATGGAAATCATAAACAAAGACATTGGGAACCTCCAGACACTGGATCCTACCCAATTCGGCTTGCCTCTTGAACCTGATCAACTTCTTTGAAACAGTTACCAAAGCCATAGATGAAGGGAAGGTAGTCCACACAGCCTACCTGGACCTCTCAAAAGCCTTCAACACAATACCCCACTCGGGCATCATAAATAAGCTCACCAGCTTAAATATCAACCCCTATGTCACAAGATGGGTTGCAAACTGGCTCAGGGATAGAACCCACATGGTCAGAATAGCAGGTGCGATGTCAGACTCTAAACCAGTTACAAGTGGCATCCCACAAGGCTCAGTCCTGGGAACTCTCTTGTTCGTTATATATTTCTCCGAGGTACAGGCTAACATGGGTGGACTATGGCTGACCAAGTTTGCAGATGACTGCAAACTGGGTGCCGAAATCGACTCTCTGGCTGACACAAGCATCCTCCAAAAGGGTCTCACAGAGATGGATAACTAGTGCCAGAGCCATGGCCTAAAGCTAAATTCCAAAAAGTGCATAGTCATCCCCTTTGGGAAAAACAAAGTGCCCACAAATTACCACATAGGTGGTAATCCATTAAGCACGGAAGAAGTAATTAGGGACCCAAGTAGACAGCAATCTCTCCTTTGACAATCACGTTGCCAGAGTGGTTAGAAAGACCTTCTATATAGCCCACCTTATCATGAAAGGATTCACATCTAGATCAAGAGAGGTCATTGTGCCCCCCTACTCATCACTTATCAGGCCCATAATTTAATACAATGCCCCATTTGGGATGTACCTTACCCGACACCTGCAGCAACTGGAAAGACCCCGAAAGTACCTCACCAAGAGGATCAAGGGGCTCAAACAGATGCCCTATGCAGTTTGGCTAAAGAAACTCCAGCTCTACACAGTTGCGTACCGCATACTCAGAGGCGATCTGTGTCTGACGTATAAAGCCATGTGCAACCCAGAATTAATGGACATGCTTCATCTCAGGAAATCCAAATCCCTTAGAGATACATGCTCCAGGGACTTAAACCTCAGCACAGAAATAAATAGGACATGCTGGAGGGAGAGATTCATATCCCAGAGACTCCCCTCACTCTGGAACAAAATCCCAATCCATGTTAGGCAGAGCCCCTCATTGACCCTCTTCAAGAGAAATCTTGACGAGTGGATGGGAGATTGTAAGTTTACCCCTGGGATCTCTTTGGTGTCCCTGCTTGACAGAGGTACAGTAAACTAACCTTAAAAGGGCTACCTTCTGCAACCTACTATACAGAGGCACAGCCAACTAATCTAAAAGGGTGGTGAAAGCCAAACACACTCTGGCTAGGCTTATAAATGCCCTAGGGCAGATAGCCTAGTATCAACCTATGAACCTATAAGTAAAGTCAGCAAGTGGAGATTTGGAAGCTGCTTACTGGGTCAGGATGAGGAAGTTCATGCTGTCCTGGTTAACATTACATGGATGTTTATGTTGTGATTAATAGCAATATAGTATGTTTCAGTTGTAATTAGTAAATATTGACTAACAAAGTTATATTTATGGAAATTTAATAAAGGTCATCAGATGTCATTCGGTGTGATGTGTTTATTGAAGGGGACTGGAACAAATGAGGTTTGGTAACAATCCAATTTGTACAGGGACATCTTCAGAGGGGAGTTAGATAAATATACTTGTGGAAATTAAGAGGTTAAGGGGGGATGGAAGGGTTAAATGGGAATGAGGGATTATTAGGAGGAAATGAGGTAAGGGTAGGGAGGGGATTAAGGGGTTTATGCAAGTGTAACTGGATTAGGAATCACATTTTGGTGTGGATTGCTACCCACCCTCCCTCCCCGTTTTTGGTGGAACAGTGGAGATTGTGGTTATTTTATCAGTCTGGATAGGGGAGAGAAGAGGGGCAGTATTGCCCTCTTCTGTTCCCCCTCTCATTCTGGATGTTCATTTCAATGACTTGGGAAAGGAAACTGAGCACTTGGTTGCTGCTTGATAAGTAAAATAAGTGAGCAGAGGTAAGGATGCTGCTTATTTGGTTGCATGTTTAATTCAATAAGTGGTAAATGAAATGAGTAATGGTATGCTGCTTCATAAGTAAAATAAGTGAGTGGAGGTTTAGACCCTGTTTACTGCATCAGGATGAGCAATGTCATGCTATCCTGGTTAACATTACATGGATGTTTATGCTGTGATTAATAGCAACTCAGCTATCCCCCCGATTCACTAATCTTCCATGCAGGACTAGCTTAGTCCTGCACAGAAGCGTCCATGTAGGAGGAGGACAGCAGTGCGCCATGCATATTAATCAAGGCTCGCTGCCCGACCTCCTAGGCTTACATGGAGCATGTACGAGTATAGGGGACGTGCTTGAGAGCAGAGCTCTCAGAATAAACACACCCCTGCAATGTAGAACAGCACAAAGTGGAAATAAATGCATGAGACTGCTCAAAGGTGTCCACATATCCCCAACAGCAGTCCTCCATGTGTACAACAGCAACAGGACATAAAAATCAAAAGAAAAAAACCCTTTTCATTTTTTTTTAAACTCTGAGTATAGCTAACCATAGGTGCGTGGGTGTGTCCATTGCTTAGCTATGGTTAAAGCAGCTAAAAAGGCTGAAGAGGATAACAAGGAAGATATATGCAAATGAAGCAGCACAGCAATAGTGTAATGGGCAGAGTATTCGCCTAACAAGCAGGCATTCCTGGTTCGAGTCTCACTGCAGCATAGTCTATTTTACATGGCAAAGCATGGTATAACCAATATTTTTATTGCAAAACCCACTAAATAACATATATTTATGAACTGGAGTACTGCAGGAAATGCACATGTGAAGAGTCAGTGTCATAATGAATAAGGCAGTAGTAAGCAGGTGTAAGCACAGATAAGCAGTAGTAAGCATATGTAAGTACTAGTAAGCGTGTTTAAGTGCGTTTGTGCAGGAGTAAACATTGCCTACACAGATTTCGCAAAGGAGAAGCTGAGTGTAAGAAACTATTACCTCAAATAAGCAGTGCTTACCACTGCACAAACCTGTGCAAACCCGCTTACAACTGCTTTAAAGTGCCTTAATCACTCTGTATCCAACTGGCCTTTGTCTGCCCAGCAACAAAATAAACAGCCATGCAGATCTCGAACCCAGGACCCGATACACCATAGTCCCAGTAGCTATCCAGCAAGCCATCACAGAATTACAGAAGAACGAGGTAGTAGTAAACATGTCCTCACCATAGTATAACCAAACTGAACCCATGAAAGGCATCAGTATACAGCCATATGTGTCATAATTGACTACATAGCATAAATATGAGAACTGGAGTTCGGCAGTAAGCCCAGAAGCGAGGTGTACTGGTAAAAGAGTGTCAAAGTCCCCAATAAAATACAAGGATCCCACAGAGTGTACGTACACATCAATCAGGGATACTAGGCATAAATATAAGGTGTAATGAATAATAAGACAATGCCAAAAAGGCATTATAATGAATGTCTACTGTAGGAAACACCAAACATTGCACAGGCCAGCTTAGGAGGTGTGAGCAATGTGTACACCAGCTAACTCTTTCTACCCAGTGGTATACCCCTTTAAACAATGGCAACCATAGGTAAGCAGGTTTGCCCATAGCTTAGCCTTTTCAAAACTGGCCAATCATGAAAAAGTGAGGGAAATCAGCCCTACTTAAACCCAAGAGGTGGGTATACAGCTCATACCTGGTTGTAGCTTCCCCTTGCAGGCACTATGGCAGTAAGAGGAGAAGAACTGCGCTTCCAGGCACAGCACTGGTGCATCCAGGAGTCCAAGGTCATGGCTGGAATCCTAGTTAAAGACCATGCATAGAGACTGCTGCAGGGCCAGTACCAGGTCTCCAAATATAAGGGGGAGGTCTGGATCTGTCTCGCCTGTGACCTCACCAGTGCCACTGGCATACCCCAAACTGGGGAGCAGATCAGGACACCACTATGCCAACCTGAAGCAGTGGAAGGGAGACCTTTTGTAGGAGTGGCTTCAAGTGGCTAGAGCAACAGGGGATGTCCCAGCCATGTGTATCAGTCCACTACCTGTTTAATAATTGCCAGCTCAGGTATATCATGGATAGGTATGGCTAAATATTCCTCTTATATCCCCCACAGCTGCAATGGAGTGGGTCGTGAACAAGAAGGCCCACATCTGCCTCCTGGCATGATTGCGACACGAGGCAGGTTAGTAATACTCATGCTTTTACTTTCATAGGAAATAAAAATAAAAGTAGCAGTAAAGTAATTGCTAGTATAAAACCTGCATTGTTCAAGACAAGTACTGCATACACTAGAGAATATGGCAGGAAAAGTCTCATATTGTTAGTATGGCAATAAAAGTGTCATATCCTGACAAAACAGGTCTAACTGCTGGGCTGTATGTGTATATTCTGGTATCATATGGTAATGTAGATTTGCAATCATGTAATAGTACTGTGGCATTAAACACAGTTACCCACACCATGCACCATAACGTGAATGTGTAGGAATGCCTGTATATGACAGGTATAATCCCCAGAGGCCATTTAGTATAACTGAGAGACACATAGACAACAAAACCCGAATAGCACATGCAACTAAGATGTGAACTGTTATTTTATTAGCACACACAGCCACGGTATGAATCCTGCCAGTGGTAGTAGTCTGCATACAGCATTATACATCACAACTGTACAGATATGTTCAGACTGTCTATTAAAGTGTCCCATATCTAATGCCATCAACCTGTCCCCATGGGAAATCAGTGGGATGATCCCAGACGTATAGGCAGCAAACAGGAAATACAACTGATTGACACACATCTATGACAACAAACCTGGCACACTAGCAACTCCCCAATACCTTATGTGACTAAGAAGCCACGTATGTCCCATTTACATCCCAACCTGTTAAGCTGTGGTCAGAGTGTGTACAGTAACAGAGTGGGATGTATGTGCATAATACTAATGTGTAATCTGGAACCTTGTGTGGTAACAGTCAGGTAGTGCTAACAAACATTTCTCCCACAGGTACGTTAGATACGAACACTGCGCTGTGAAATACAGACCAATATAACCTGTACTGGTACAGTCCACACTGGTATTGTAAAGGATTGTGACTGTTGCAGTTTCTCTGAATAATAAAGTATCACTGGTCACTGCTGCCCACACTGTGCTACATAATATAACTGTGTAGGAAAGCATGTATATGTGTGTGTCAGGTCACTAAAGGTGGAAGAGGGCAATATTCGAGATATGTCCAGGCATTCCAGCATGTGGTCAACACATGGCCAGAGTCTGTGCAGAAAGAGTTGGATAGCATAGTGCAAAACATCAACCCGGACTCTGGCCAAATGTGGAAAAACAGTCAGTGTTAACAAACATTCCCTCCACAGGTATACCAGGTAAGAGGTGCATAAAACCGGTTCATGTGTAATGATGTTGACTATCAGTGTTCAATATAGGTCTATAGGGTAGTGTAGTAAGACTTGTAAGGTACAGATAACAGCACTGACAAGGAAAGTAATGTGGAGTACAGGATATACTACTTGTTAATTGACATCTTTCTCTCCCCCCACCTTATCTCCAACTATAATCAACATACCCACCCCAACTGGTATGTACTGACTCTGATAATGGCACAATCGCTTGATAAATATTCTAATGGTTCCCATGCATGTGCGATATTGAATTATTCAAACATTGTTGGCATGGTGCCATCAATGTACCTGAATGCTGTTCGTATTACAACTGTGGTTCCATATATGCATGTGTTCTGTTTGCTATGCAACTGTACTGTATCTGTTGTCTGGGTTAATGGGAATATCTATGCATGCTGATATACCTAACACTGCAGTGTGTTGATTATTACTAACCCATATATGATGATGAAATCCAAACATTATAGCAAGCTTGGGAAGGCCGGTCACAGCGGACCCACCTGTCCCACATCAGCTGACCGAGGCACTGGGCACCAGCATGTCTGTGGCCCAACCCGCACCTCCCTGACTGTTGGTCCTGCACCACCTTTGGGTGGAATAGCCTCAGGGGATGGGGCTCGCTCCCCAGGATTAGGCACGGACAGGCATCTGTCAAACATCGCCAGGTCAGGGTCAAGGTGCATAGAGCGATCAACAACCAGGTTGGTGATCTTCTATGCCAGCTTGAGGGTTGTGTGTCATGATTAGAGAGTCAGCCTGGCTCTGTAGCTTAGCCCCAAGAAGAGCCACCTTCGGGGCTGTGAAGGTGCAGTGGTGACAGCTCATGGGTAGGGACCTCAGTCCCACTGTTACCACTAGGGGGCTTGTGGGCTTCCGATATCCCAACACCCCTCCCCATCAAGGTGTTTACCCCCCACATATATCACATACTGCCCCTGCATGCTTCTTGTGTGTCTTGTCTGTTAACCTAAACAACCTACCTCCCCAAATATACCTACTACCCCTTCCCAACATCACACTCCCACCTGAAAAAAAGGGCAATCTGTACCTACAAAAAAAATCTCGTCCCATACATAGTTGTCCATTTCGCACACATGTCCACTAGACACGTGTAATCTGGTCTAATTGGCATCACAAGAAATTGTTGTTGTCCTCACCCCTCTCCCAGGGGTTCGAGTGTCCAAATCTACCTACCAAATTCAATGTATATGCACAGCTGATTCTGTAGAAGAAATGGGCAGCTATGGACCTTCCCTACACCCTTCCTGCAAATCCCTAGCTATTTTACCTACTGTCTTTCCCTTTTTGAGGCCCTTTTTCACCACTTTCCTATCAACCCTTTTTTCTTTTCTTTTAAAGAAATTAGCATGGGGGTAAGCGGGAGTAAGCACTTTTAAGCAGCAGTAAGTGGGTTTAAGCCTATTTGCACAGGGGTAAGGACTGCCCACACAGGTTAAGCAATTTAAAAGCTAACTGAGTGTAAGATGCTATAACCAGAAGTCAGCAGTGTTTACCTCTGTGCAAACCCGCACACAACTGCCTTAATCTCTCTGTATCCAACGGCTCGTGTTTTGCCCAACAACAAAAAAAGCAACCTCTGCAAGGCTCGAACCCAGGACTCTACAAACATAGACAAAGTGATTTCCCACTAAGCCATGACAGATTTACATAAACCTGATGTTATCACAAACATATCATCCAGAAAAATCATTCAACAGTGCAGAAAATGTACTTTAACATCTAGATGTATGTGTGTGTGTGTGTGTGTGTGTGTGTGTGTATGTGTGTGTGTGTGTGTGTGTGTGTGTGTGTGTGTGTGTGTGTGTGTTTATATATATATATATATATATATATATATATATATATATATATATATGGTTCTACCTCACATAAACGAAACACCAAAACACCGACAACGCAATCACCGAAACCACATAACCGACAGAACAAAAACACGAAATTCCACATGCCCGACAACGAAATAACCGACGGTACACAAACACGAAACCTCATACACTTCACACACCACAATCAACAAACAAAACACATTCCCCATCCAAAAACCACATACACAACACAAGCACACCAAAATCCCTACAAACCCACACTAAACCTCACATACACAACTACCTACAACCCTAACCCAAACCCTAACCCTAAGGTCTGTCACTACCGCACACTTACCTGACCTGCTCCCTAACCCTAACTCACTTATCCCGCCCCTAACCCAAACACAATCACTACCGACACTTACCTGACCCGCTCCCTAACCCTAACTCACTTATCCGCCCTAACCCAAACACAATCACTACCGCACACTTACCTGACCCGCTCCCTAACCCTAACTCACTTAACCCACCCCTATCCACACTTACCTTACTCGCACCCTAATGTCTGTCACTACCGCATACTTACACAGCCTTTTCCCATTTCGGCATCCTCGGCGTCGGTGCTTTCATCCGTCGGGTCGGTCTTCTGCTTGTCAATCTTCTAGGTCCCGTCACGTCGGTCTTCTGCGCTGTCGATCTTCTGGGGCTCGCGATTTCCGTGTCGATGTTCCGGCGTGTCGTTGAAGTGAGGTAGAACCATATATATATATATATATATAAATAAATAACTAAATAGATATATACCTCTCTCTCTCTCTCTCTCCATGCATACCTCTATACACATATGTCTATATATATATATATATATATATATATATATATATATATATATATATATATATATATATACTCACACACATATATATATATATATATATAAATACATACAGTAATATATGTATATATATATATATAGATATAGATATATATATATATATATATATATATATATATATATATATGTATATATATATATATATATATATATATGGGTCTACTTCATATGATCGAAAGATCATATGAATGACAAACTTTTCAGAGAGACCAAAACACCTAAAGCTCAAAACTCCGAAAACTCATTTGGTCGAAACTCATAACATCGACACATAAAATTCAAAGCATTATGCCCTTTCCCCACTGTAGCATGACCATGAAGTTAGAATAAATAGATAGAGAAGGTGTGAGGTGCACAGCCCCCCACACTGGGAGGTGTGAGGGTGAAGCCCCCACATACATAATACATTAAACATACATGTGGATAGTTATAACAGAAATTACAATATTTATCTAAATAATGTGTGTGGGGGCTGTGCACCCCTCACCCCCATATCTATTTATTCTAGATCCAGGGTCGCGCTACAGTGGGGAAAGGGCATAATGCTTTGAATTTCATGTGTTGATGCTATGAGTTTCGACCAAATGAGTTTTCGGTGTTTTGAGCTTTAGGCGTTTTGGTGTCGGTGAAATGAGTGTCGATCATATGAGCTTTCGGTTATATGAAGTAGACCCATATATATATATACATATATATATATATATATATATATATATATATATATATAAATATATATATAGATATATATATATATATATATATATATATATATATATATATATGTATATTTATATATATAGATATGTATATACAGATATATACCTATACATATAATAAAGAACATAACAAAGACATATATGAGCACAGACATCATTAATGGGGGTAAGGGGGCTCAAGCAACATATGTCTTACATGTTCTGATATCCCTCCACCCAGCAAAACAGGTCTGCCCTGCAGTTCATTACCAACTGTTGCAAATGCCATAACCAGCACCTGGCACTACATGGCCACAAAATGTTAACAGTAAGCCATCCCACCTGTATCATGTCAGACTGGTATTAATAACATATCATGCAGTACAGTCTGGCTACCATAGTGAATGTACAATGTGTAAGCAATTAACAGTCCTTTGATATATATACACAGACACATGTATGCAGATACTTATATATGTATGTATATATATATATATATATATATATATATATATATATATATATGTGTAACTACACATACACACACAGAGGTATGTCTAGGAAGATATATAATCAGAGGGTGCACACCATACTTAACAGCCAGTATCCCTACAGTTGCAACCTCATCTGATGGACAGTGTGTGAGTCACCCATACCACAGACAATTGTTGCCTGGCACATATAGCCACAGAGAAGTCAAATGATGTAATACAACACACAGGTTTGTATACACAGGAAAGGTTCAGTTGTGTACTATTACAGTTGTATATGCCATTTCATATAGCTGATTATGCTTTGACATACATACAGAGTAATGCAACACTCAAACAGACAATTTATTATAGTAATCAGAAAACATCACATCTGTTGGTGTCCATGACAAGGTCTTTAAGTAGTACAACAGGAAAGACAGACTTGGCCACAGCATAACAAACAATCAACAGTATGTAATGCAGATGTGTAGCCCAGTGGCTGCTAAATACACTTTGCATGCAATCCCTATGGGGAAAAGACCTGGGTTGCCCCTATGGGTGGTATCTGTCTCATAACAATGAATAACTGAAATCATCACAATTGCACTGATAGCAGTAAGCAGTAGGCCAACAATGTTCACAAGGTGAAATGTATGGTAATGTACATCTGCATACCTTAAGGCAGCTTACTACTGGTATTCCTCACATGTTGTAACACCCTAGGATACTTATGGTGCATACCCCCCATACACTGACTTACAGGGGCATAGTACACTGTTACATACACTGACCTCTAGACTGCAGAGGAGCATACGTGTGTTGTGCAAATGAAGCCCACATATATATGGTGCATATGGTCTGTACACCATTATTTCTTGACATCATACCTGATAACAAGCCAGTCAGATAACAGACTGCTGGACATGTTGTGTGTAGTAGTGGCTGTTTCTGAGGACGTTACTTGGACATTCTGTGTTTTTGTGTACAGTACTGTAGTCTGTGTACGTAGGGCAGGGGAATGGAGCCTTCACTATCCAAAGAGCCATTCCTGACCCCTCACCCACCAAACTAAATTCATCGGGAGGCACAACAGCCATTTGACTCCTACAATGATGATAGCAGAGTATATACGGTTTCATATATAATTATACTAAATATAATATAACTAAGTGTATAAGAACAATACCTAACATATGTCCATAATTGTGTTCCTGTGTTGTGATTGCTTTATTGCTTTATCTGTGTGTGTGTGTGTGTGTGTGTGTGTGTGTGTGTGTGTGTGTGTGTGTGTGAGTGCGTATGTGTGTTGTGTTGTAGAGTGTCCATTAATCCTCAGAGGTACAAGGAGACACTACAGCAGGGTTGAAGAGACACATGTGGCTCCAGACTCACAGGTTGAAGTCCACTGAGTTAGGAAGATTGATGACTGTATGTGTATTGGGCATATGAACCATGGGCCCTGTACAGACTGTGGTAGATGCCATTGTTCTCTGTCCTGTTCTATCTGATGTTACATGCTGCTCCAGTGTTAAGCTTGTGTATCATATGTGTCTGTGGCTGCATTGACATTGGATATGTGGGAATGCATTTTTTCACAGGTGTCCACTACGCTGTGCTGTGACCTGTGTGTTGAGCCTGCTATAATCACAGGTATATGTGTATTCCCCCATACAATATGTTTTCCAGTGCTGTGGCAGTCTGCCTGTGGTTTGGCCAGTGCTTTGTGACATGCCTAGCAGCCTACTGTAATTACCCAGTGTGCTGTTATGTCCAGTCACTTGCAGGACATACTGCAGCCAGGCCAGCATAACTGGTGTGTATTTCTGACAAAGCAGTGGTATGCTGTACAGATGTCTGTCACTATCTACTGAATTGTATGTGGCCATGTGTACTCAGCACCACCAGGTATTATGTGTTAGGACAGACTGGCATGTGCATGCATACACTGTGTGGTCATATGTACTCCAGTATTGTTGTGATATACCCATGTACATGGCTAGAAACATCCACATTGGGAGGCATGGTCCACATGTCTCGCATGAAGGGGACATGTGTACACTTCTGGACTGACCACAGAGTGCCAGACTGTCCACATATATTGGTTATATCCCTGCTGTAGTCCACAGGATCATTACTGTGCTAGCAGTGGTACTGTACTATGATGCCCTCAGGATGTCTGTCTATAGCCAATGGTGCACATGTCTACAGCAGATGTGACCTCCCACACCCAACATGTCTGTTAAGACACACCTATGACAGTAGCAACAGTCTACATGTATACCTGCAATACATCCATGACATCCCCTAGCACTAAGGGGTGGAGACTATTGGTGCTGAGGTAGGACTCCTCTCCATGTTCTGGACATATGGTAAACATATATGTGTACACATATATCCACATATCTATATAGATACATACACATATACATATCCACATACATATATGGACATATACATATCCACATAGATATATGGAGATATATATGTACATATATATACATATGAACACTGACATATATACATATACACAGCAATGACTCAAACAAGTGGCTAGGCTTCTGATGTCATTCAAAGGGGATCCAGTATCTGTCTGCCTGGGATGACATGATTGACAAACCATGATGCTTTGCCAGAGATAGTCTGCACCTGTTGCCCCTGGGTTTCAGGTTACTGGCTACAGCTCTTGGCACCCCCATAGTGCCTTATGTAGGCAAGGTTCAAAGGACAAAACCACCACCATAACAGATACAAGCATGCAAAACTGAAGGCAAGGCTACTCAATGCTAGACATCTAAACATAAAAAAGCACTCTCTTGAGGCACACCTACAAATGGGGAACATTGATATCTGTGCAGTAAATGGGACCTGGTTCAACGCTCCAGAGAGCACACCTGTCATACCAGGCTATGTGGCACACCTCATCACTGAGGGCTTTTAATCCAGAGGAAAGGGGGTAATTGTCCCACTGTACTCATCCTTCATTACATATATTATATATATATATATATCTGAATATATCTGTCAATGTATCGATGTGTGTGCAGATGTACACCATTGTAATATGTACTCCTTCCACATAGTACATTCCCTATGGTAGAATGACATGTCTGCTTGATATGTTACAGATATTGCCCTGACAGTCTACATGTGAATTGGCTTACTGTTAAAGCATTGTAACTATGTTGTGGAGGGTCCTAGAGCCAGGAACTGCATGTGCTGGATATTGGATTGCACAGCATATCTGTTAGGTCTGTGGAGGGGGGCAACATAGCAATAATTACCAGGCATCCCTCATCTATTGTGCCCCCACCCTCATTAACAGTGCATATGGTCTGTTATGTTGTAGTGAGTGGTACAGGATGTTGTTCCCATGTGGACATGCTATACACATTTCTATCTGTATACATATATATATATATATATATATATATATATATATACACATATATATATATATATATATATATATATATATATATATATATATATATATATATATATATATATGTATATATATATATATACACACACACACACACACACACACACACATACATATGAACATATTTATCTATCTATATACAATTTATGTTATATGATTATTTGTGAGTCATACACACACACACTCATATATATATATATATATATATATATATATATATATATATATATATATATATAGCTGTCTATCAATCTACATTTACAAATATATATTTGTCCATATGTCCATGCATGTTTGGTTCATAATTTTGGCCTGCACCTCATTCTCTTGGCAATTGACATGGATGATCTCAGGATTGAAGTCAGTAACTACTGACGACACTTTTGTGTTTCAGACTTAAACTCCTTCAAACTATGTGTTTTAATACATATAACTGTTTAACTAGCAACGTTTTAAGTGTATAAGAACAATATCTGACATATATTCCTATTTGTACCCACATTTTGGCACACTTTGTCCAGAATGCTTGCATTAAGAGGTTATGTGGCATGATAGTATTACATTTCCTGTACTGTTGAATGATTGTGCTGGAACATATGTTTGTGATAACATCAGGTTTACATATATCTGTCATGGCTTAGTGGTAAATCACTTTGTCCATGATTTGTAGTGTCCTGGTTTTGAGCCTTACAGAGGATGGTTATTTTGTTGCTGGGCAGAACACGAGCCATTGGATACAGAGTGATTCATTTTATTTATTTATTTATTTACATTTGTCTACCGGGAAATTCTGACTGGACGCATGTACTTTTTAAGCGGGTGTCCGAAGAGAAAAGTTCCACAACATCTACATGATAAATAGAGATACAAAGTTGCAGCAATAATAAACAACATTATTGCGCGATTTTGTGCATAGCGCAGCATCGGGCAGTGCCGCTTAATTGGGTTTAAATCATTCTTGGCTCCACAAAGTCTGCTCTTCACTTTTTCCCTTAGAACTGATCTAGTTCTCATAATAAACACCCTATTCCCACTCTAAAGCCTGGCACTTGCTCACTAAAGCAATTATATAAGTCAGCACTAAAAAATTAAAAGCACTACACCCTCACAAACTCCCCTTGAGTACTTTGTTCCCCATTGGCCCTTTTTTTCAATTATAAAGGAATTCCCAGTACTATTCTAGCATGTCCAAAGGTCAGTTGTCAATCTCCTCTCCGGTCCAGCTGGTGAATCTGGGAATCTTGAGGCAATGTTACAACTGCCTCATGTACACAGACAACCCTCTCCTCCTCCCAACAAATTCCAACACATGTGAGAGATGCAACCATATAGCCAAACTGGAGGCTAAGCTCCCTCAACTCAGTACTGGCGTAACCAGTCAGGAGGAGAAGGAAACCACACTCACTACAATTCCAGTCTCACATAGACCTACCACAACAGCAAACCAAACACATAAACACACAAAAACATACTCAGAGGCTCTAATTAAAAATCTGCCTAAGCAGCAGAGACCACCAAAGCAGACACCCAAGCAACCGTTACCCCAAAACAAAAACACGTGCAACACATAGCTCACAAAGCCAGTGTGCCGAACAGTTACAGCCCTTAAGGCTAAACAACACACCTGATACACTTGTAATAGGTGACTCTATCGTCAGGCACACTGATGTCCCGCTCACCAGGCTGAACAAGGAGAAGGTCACGGTGAGCTGCCTGTCGGGCGCTAGGATCCACCACATAACTCAAGCACTCAGGTCACTCCAAGGCAAGTACAAATATGACTCAGTCATTGTCCATGCTGGTGTGAATGACCTGAGACGTACCTCCCTGGACTACATGAAAAGAGACATAGAGGAGCTCTCTGAGCATGTAGCCCAGGCTGGTATGTCCCTGACCTTGAGTAGCATCTTACCCTCACAAAGAATGATGCCACAATATGAAGACAAGATGATCAATTTCAATAATTGGCTTAAGTATTGGTGCCATTCAAAGGGGATCCAATGCCTGTCTGCCTGGGATGACATGCTCGACAAGCCATGATGCTTCACTAGGGACGGCTTGCACCTGTCACCCCTGGGATTTAGGATATTGGCAAAGGCTCTTGCCACCCCCATAGTGCCTTTTTTAGGCAAGGCTCAAAAGACAAACCCACCTCCATAGGTATCACAAGGGATAAGAAACTAAGAGTAATGCTACTCAACACCAGAAGTCTAAACCTCAAGATGTACACACTCGAAACTCTCCTTAGCATGGAGAACATCGATATCTGTGCAGTAACAGAAACTTGGTTCAAGGCTCCCAACAGCACCCCAGCACTACCAGGTTATACCTCATACCATATTTTTCAGCCCCAAAACTTGGACCGAAACACAAAAGGAGGGGGAGTATCAATATTCGTCAAAGATACCCACACCTCCAGGTTGGTGGCACAGCACGAAGCATCAGAGACTCTCCATGTGCAACTAACATTGGGTAAAACTGACTTCCAGTTTATAGCCTGCTACAGACCACCCTCCCAAACCCAGGAACCCCACTCGGCCTTCCTTTATATTAGGCGACTGCAACTACCCTAACATAGACTGGGAGCAATAGTCTAGCTCCAACACCCTAGCCCGAAGGTTCCTAGAATTTATAAACTCAAATGCTATGGAACAACTTGTTGCCACTCCCACAAGAGGGGAAAACATACTGGACCTGATCATCACCAACATGGGGACTCTATGCTCGAGACCAGAAGTGTATCCCTCACTGGTAAGATCAGACCATAAACTAATCTCACTAGATATTCACATCCCGACCCCAACCCCTGCCCAGAAAACCACAGTGAAAAACTTCTCTAAAACAAATTTCACACTCCTCAAAACCGAGGCGGAATCCTTCAAAGCCCCCGGGCCTGTGGAAAATACGATCCAGACTGCAGAATCCTTTATAAACACATTCTATGAACACCTTCAGGAATGCATGGGTCATGCAATCCTAAATAAAACCAAGACCCAGTCCTCCAAAGTTAGGCATCCTGTCTGGTGGACCCAAGCCATAAACAAACTATACAATAGACGGAGGAAGCTACTACATGATAGAGCAAAATCCCAAAAAGGGAAGGCATCTCTGATCAGTATTAGCAAAAAACTACGGGCACTCATAAAATCGTCTAAGGCCAGCTTCGAGAGAAACATTGCACAGGGCACTAAGGATAATCACAAGGCTTTCTTTAGTTATGTTAGGAACCTGGGTGGGAATTCCCAGATATGCTCAGAATTAGTCCAAAATGACAAAAAATACACCGAACCCACAGACAATGCCAACATCCTAGCTGACAGGTTCAGAGCAAACTTCTCCCCCCCTTCCCCACAAAAAGGGCAAATATCTATCCCAGCAGAGTGCTGCCCCCCTGACATCTCAGATGCTCAGGTAAGAGCCGCCCTCTCCAAAGCAAAAAACACAGCATCAATGGGACCAAACGGTGTCCCAGGCTGAGTCCTACATGAACTCCAAGAAGAACTAAACCCAGACATAAAATTACTGTTCAATCTCAGCCTTACTACAGGATATGTACCCAAAGAGTAGCGTACAGCAACAGTGGTCCCTCTCCACAAAGGTGGTGCCTCAACGGATCCTGGAAACTATCGCCCCATAAGCCTGACTAGCTTGGTCTGCAAAGCTATGGAAAGGATCCTCATGGACCTCATAAATAAAGATATTGGGGACCTACAGACACTGGATACTACCCAGTTCGGCTTTGTTAAGGGCAGATCCTGCCTCTTAAACCTGGTTGATTTCTTTGAAACAGTCATCAAGGCCATTGACGAGGGAAAGGTGGTCCACACAGCCTACCTGGACCTTGCAAAAGCCTTTGATACAATACCCCACTTGGGCATTATAGATAAGCTCACCAGCTTAAATATAACCCCCTATGTCACTAGATGGGTTGCAAACCGGCTCAAGGACAGAACCCACATGGTTAGAATTGCTGGAGCCATGTCAGACTCCAAACCAGTTACAAATGGCATCCCAGAAGGCTCAGTCCTGGGACCTCTTTTGTTCGGTCTATATTTCTCGGAGGTACAGGCTAACATGGAAGGACTGCGGCTGACCAAGTTCGCAGATGACTGCAAACTGAGCGCCATAATCGACTCTCCAGCCAACACAAGCATCCTACAAAGGGGCCTCATAGAAACAGACAACTGGTGCCAGAGCCATGGCCTCAAGATAAACGCCAAAAAGTTTATAGTCATCCCCTTTGGCAAAAACAAAATGCCCACAAATTACCACATAGGTGGTAATCCATTAAGTACGGAAGAAGTAATTAGGGACCTGGGGACCCAAGTTGATAGCAATCTCTCATTTGACAACCACGTAGCCAAAGTGGTTAGAAAAACATTTTATATAGCCCACCTAATCATGAAGGGATTCACATCTAGATCAGGGGAGGTCATCGTGCCTCTTTACTCATCCCTCATCAGGCCAATAATTGAGTACAATGCCCCTTTTAGGATGTACCTTACCAGACACCTGCAGCAACTGGAAAGACCCCAAAAGTACCTCACCAAGAGGATCAAAAGGCTCAAACAGATGCCATATGCTGCCTGATTAAAGAAACTCCAGCTCTACTCAGTGGCATACCGCCTGCTCAGAGGCGATCTGTGCCTGACGTATAAAGCCATGTCCAACCCGGAAATAATGGACATGCTGCACCTCAGAAAATCCAAATCCCATTGAGCTACGCGCTTGAGAGACTTGAACCTCAGCACTGAAATAAATAGGACATGCTGGAGGGACAGATTCATAACCCAGAGGCGCCCTTCACTCTCGAATAAAATCCCAGTCCAGGTTAGGCAGAGTCCCTCATTGACTCTCTTCAAGAGGAATCTTGATGAGTGGATGGGAGATCGTAGGTTTACCCCGGGTATCACTTCTGTGTCACTGTTAGACAGAGGCACAGTATACCAACCTCGAAAAAGGGCATAGCAAAATTAATTTAAAATGGGTGGCAAAAGCCAAACACACTCTGGCTAGGCTTATAAATGCCCTAGGGCAGATAGCCTAGTATGAACCTATGAACCTATGAACCTATGAACTATATACTGTCTCCAGCTCATTTTCCTGGAGCTCAGCAAGGCTTGTAGTCCTAGTCATTTCTGTGTCACTGTTAGACAGAGGCCCTAGGGCAGATAGCCTAGTATGAACCTATGAACCTATGAACCTATTACATGTTGTTGGCTTTAATATAATAACAAGCTATTGATTATCAATAGTATATACAGTAAATGTTGCAAGTTAAGATTCTTGTCATTTATAGTATTAGTAACAAAGTTGTCAGACAAGATGTTGAAGTATGTAAAGACAACTAGCTATTTTTGGCTGTAAGGCACTTTAAAGCAGTTGTAAGTGGGTTTGCATGGGTTTGCGTGGAAGTAAGCACTGCTGACTTCTGGTTACAGTGTTTTAAATTTAGTTTGCTTCTAAATTGCTTAACCTGTGTGGGCAGTGCTTACCCCTGCACAAACAGGCTTAAACCCGCTTACAACTGCTCAAAAGTGCCTTAATCACTCTGTATCCAATGGGCTGTGTTCTGCCCAGCAACAAAATAAAAGCTCCTGCAAGGCTTGATCCCAGAATGCTGGGCACCATAGACAAAGTGATTTACCACTAAGCCATGCTAGATATAAATAATTCCAAGGTTTTCAGAAACATATCATCCAGTCCAGTCATGCAACAGTACAGAGAATGTATACCAACATCTAGTTGTATGTTTCTGTAAATATATTAATATCTAAACAGATACTACACATATACATATATATATATATATATATATATATATATATATATATATATATATGTGTGTGTGTGTGTGTGTGTGTGTGTGTGTGTGTGTAGATATATATATATATATATATATATATATATATATATATTTTTTTTTTTTTAATTATATACGTATATATTAATATATATGAACATATATACATGAAAATGCCTACATCGACACATATATGTGTCTACACCTATATGTCTACATATACACAGAAAGTTACATATGTGTCCTCAGATATATATCTATGTAGGTATATACGGACATAGGTACATATATGTAATTATATATATATATATATATATATATATATATATATATATATATAGGTATATATGACCATACATCTGTAGATAGCAATGGCAGATTAACAAAAACACATATGTCCACATGCACCGTTAATGGAGTTGAGAGGCCCCACACACTATACATGTTGTACGGATAGGCATCCCCCCACAGACAAACACATCCACCCTGCAATACACTACCAAGTGTTGCAGATCCCATAACCAGGACCTGACACGACATGGGCACAAGATGTTAACAGTACTACATCCCACCTGTATGATGTCAGGCTGGTATTGGTAACATATCATGCAGTACAGTCTGCCTCGCATAGGAAATGTAAAATGAGGAGGCCATCAACATCCTCAGGATACAGATACACAGACACAGATATGCCAGATATGCAGATACATATATACATACATATCTATATATATATATATATATATATATATATATATATATATATATATATATATTGATATATATAATATATATATATAAATATACATGTGACTACACATACACACACAGATATATGTACAGTAAGATACATATGTAGAAGGTGTACACAATATGTAACAGCCACTTTGCCTACAGTTAACACCGGAGCAATGTATGGGCCACCCATACAAATGACAATCATTGCCTGCAACATATGCCCACAGAGAGGTCATAATGAAAAAAACACACACAGGTTTGCAGAAATGGAATACCTTTAATTGTGTACTATTACAGTTCTATATGCCACGTCATATAGCTGTTCAGACACTGATATCCATATAAACAGAGTAATGCAACTTTGAAACAGTTATACTAATACCGTAGTCTGGAAGGTTCACAACTGTTGCTGTCCAGGCCAAGCCCTTCAAATTGTACAATAGTGAGGACAGACTGGGCCACAGGATACCAAACAATCAACAGTATGTAATGCAGGTGTATAGTTCAGCAGCCTCTATCTACACTCTATACAAAATCACTAGGTGGTAAAGACTTAATGTGACCAAATGGGTTGTAACTGTTACATAACAAGGCATAACTGACACCATCACATGCACTCTGAAAAACAGAACAATCTGTATGACAGGAGGCAGAAGGCTTGCATTATCCCAATTTATGTAAGTACTGTAAATATAGGTGAAGTATACAGTACTGTACATCCAGATACCTGAAGGCAGCTCACACCTGATACCCCCACATTTTTTAGCAGCCTAGGTCATTTATGGTGCTTCCCCCCAAACTCAATAATACAGGGCCATATACCACTGTTACATACACTGGCCTCTGGAGTGCATAAGAGTACACATGTATTGTGTAGGTAACGCCCACAAATATATGGCCCTAGCCCCACCATATGTTTGGGGGATACAACAGCAGTGGACTGATGGCAGCAATGGCAGTTTGATATACTCAAAGCCCACTACTGAACAACCCCCAACAGCATGTAATATGAGCAAAGCCTGGTATGTAGGTTGAGGGCAGAGGCTGGAACACAGGCACAAATGTGGAAAACTGTTGCTATACAGTAAGCAAGTTGCTGGTGTTACAGGATAGTCTGCAACATACCCTTAGTCAGAGAATTGAGGTTAGAAACAGAAACGGATGTAGCCATGTACCGATAGCACTCAACACACACACACTGCCAGTGAAATATCTGACACAGGACCTGCATGGTGGACAGACAACACATGATAGGCACACCTCTAGCCACCAAGAGGATAGGCCCACAGTTGCGAGCTATGTTGACAGACTGCATTCCAATGTAAAGTAGTATGTACACACACACCCTGTAATACCAGTACTATACAAAGCATAGCACAACTCTACGCACACTCTGTCTGTATTTCCTGAACCTCCTACAAATATGTAGCTGCCCTGAATGTGCCGGTTCTCCTGTAAGAGGCATTGCTAACTGCTGTCTGTAACACTGATGCCCACACACAGGAAGGATATCCATCACACAGGCAATGTACAGGGACCATGCCCACATTATGTAGGGGGTTAGAGTAGGTGTTTGTCATGACAGTGGTGATTGGAAGTAGTACACATGTGTAATCATATATATATATATATATATATATATATATATATATATATATATATATATATATATATATATATATATATATATAGCTATCTGGATAATATGTACATATATTTCCACCATATGTCCTGGATATGGAGTGTAGCCCTACCCCATCATCTATAGTCCCACAGTCGTAGTGCAAGGGGATGTCAGGTATGTATAGCAGGTATATTAGTAGACTATTGCTACTGTCATTGGGATTGTCTTCACAGACATGGTGTGTATTGGAGGTCACATCTGCTTATAACATGTGTGCCATTGGCTATTGACAGACATCCTAAAGACATCATAGTAAAGTACCTCTGCTTTCACATAATGCCCCTATGGACTGCAGCAGAGATATTGGCCAATATACATGGACATTCTGACACACTCTGTACAGTCCAGAGGTATACGCATAACCCCTTAGTGCTAAACATGTGTACCATGCTTGACAATATGGATCCAGACAGCCATATAGATGGGTATAATACATAATGACTAGAATACATTTGCCACCATAGGTTATGTATTCACACACCCCTGTCTGGCCTGAAACATAATAATCACTGGTACAGCGGTGCCATGGCCACATACTACCCACTAGATATTGACATACATCTGTACAGCATCCCGCTGCTAAGTCTGACATACATGACTGTTAAGGGAAGCCCAGCAGCAGTACATCTGGCAAGTTTCTGCACATGGCATCTCACTGAGTAAGTACACTAAGTTGCTAGGCATGTAACAATGCACTGTGCAGGCTACAGGCAGATTGGCTCAACACTGGCCTACATCTCCTATGGGGGAATGCACATGTACCTGCATATATAGCAGGCTCTACAGGCATGTCACAGCACACGGTAAGATACACCTGTATGAAGGTGCATAACCACAACCAATCTGAACACAGCCACAGCCACATATGTTAAGCTAGCATAATATTACAATATATGGACTATTTGTTCGACATCATCCTCATATGTGCCTCTCACAGACTGACCCTACATATACTGGGCTGCTACACAGTTTGGTCTGACTGCTGTCTGTGGTATGGGACATGTGTATGTATGGCCCTACAAACATGTACGCCAGTATTGTACCATACAGTGGAGCAGCATGTAACATCAAATAGGATGGGACCTAGAACAATGACATCTACCACAGTCAGTACACAGGCTAAAGTACATATTAACAATACACACACTGTCGACATTCACCATAAGTACACAGACCTCAGTACTGCACAAACATCCACAGCATGTCCAGGTTATGTCATCAAATATAACCCCTACTGTACATAACATGTGTAGCAGTCTGATATCTCACTGGCTTATTATCAGATATGATGACGCTAATTATGGTGGTACAGTACATATGCACCACTTCATGCACAACATATGTACACAAGTTGACAGAGTTGTGGCTGGAAGCAAATACACAGGGCCAATAATGACATGTTGCTGTGATAACCTCATACATTTACTACTGTAATAGGGTTTGTTGCAACATATGTCCTATGAGGGATAAGAAGCCAGTAACTGTCACGGCTTTCACCATCTACAGACTGCAATCCTCACACTGCATTCTGCAGTCCACAGATAGATGTTCCATTGGTAACACATGAAACCAAAGGGCAAAACACTGCCCTGTCTGCAGATGATCCTGCAGATGGGGATTCCTCATAAACATGGAACTGACATGGCAGGTATTGAGACATGTAAGACAGTCATATCCGCACACACACTGTTAAACCAACAGTACACCAAATGCAGTATAGCAGCACTTACAGTCTGTAGTCAGGTCAGGCACATCCCCCTCCTGTGTGTTGCCCTGTTTCCACAGTGTACGTTGTTAGAGGTAACCCCCAATCCATTTAAGATGCTGTTTGCCAAACATCAGATCTAGTTCCTGCTCACATTGAATGAAAAGTGCCAACAACAACATGATGTTCCTAGATATTGGAGTGTGTTTCCATGCAATTGGCTTTGGGAATGTTACCACAGCTGTTCCACATGCAATCAGCTAGGGGAGGGCTGCAATTCGTGCAGAGCCTATCAGCTGATCATGAGCATCACTTAAAATACACATGCTGCTGCCAAGTAATGCAGGTGTAGGTCCCCACCTCCACCAGAAAGGGAGATAGAGAGGCAGACAGAGGCAAAGACAAGTCAGGGAGTGATGGGAGAGTAAAACCTAAGCATGTTTGTGTCACACACCTACCAGCACAAGGTATCAGACCCCTGATGACTATGTAGTGCTATCACAGTTCTATGCAGTTATTGGATGTGCCACATGGGTTACCTGTTGTGGAGCCCTCAGAACATATATGTGATGGTGACTGACATTTTCAACAGAGATACAGTAGCTATATGGTAGTTGATGTGCATGTGCCAGTCTGCATGAACAGGTGCCAGCATCAACACAGCCACACTGTCACAGGGACACACACACATTGACACACTTGTCAGGGCCAGGATTACAACTCATCAGTAGTGGGATTGCCACAACACATCACTGTGCAGGTATCACATGCATCACATGGGTCATACGGGGGTTGTATAGGCAAAGGGTATGGGGAGGTGTCTGAAATCAGACAGCATGCTTCAGTATGCCCATGGGGGGTTGTAGGGAGTGTGGATGTGAAAATGTGCACCGTACAACACACACACAAACACACAGGGTGCCAGTACTGACATGCAGGGGTGCAGGTCTGCACGGCTGTGTGGTAGTCGACTGTGCCAGAAGGCTGTACAAGGCTAGGTGATGGGTATACCTTGGCATCAGGCCACATGACAATGGTCTGCATTCTGGCTCAGGCTGTAGTGTCTGCATTTGCCCACACAGGTGGGTATTGTATGCCCCAGCCAGTCACCTGGGTGACTATTGTGTGTGGCCAATGCTGTGCATCACTTGCCCATGTATGTGTTCCTTAGTCCATGACATGGACGGTGTCTGGGATGTGCACACCTCTGACATGCATGTACAGTGACATGTGGAACTGTACCTGGGGGTGTCTGGCCCATGTTGTGAACACAGATTATCATCAGATGTGCCAGTCTTGCCCACCTGTGGTGGGAACTGGTAATGGGCAGCAGGTTTACCCTGCACCTAAATTGATAGCATGATAATGGCATTCCCTGGTGTCAGTGGCATCTGTCAATACAGAGCATGTTGTCAGGCATGGTATGTCCTTTGTGGGTCACATGTGATGGCACCACAGGTGTTTTAGGTGCCCATTGGGGAACATGGGGAAGGTGCACTGAATGCATGTACGTGCATATTGGACAGATGGACAGGGTGCCATGCCCTCTGTAGCCCAGCTATCAGTGGCCAATATGCAGTGTACTACTTACATATTGGCTGTTGCCAAGGCATGTGTGTGTGTGTATGAGACATGGGTTTAGAGTGTGCTCTGGGTAATACTGGGGTTGCTAACTGTGATTGCCTGGCCTTGATGTCAGTTATTTCACATCTGCTATCCCTGTGTGGTGGAAATTGTGATACATAGTAGGGCCACCATATAAGAAATATGCAAAACCCACTTCACATTGGCCACAGGTGTCACACTCTCACAACCACCTTCACACAGGATACATGTTACAAACACCCCCCAACAAATGCACACCTGTCATGTCTAAGAGTAGAGCTCCTACCTAACTAGTTTACTGCACTACAGTACTATGTAGTTATAGTACGCACCACTGAAATTACTGGAATACTCCTTCCCCAAAGGTGTATATCACATTGGATGACATTAGCATGATTGCCAAAGTAAGGCATTTGAATTGTAGTGAGTGTGACTAGACAAAAATGCATTGCTCCCTACACTGACAGTGACACACACACACACACAAAACATCCACAACCGATATGTGTGGGTATAGAACCCCTAACAGAGGTCTATATCACACTACAGCATGGAGCTGTTGTAGAATGCACCACAGGGATTACAAGGGAATTATTCCCCAAAGGTGTATTTCACTATGAATGACATCAGCAGGATTGCCAAAGTAGGTCATTTGAAATGTACTGAGTGTGACTAGCCTGTAATTCATTGGTCCATACGCAGATGTTTAAACACACACAAAACATCCAGAACTGCCATGTGTGGGAATGTAAACCTACCACCGTTCTACATAACACTACAGCAGTACGCAGTTACAGGACACGCTACAGAGATTACTGGCCTACAGCCTACCCAGAGGTGTATTGCAAGGTGGGTGACATCAGCAGCCTTGACAAAGTTGAGTATATGAATTGTAAGGAGTGTGGGTACCCTAAAAAGCATTGCTCTCTTCACAGTCAGACACGCACACAAACACACACACAGTTACCAAGTCTGGGGTTAGAATTCCTACCTGACTACTTTATTACACTACAGCAGTATGCAGTTACAGGACGCACTACAGAGATTACTGGGCTACAACCTTCCCAGAGATGTATTTCTAGGTGGGTGATATCAGCAGCCTTGCCAAAGTTGAATATATGAATTGTAAGCAGTGTGAGTACCCTAAAAAGCATTGCTCTCTACACAGTCAGACACACACACAAAGTTGCCAAGTCTGGCGTTAGAACTTTTCCCTACCTATTTTATCACACTACAGCAGTACACTTTTACAGGACATGCTATGGAGATTATTGGGCTACATCCTTCTCAGAGGTGTATTTCTAGGAGGGTGACATCAGCAGTCTTGCCAAAGTTGAGTATATGAATTGTAAGGAGTGTGAGTACACTAAATAGCATTGCTCTCTACACAGTCAGAGACAGACAGACAAGCATACACAGTTGTCAAGTCTGGGGTTAGAACTCATACCTAACTAAATTATCACACTACAGCATTTATGGGATGTGCCACAGAGATTACTGGGCTACAGCTCTCCCAAATGTGGATTTCACATTGGATGACCTCAGCAGGCTTGTCATAGTAGGGCTATGGGGAGGGCGGTGTGTGCATGGGCCATAACCCATTCATCAAGGGGTGACATGCCACATGCGAGCACACACAGGGTCATATGTCACAGGTACATGTACACAGCTGCTAGATTACTATTTCTTTTTACAGTCATGTTGCACAGCTGGCACGTGCACCTCATAGTCTGTAATGCTGACAGCTACTGGTGTCTAGTATCTGCAGTGAGTAACATCTGCACCTTATGTGTTTGGGGCCCTTTGGCTGTGTGCTGGGTGGGACAGGCTTGAATGGCTCCTTGTCACAGTCACCCTCTTCTACACATCTATATACATCTACCTTTGGCTTATTATAGTGTGCTGTCCTGACATATATGTCTATATTCCTATCCACTGTGTGTGCAAGGCATGAGTGATGCATACTGATGAGTGTCTGCACTAACAACTGCAACTTCCAGATATGTCTGGTCCACTGGTGTTTGCAGTTATGGCCTTCATGTGTTTGTGTGTGTGAGCATGCCCAGTATGACCTTTCAGTATGTTGACTGACATTGCCTTCATTTTTCTAAGTGTGTGAGCATGCTCAGTATGGTCATCTGTACTGAATTTGTGGATCATGTCCAGGTAGTTTGTGCTGCAGTGCTGACCTTTATGTTGTATACTGACAGGTAGCATGCTGTCTCTGCAGGGTACCCATCAATCATTTGGCTTTGACTGTTACTATATTTCTGCATAGCGGGGGGGGGCACACCTGACTGTTTCGACATTTCTACACAGGAGTGGGGGGGCACACCTGACTGTTATTACATTACTATGTAGGATGAGGGGTGCACACCTGACTATTTCTACATTTCTATGCAGGAGTGGGTGGGGCACACCTGACTGTTACTACATTACTTTATAGAATGGGGGGGCACACCTGACTATTTCTACATTTCTACACAGGGCTGGGGGGCACACCTGACTGTTATTACATTACTACGTAGGATGTGGGGGCACATGTGAAACTTGTACACATTTGCTATGACTGTAGTGGTATGCCAGGTACTCCATTTCATTCTGTATTGCTAACTATCGTGCTGACTAGAGGAATACCTGTGTGCTAGAGATCATGGCTTTGGTTGCCCTACATATTATTGTCTGACTTCCTACCTTTCAGAACTAACATTCCACTGCCAGCCCTGCTGTGGCCTGTTTGTGTAGGCCTGGGAGGAGGCTAACCATAGCCATCATTCTGGGGCCATGGCACAGGCTCTGTTTGGGTTTGTATACACCCTTCTTGCTGGCTGAGACTGTTGTTGGGTTTGTGAACCATTCTGACTGGCATGTGTGGGTCATATGGGAACACATGTCACCCAGCACATTTCCTGCAGTGGGTTTTGTGCATTAATGTCTACTATGGTGACTCCAGTATGTGTTACAGATGTCATGGTGCCACTATGGGTGAGTACTATCTGCTGCCATAACATTCATCCACCCAATTCCCTTGCATGCTCACATCCATACCACAGCTACAGGTAACAACACATTCTACTCCATTTGGCAATTGGTAGGTTGATTGGCTTACCTTGAAGGTGGGCCAGACTTGCAGATGGTGCTGGAGGGCTGCCTATGTTGGATGCACATAGTACACTCCCTATACATGGTTGAGCGCAGGTAGTGTCATATTTGGCATCCCTTTTACTGTATATGTGAGTTGGAGAGAGGTGTCATTCCCTGGGTCCCTACTGTGTTAGTGCATGTTCTATGCATTGCCTCTTTGCCAAGGCCAGGGCATACTGGGCACACCTCCTTCTGCCTACTGGGGCAGGCACAGGTTGTTCCTCCTCCAGGTCACTCTGTGTCTGTGCAGGCCTTGGCATTGGTGGGGGGCTGGGTGGCCCTGCCCCATGCTGTTCCTGCTGCAGCTGTTTCCACAGGATCATATTGTGTAGCATAGCACATACCATAACAATTTGGGTACATGTAGCTGGTGTATACTGCAAGGCTCCTCCGGATGTGTCCAGACACCAGAACTGTGACCTGAGCATCCCAAACACACACTCTATTTTATGTCTCGCCTGTGTGTGTGCCTCATTATGGGACTTTTGTTCAGGTGTGTGTGCATTTCTGATGAGTGTCATCAGCCACGGCTCCAGTGTGTACACAGCATCCCCCACTAGGTGATCGTAGGGGATGTCCCCATTAGCAAATCTCTGGTACAGCTGCGTCAGATGCCATATGTGGGAATCGTCATAGCTTCCAGGGCAGCCAGCACACACATTCATTATAATGCCCTGGACATCACAAACGACCTGGCAGTTGATGGAGGCGTTGCCCCTGCGGTTGATGTAGGCCCTACTCTGCTCCCTGGGTGGTGCTTTGATGCGTATGTGCATGCAGTCTATATCACCTATTACCCAAGAGTATTCTGCTATTTTGTGGAAGAGACGCATATTGCTGTTCAACACCTCACAGGTGTTAAGGAACTATATGTGCTCACTGGCATGTGCTGACATGGCATCCAGGAACTGGTGGAATACTCTGGATGCTGATGCCTGTGAGATCCCTATGATATCCCCAGTTGTGCTTTGGGAGGTACCCGTGGCTAGTATACCTAGGCGTACACATACCTTGGTATCCACTGGGATGGGTTCCCCTCTGTCAGTTTGGTGTGTCACGTGTGGCCAGCACAGCTCAACTATTTGCTGTAGGAGGTCTTTGTCCACCCTATAGCACTCCACTATCTCCAGCTCATTTAGCCCCTGGTAGGTTTCCCTGGGTCTGTACACTCTTCTCCATCTCCTCACTGTGGGTTGTTCGGCAGCATTCACATCCTCACCACCCTCAGCCTCTTGCACATGTTGTTCTATGTTGCCTGTTGCAGCCCTTCTCATTTTGTCATTTTTTTTGTTAAAATTTCCCCACTTTTATACACCAGTGGTGTAGAGTGTGGGAGAAACCAGAGGGGAAGGTGTTTACTTAGTTTATAGTAGTGTTCTGGGCTGGGCTGGTCTGCAGCCTGTGTAATTGGCTGATTCTGATACATTTCACCTGCCAGCTACACTATTTCTTCTTGTATACCTTCTTACTGCTGTTTTCCCTTCCCATAGCCTCCCTGTTTAAGCCCATGTGCGTGCCGCGCAGAGTGCTCAAATGTACACACTGCTGCTATTTCCTGGTTTAACTTCTTTTTTCTTCCTGTAAAACCTGGTGCACGGTGCGCACACCCGCTTACACTTTGTAAAGGGCGCTAGGCAGATTTAGACATACCCCCTAGCTTAGCTGTGCTAAGCTAGGAGCAAACCTGAGCCACAGGGCTCCAATCTGCTTACAGTATGCCTGACACCCCCCCCCCAAATGATGTCACCTATCTCCTAGGCTTAAACCCAGCTATGCATACTCTTACACTGTTGGGACCTGACTCACATGCTGGGGGAAAACTGGGATTCACTACCCTTCCCCTCATTTGCATAGGATTGCCTGCTAATGCATAGTTACATGTCCCCCTTAGCAATCACTACTCACTGGCCAGGTTGTCTTTTGCCTGCCATTGACTTGCATAGCAGAATACTGATTTTAGTTAGAAGGTTTATTTTAGGTTTATTATCTTATTTTCCCCCGATCCCATTTGTGCATTGCTGCCCTATGCTTAAACAGCCAAGATCGGCTAAAAGAAAATAAAAGTTGATTTTTTTATTTTTTGTATTGTTTGCAATGCAAATGGCCTTATACCTAGCCATTGGCATGCTTCCTCAATGATATGCAGCCTTTATTTGGAGATGTAATAGCTCCGTTTTGGATTTTGCAGAAATGTATATTTCTGCAGATAGCACTAGTCTTGCACAGACTTTTGCAAACTTTCTGGATTGCAAAATCACCTCATTTGCATGGATTTCACCTGTAAATGGGATTATTTGCATACCAGGACTTAGTCCGTGCAAGATTAGTGCAGGAACGCTCATGCACGCCCCTGCAGGATGTTCCTGGATCACACGGCAGACATATTCCCTGCGTGGGCTCCTGCACCAATCTTGCACTCCGTGCTAGCTTTTGAGAATCTGGGGGTATGTTTCAGTTGTAATTAATAAATATTGACTAACAAAGATATATTTATGGAAGCTTAATAAAGGTCATCAAATGTCATTCGGTGTGATGTGATTATTGAAGGGGGACTGGGACAATTAGAAATGTGTGAAACCTGCTCTTGAATATACATTTAAATTGTCTTATAATGTTGACTATGTAAAGCAAATTATATGAGAACCACTGCAATACTTTATCGCTTCTATTTCACATGTATCACACTGTTGAGAAACATGCCTCTTACCATTAATATGCCAAATGTTTTGTCCATTAGTATATTTGCACATAGCATGCATCTGAAAACTTTGAGTGTGCTTTTCTAGAGTGCTGGACAAAAAGCTGCCTTGTCACTTTTTAGGAGGTTCATAGCTGGGAGGAATCATGTTGCTAGACTCTTGTAATACAATAAAGTACAGTTGTATAAGCTGAACTTATCATAACAATAGATGCTCAAATTATCACTGTTGTACTAGCCTCAGCTATGTGGATTACATCCTACCAAGGATATGATGGCTGGCCAGCTTCCAAAGCTTCAGGACAACATGGCATGCCCAAAATGTCAAGCACATAAGTTGAATGGACTGAAGTACAAGTTGAACATGAAGCCTTCAGTGCTTTCCTGCCAGCAGAAACTGGGACACTGAGCTCTGAAAGGACAGTACTAGGCACAACAAAAGATAACTGTCTACACCCTGTCATAAAAACACACCAAAAAACAAGGGGATAGAGGGAGGGAGTGGCTACTGCAGCAGTGATCATTTGAACATCCATTGTTATGGTATGTTTAACTTACACAGCTGTTCTATGTCCTTCCCACTGGTATGGAATTGATTGATTGATATAACTATATAGGTAGATTAACACAGCTAATTATATTTGGGAAGTGGAAGGAGAAATGTCCAAAAACCCCAGGAGAATGGTCCTAGCAAAGCTTGATCTAGACCTTCAAAAGCAATCAAGCTTATAGTGATTTGTAGAAGTATGTAAAGAGGACCAAGTAAGAGCTTTTAGAATACTTCTAGAATCCTACCCTTTCCAAAAAAGCCACAGATGAAAATAAGATCCTGGTAGAGTGGGCCTTGATCCTGCCTGGAATAGATTTATTATGGTGAGTATAGCAAAAGATGACAGCCTTAGACAACCATTTGGAAATAGTCTGTTTTGACAAAGGTTGTTCCTTTTTCCTGCCTTCACAAGAAATAAACAATTGATTTGAAGATCTGAAAGATTTAGTTCTATTACAATAGTACCTGAGGTCGCTGTGGACATCCAAGGTATGGAGTATCACTTCTCCCTCATTTGTACATCCAGGAAAGAACAGGGAAGATGGATAGTTTGCTTAAATTAAACCCATATGCCAATTTAGGCATAAAAAAAGGAATAGTTCTCAAAGAAACCATGTCTCTGTGGAAAATGAGATAAGGTTGGCTCACTGTAAGACCTTGCTACCCTTCTTGTAGAGGTCAGAGCAATAAAAAAAACTGTTTTCCATGTTAAGAGCCTCATGCCAGCCATAGTAGCTGGTTCAAATGGACCAAGTGTTTGCTTCTCTAACACAAACCTAAGATCCCATGGAGAGGCCACTGGTTTTCTAGGCAGCCTATAATGCAAAACCCCTTTCAACAACATTTTGATATGAACCTGCATTGAAAGAGGAGAATTCATGGGCAGACATGCTGTGATGACTGATAAATGAACCTTGATAGAGGAATAAAAAAGGCCATAATACTGTAAATCAAACAAATATCCTAAAGCCAGAGAACAACTAGCCCTGAATGGGCAGTTGCATTGTTGGCACCAACTAGAAAACTTTCTATTTGCTAGAATAAGATTTTCCAGTAGCAGACTTTCTTGTCTTCATTAGGGCATACTGCACATCCTCAGAAAACAGATGTCTAAAAGGAATTAAGACCATATCATCCAGGTAGTCAGTTGAAGATGATGTTGAGGTGTAGCAAACATCCCTGGTCTTGTGTGAGTAGGTCCAGCCTGGGATAAAGATTGTGGAAATTGTTCTTGACCATTTCCAAAAGACGGGTGATCCATGGTTGGCTAGGTTAGAAGGAAGTCACCACAATGATCTTTTTGGAATCCTTAATAATCTTCAGAAGTACCCTGTATATTAGTGGAAAGGGTGGAAAGGCCTATAGGAACAATCCTATCCAAAGAAAAGAAAAGGAATCTGTCTTCCAAGCCTTCTTGCATTGAGTTCTGGAACATAACATCACCAGCTGACTGCTTAGAGAGGAAGCAAATAGTTCTACTTGAGGAATCCTCCACAGACAGATCAAATCTTGGAAGATCTCTGATCTATGTTCCATTTATGAGGGTCTGTCCCAATCCTGCTCAGCTTGCCTGCCTGCAGTTTTGCTCTAATGGAATGTTGGACGCCTGTAGAGTCAGATTGTGTTGTAAATCTATATCGTAATGGGTTCCCCTTTGATTGATAATGTAACACATGACTGTGGTATTGCATATAACATTTGAAGAGGCCCCGGGTACCAAAGTTGCTTCAGAGAGTGAAGTGCCCTGATCAGGACAAGTATCTCTGTGGTATTCATGTCTTCTCTTCTTGGTTTCCCAAACCCCCTGCACTTTTATCTCTCCAGAAACTGCTCCCCAAGCAAAGTCCAAAGTGCCTGTGGTGACTGACTGCTTTGTAGCAGAGTGGGAGATCAGAAAACCTGGATTTAGGGATAGCTGTTGTCTCCACCAAAATATTTATCTTTTGGCATGCCCCAGCACTGAGATCTGAAAAAATAAGGGGTGTTGATGCTGGGACTGAAGAGAAATCAGACATCATCATATCTTTCTCATGTGGAGTCTTGCCAGTGGTATCATGAGAAATATGGATGACACGAGACCCAAATTCCTGATGTATCCCCTCACAGTGACTGAAGTCTGAGTGGAAAACCTTAGATATAATCTAGCTAAACATCTACATTTTTTTGTAAGAAAAGCTCTTTGAACTGAAGTGTCTAGTTGGCATCACAGGAACACAGTTCAGTGTGAGGGAATCAAGAATGACTTTTGAATGTTCTCTTGGAATTCCAGTTTGTGCAAGAGATCTCTCACCCCTGACAAAGATTCCTTACACATTTAAAAGCCTCTGCACAGATAAGCAAGTCATCTAAATATGGAGAACTGCTGATACCCTGTAGCCTGCAATGAGCTGCAAATGGAGCTAGACAGCTTATGAACACTCTTGGTGCATAGTCCAAAGGGTAAGTCAGAGAACTGATAATGTGATGCAGACACACAATGCCTTAAAATATGGGAAGTCTGGATGAATGGGGATGTGATGACAACCATCTTTTAAGTCAAGTGTAACCAGCCAACTTAAAAGAGGAAGAAGAGGTAACAGGTTATGAAGTGATAACATTTTGAATTTGGGCACTATCACAAACAGACTCCTTGAAGACTTTGGGATAGAGCCGAGACGTCAGAGTTTTATTGCACCTAATAAATCTGTGGAATACACTGGCTGGTTGTTTTTTCATTTGTTCCAGTTTTCTGTGTTTTTTGGACTATCACAAACAGGTTTAGAAAAGAAAGATCCAGAACTGGTCTCCATGTATTTTCTTTCTTTGCCACTAGGAACATCCTTGAATAAAACCCATTCCACACCTAGGAAGTATGAACTAGTTCTATCACTCCTTGGGATAGCATGTGATGAGGAAGTGGAGGAAACAAAAAGAGTATGTTCTGCAGGATGAGGAATGACCTCCTGTAATAGAATAATTTCCTCCCACTGACATCTGTAACTTGAATGATTTTCAGAACTCATTTGTCCAAAACAATCTGTCTGCCAAAGAGAAAAATGGAGATTCAGACTTTCTTTATGAGAAAAGTAGGCCAGGGTGGGAGGGGGTTGCAAGGCCTCTTGAACAGCCATTCAGACTTGTTGGACTGTCCTTTGTTTTGGGAGGTTTGAGACTTCTTTTTGGAAACCCTTGCAATTTCATCTTAAATGTCTATTTAACTAAATTTTGTTGAGGCTTTTTATTCTGTTTTTTGCCAAAATTGGATGAGGAGAAGAAAATTCCTTGGATAATTTGGAAAAAGTAGTCTGAAAAATATTAGAGATTCCCTGGATCAGCTTGCACCTTTCATCACACTTTTTGATCAGTTCTGCAGCACAGGGGCCACACACTAAATCTCTATCCAAGATTAAGAATGCAAAATACCATTTTCTAAATCATCTGGGTGGTTCTAAAAATATAGCCAAGCAAATCTTCTTAAAACAGTACCAGTGGCCATCGCCATGGAAGAAGTATCAACTGAGTCATACATACACTCAAATAATGAGTAGTGACCTGTGAAATAGAAGAAATGTAGTTGGGGCCATGGCCAAGATGGTCACAGGCTAATAGTTTAGTTCCTCTACTCTGCTACTTGAATTATATTTCTGATAGGAATTATAAAGTTTATGATATTTTAGACTTCTTGTTTTGTGGGATTATCTACTTTTTGAGATTATGGAAGGTTTTATCTGGATTTTATACTTACAGCTATCTTAATTCTTGTCATTATTTAAACTAAAGGGTGTCTACTTACTTCTCCAAAATGAATTGCTCACAATCTATCAGGATGTGTCATTAAAGAAAGAATTACAATCAGCTCTTACAAACCTACAAGAACTTTCAAGAAAATTTGATAAAGTGGACAATAAACAGAATAATTTTAAAGAAAAATGGACAAAACAAATGGAGCAGTTACATGAAATAGTAAAACAACAAAAGCATCAGATTTCTGGTATGGAGGATGCTTTAAGTGATATACAGAGAAGAGTGCCAGAAGAATAACATAATATTGAATTTCTTTAAAACAAAACACTTCTTTGCTAAACAACACAGATAACCTTGAAAACAGATCTAGAAGAAATAACATCTGTATGTATGGTTTACCTGAAAAAAAGTGACAACCTAGATAATTTCCTAGCATTTTGGCTTCCAAAGACTTTGAACTTACCTGAATCCTTGTCCTTTGGTATTGAAAGAGCACACAGGTCACTTTTGGCTACTTCATCATCAAAGAACACCAATCTGAGATTCGTAATTGTAAGATTTTTTCCTTGTCAAGATAAGGAACTGACATTAAAAACTGATTGGTCAAATTTCACAGTTAAAATAGATGGAAGTATAATAAGGTTTGATAATGACTACTCAACTTCAGTAATATCAAAAAAAAAAAAAAAATAATAATTCCTTCCTTTGATAAAAGAATGGAAAAAGAGACAGATAAAAGTACATTTATTATTTCCAGCTAGACTTAACACTATTTCCTACAGATAATATCAAAATATTTGAAACTCTGGAATCAGCTATGTCCTTCCTAAAAACAAACAAAAATCTGTGTCAAATAGAACGTATGGATGGGAACAATAGTTTTTTGAAGAGAGATGCAGAAAACATGGATGGAAAACAACCAAGAAGAAAAAGAAATTGAAGGACAAATAAATATATGTACTATATTTTTTGGTTTAATTTAAACAGTAATCCCAAAGTATGTATTCATATACATTTGCTATTATCATCCTTCCTATAACAAATGTTTTTTTCTGTTTCGAGTTGGAAGAGAAAATATAGATGTATACACACATAAGGTAAAAGTAATTTAAATTATTTTATAACTTCTTCCATCCTACGTTTAGTGTAAATAAATGTTTCACTTTTTGAAAACATCTTATATAGTCTACTGAATAAAATATGCTCTTTAATAACTATATGTTTTTTCTTCTTTCCTCTCCCCTTTATTTCATGTTTCCCTCATTTTCTCTTTTTCTACTGTAGCTACTTAATTTATATAAACAATCATTTATATAAATATATATATATGTACAAAATAATTATTTTCTTGAGGTGTTATTTGTTTTTATGCATCACATATCGATAAATGTTATGCAGTTTTTCTTCTTCTTCTTTCTTTTTTTTCTCTCTCTCCTTCCTTGTTGTTTTTTCATTGTTCCTGTATGGATTTTGTGCACTATTTGACATGTACTTGGTTCGTGGTTGTACTAAGGGTAATGGTGTTTATTTCACCTATGTATCCTTTTCTAAGATGTGGCAGGGTATTAGTGGATCCCTATTAAATTACTGAACGTTTCAAAGTTTGAATGTCATATGGTCGACACCATATGATTGAACTTTGAAAAGTTTGGAGGTGAAAGGCAACAGCTCCATATGCGCAGAATGGGAACATTTCCCTTTTCTGCACTGAAGTGTGGTCTTGGAGTTGGTATATTTAAGTAGGGTGTGTGTGTGGGGGGGGGGCTTGTCCCCTGCTCAGAGCGTTAAGGTAAGTGTTTTTCTTTTTACATTTTTATTATATATTCAAAGATTCAAGTTTCGCTCATATGTTGTTGAACATATGAGGTTCAAAATTTTGAAGCTTTAAATATATAATATATATCCAGTATTATTCACTTGGAGATTTGTGTTTGCGACCTACGTGGATATGGAGATGGTCTGCTGTTTTTATTGTCTGTGTTGTATTTCTTTGTCTAGGAAACTGTTTGACATGATTTTCTATTTTTGGAAGAGGTAACCTCAGTGTTTTCATATATTTCTTGGCCCAGCTAGTGTCAGACTCCATCCGGGATTTGCCTTTTGTTCGTGAGCTCTTATATGATATTTTTTACCTTATCATTACCAGAAGTTGCATTCCCATTTCCTGCCAAAGTTGTGAGCTATTAGTTTCTTTTGTCTTTTTCTTTCAGGTGTGATACTGTTGTATGAAGTGCTGAGAAAGAAGTTAGGCAGAAAGAAGTGACGCAGTAGCAAGAGGTTAAAGCTCATGCTAGTGGCAAATCTAGCAAATGCTAAACTAATAGTTTTAAGTTCTTTTTAATATAATTATTGCTAACAACCTTTGGCTAGTTATAAATTACATAAAAATATGTTACAGCTGAGGTACTCCTTTCCAATTAGATGTTTATTTATAATAATTCCTAATTTTCTCTGCAGGCAATACATTAATAATAGGAACTTAGATTTATGTTTATTTAAACTGTATAATATTATAAGCAGGTTCAAAAAGACACATTGCAAGTTATGTTTATAGATGAACATATGGGTATTGCATTATTAAAGAGAAGAGGATAAGAAAAAGGGAGAAAAGATAATTATCTAATGTTACCATACCCATCTTTAGGATGTTATTGTTAAATACAGCTTTAAATGTTTTCTCATATTAAGTATCAGTAAAATATGATAGAAAGAGTATGGAAGCATATGCTAAGTGAAAACGCTGAAATATAAGTAATATTTTTCATTTTGATATGGAGCGGAGACAGAATACTTATAGAAAAAAAATTAAGTTGACACTCTGATATGCTTCATGTAAAGTGAAAAATATCAATTGTTATATTATTTAATTATGCATTTGCTTATTTATTTATTTTGTTTCCTGTTGTCTACTCCTGCTTATTTTTTTGAAAGCTGCCTTCCAATATTAATATTGTAACTTATTTATCACATATTGGTTTTGAGGTTTTTTGTATTCTGTTGCACTTCCATTCACATTACATGATTTACTGTACATAGAGAATCTAACAAAAAAATGAATAAGAAATATTTTTATTATACATTTGAATATATTATTTGAGATGAAGCAAAAGTAATGATAAGGAAGGGCTAAGAAAGTTTAGTTAATGATAGAAATAATAGACTGTTTTCCTTTATGTTAAGGGGTGGGGAAATAAGAGAAGGGAAGCTATATGTTATATTTTTAGTATAGAAATGAAAAGCAACGTACATTGCATTTAATGATCAACTAACATATAATAAAACATCTAGAATTTTAGAATTGTATTACATAGGTACTTAATGTAAATAGTCTGAATGGATAATATTATGCTGATTTATTCCTTTGTCAGTTCATTTTTGAAACATAATCATCGAATAATAATCAGTAATTAAAACTCATCAGTTAATGTAATTTAATAAGCAACCTTTAATCTAATAGCAGTATGGAAATACATGTTAAGTAAAAATGCTGATGCTTTTTGATATTAACATTGTAAATTATTTATGTGATTAGTTTAATTATGTGATTTGTTAGTATTGCATTATGCATTCTTCTACATTATACGTCTCACTGTGCATAGTGCATAAAATATAAAATTCAGTAAGAAATCATTTATTATGAAATCCACATTTGTTGTGTGAGAGTGAAAAGAAGAGTTGTGGGGGAAGGAATAAGCAAGTTTAGCTAATGATGGACATAAAATATTGTTTTCGTTCATGTTAAATACTGGGGGAACATAAAGGAAGGGAACTTATATATTACATTTTAATGTAGAAATAATAAGTTGCATACATGTCATTTAATGATTAACTAAAATACAATAATGAAATCTAGAATTCTAGATCTACATTCTTATAACAAATGCAAATTGTTCAAAATGGTAATACTATGTTAATTTATGCTTTTTGTTAGTTCATTTTTTAAACTTAAACATAAAATAATAAGTAATAATTAAAACTCTAGTCAATCTAATGTAATAAACAGCCTTTACATGAATTAAGCTTTTAAATAGAGGAAGAGAAGATTACTTATGTGTTAAAATCTTAGAGGGTACATTTGAATAGAAATGCTATTCAAACAAGAAGGATTTAACCTTGAGGAATGTGTCAGTTATTTTACATTTCAAAGTTCAATACTTCATTTTAGAATTATTTATAGATTGGAGTCTACGATTATTAATATTTCATATTCAACTGATTATACAAATTTCTACTCAATTTTATTATAAAAAATTATGTCTTAATTTCAGTGATATTTTTTTCTTTGTGAATACATGACTAAGAATACTTCTATTGATATGTTGTATATGGTGTGTTTTGATCAATGTAAATGGTTTAAACAGCAGTTTTAAGAGGTTTAGCCTAAATAAATATTTAAAGATCTTTATTGCTCAAGTCATATTCATACAAAAAACACATCTATTAAAAGAAGGCATTAACAGATTTAATACAAACTATTATACTGTTCTTGCTTGTTCGCATTAAAAACAAAAGAAAAGGGGTATAGCAATTTTATGGAGAAATACTCCATCAGATTCACTATCCTTCCATGCAGGATTAGCTTAGTCCTGCACGGAAGCGGCCTTTTAGGAGCAGGATGGCAGAGCGCCATGCATATTAATGAAGGTGAGCTGCCTGAGCTCCTAATCTTACATGGAGCATGCAAAAGTGCAGTAGGCATGTCTAAGACAGAATATACACTTCCCTACAATGAATAACAGCAGACAAGTTATAAAAGAATGAGCGAGACTGCTCATAGGTGTACGCATACCGCCAGCAACATCCCTCCATGTGTACAAGAGCAATAGTTAAAATAACAAATATAAAAAATTTTATTTTATGAAACAGATTAAATTTAACCGTAGGTGCATGGGTTTGCCCATCACTTAGCTATGGTTAATGCAGCTTAAATGGCATAAGATGCTACAAAGCAAGATATATGCAAATGAAGCAGTACCGCAGCAATGTAGTGGGCAGAGCATTCTCCGTACGAGCAGTCATTCCCGGTCTGAGTCCCACTGCAGTACATTCCATTTTCCATGTCAAATCACTTTATGACCAATAGTTTTAGTTGCATAACCTACTAAATAACATATATTTGTGAAATGGAGTACTGCATTAAATGCAGATGTGAGATGTCAGTGTTATAATGTTGCAAAGTCCACAGATAATCACATGTGCCCCATACAGTATATGTACACAGGAATCAGGGATACAAATGGAAGGTAAAATGTGTAATGAATGATAACTCCATATAGCTTCCAAATCCCCCACCTTCCCAAGAACCATTAGACATTACTGTCTAAATTAGTGCAGTGGTAAGCTGGAGTAAGCACTAGTAAGCAAGGGTAAGTACTATCAAGCAGTAGTAGGTGGGAATAAGCATATGTAAGCATTAGTAAGTGGGTTTAAGCCCATTTGTGTGGGGGTAAGCAATGCGCACACAGGTTAAGCAATATTGAAGCTAACTCTCCGTAAGCATATTTAACCGAAGGTTAGCATAGCTTACCCTCGTGCAAATCCATGCAAACCTGCTTACAAGTGCTTAAAAGTGCCTTAATCACACTGTATGCAACAGCCGCTGTTCTGGCCAGAAACAAAATAAACACCATTTCCAAGTCTTGATTCCAGAACCCTGTACACTAAAGTCACAGTAGTTAACCACTAAGCCATAGCAGCAGTACATAAGATTGAGTTATCACCAAACAAATCCTCACTGTAGGAAAATCAAACTGAACATGTGAAAGGAATCTATGTACAGTCTTATGTTCTATAACCTACTACATAACATAAATATGTGAATCAGAGTACTGCAGTAAGTCCAGATGTGAGGTGTAATTGGAATAAAGTGTTGAAGTCCCCTAATAAACACAAGGACCCCATACAACGTATGTACACATGAATCATGGATACCAGACACATATATAACATGTAATGAATAATAAATTAATGCCAAAAAGCAAATATAATGCAAATTAAATATTAAGCAATGATAAGTATTGTACAGCCCAGCTTAGTAGGTGTAAGCAATGTGTAGGCCAGCTAACTCAATTTGCCCATTGGTATACCCCTGTAAATGATGCCAACCTTAGGTAATCAGGTTTGCCCATAGCTTAGCATTTTCAAAACTGTCCAGCCATGGCAAAGTGTGAGAAATTGGCCCTATTTAAACCCAATAGGTGGGAATACATCTCATAACTGATTGTAGCTTCCCCTTGCATGCACTATGTCTGGAATAGGAAAGGGTGTGCGGTTTCGGGTGCAGTGCTGGGGTATCCAGGAGTCCAGAGTCATGGCAGGACTCCTTGTCAAAAACCATGAGCAGAGACTGCTGCAGGGCCAGTACCAGGGTTCCCAATATAAAGCAGATGCCTGGGACCATCTCGCCCATGACCTCACCAGTGCCACTGGCATACCCCAAACTGGTGAGCAGGTCAGGCATCACTATGCTGACCTGAAGCGGTGAAAGGGGGATCTCTTGGATCAATGGATCCAAGAGGCTAGGAGGACAGGGGAGGTCCCAGCTGTGTGTAAGTATCACTCCACTACCTATTTAATAATTGCCAGCTCATGTATATTATGGATAGATATGGCTAAATATTCCTCTTGTGTCCTTCACAATGGCTAGTGAGCGGGCTCGAACCAGGAGGCCCATGGATGTCGCTTGGAGAGGTTGTGATGCGATGCAGGTTAGTAATACTCTTGCATGTACTGTCATAGGAAATAAATCTAAAATTATTAATAAGTTCATTGCCTGTATAAAACCTGTATTGTTTAAGGCAAGTACTGCATACACCAGAGAATATGGCAGGAAGAGTCTCATATAAGTCGAATGTAAATAAAAGCATAATAGCCTGACAATGAAGGTCTAACTGCTGGACTGCATGTGCTTATTCTGGTATCATATGGTAAGGTAGATTTGCAATCACTTTATAGTACAACATACAACAGTATTAAACACTGTTACCCACACTATGCAACATAAATAAAATGTGTAGGAATGTCTGTATATGACTGTTGTAATCCCTAGAGGTCATTTAGTACAACTGAGAGAGACATAGAAAACAGTGAAAAGACAGACAACAAAATCTAAATAGCACACACAACTGAGATGTGAACTGTTGTATTTTTAGCACACACAGCCATGGTTCAAATCCTGGGAGTGGTGGTAGTCTGCATACAGAATCATTCCTCACAACTGTACAGATATGTCCTGAATGTCCAGTAAATTGGCCCATATCTTCTGCCTGTCACTCTGTCCCCATGGGAAATCAGTGGGATGATCCCAGTCATATAGGCAGCAAACAAGAAATACACCTGATTATCACACATCTATATAAACAAACCTGTCACTCTAGCAACTCCCCAAACTGTTATGAGAGTAATAAGCCAAATATGTCCCATCTACACCCCCATGTTGTCAAGCTGTGACCTGAGTGTGCACAGTAACAGAGTGAGCTGTATGTGCATAATACTAATGTGGAATCTGGTACTTTGTGTGGCAACATTCAGGTAGTGCTAACAAACATTGCTCCCACAGGTCCATCAGATATGAACACTGTGCCCAGAAATAAAAGACTGATACCCTGTACTGGTACTGTTTACTTTGGTATTGTATGGCATTGTTATTGTTGCAGTTGCTCTGAATAATAAGGGATTACTCATCACTGTCACCCACTCTGTGCTAAATAATATAACTGTCTAGGAAATCCTGTATAAGAGTGTTGTAAGTCACTAAAGGTTGAAGAGAGTAATAGTCTAAATATGTCCCGGTTCACCTGCATATGGTCAAGACATGGACAGAGTCTGTGCAAAAAGAGATGGACAGGTATGTGCATAACATCAACCTGGAATCTGGGAGTATGTGTAGAAACAGCTGATGTTAACAAACAATTCCTCCACAGGTATACCAGGTAAGAGGCGTATACTGAAGGTAAAACCAGTTCATGTATATAGTTTTCAACAGCCATATTACTGTCCAAAGTAAGGCAATAGGGTAGTGTACTAATGCTTGTAAGGTACAGATAACAGCACTGACTAGGAAAGTAATGCGAAATACAGGAATATACTAGTTGTTAATTGACATCCCCCCACCACATCTGCAACAATAAACTAAATACCCAACTCAATTGGTACGTGCTGACTTAACTGTAATGTTGGGACATATGTCCTATTGTTTGATAATTATCTAAATCTGTTTCTATGCATGTGCTATACTCCAACATTGGTGGCATGGTGCCATCAGTGTACCTGCATGGTGTTGTAATTACCACTGTGGACCCATATATACATATGTTCTGTTTGCTATACAACTGTTCCATATGTGGTGTCTGGGTTAATGGGAATATCTATGCATGCTGTTATACCTAATCCTGAAATGTGTTGACTATTACTAACCCACAATATGTTGATAAAATATAAACACCATAACAAGTATGGGAATGTGAGTCCCAGTGGACCCACCTGTCCCACCTCAGCTGGCCGTGGCACCGGGCACCAGCACGTCTGGGGCCCAACCTGGGTCCTCCTCTTCTGTTGGTCCTGCATCACCTTTGGGTGGAACTGCCTCAGGGGATGGGGCTCGCCCCCCCTGGGAGCGGGCATGGACAGGAACCTGTCACCCCTCGCCAGGTCCGGGTCATGGTGCATAGCAAGCTCAACCAGCAGTTTGGAGATCTGCTACGCCAGCTTGAGGGCCACATGTCACAACTAGAGGGTTGGCCTGGCTGTCTGACTCAGCCCTCAGCACAGCCACCTTCGTGGCTGTGAAGGTGCAGTGGTGACTGACCATGGGTGCGAACCTCAGTCCCACTGTTTCCTCTAGGGGGCTCATGGGCTTCCGATTTCCCAACACCCCTCCCCTTCAAGGTGTTTTCCCCCAACATGTGTCATATACTACCCCTGTATGTGTCTTGTTTGTTTTGTTTGTTAACCTACCCAACCTACCTCCCCAAATATACCTACAATCCCGCCCCAACATCCCACTCTCACCTACAAAAAAATAAGGGTAATCTGTTTCCAAAAAAAAAAAAAAATCTCGCCCCATACATAGCTGTCCATTTCGCACAAGTGTCCACTGGGCACATGTAATCTGGTCTAATTAGCATCACAACATATTATTGTTGTTCTCGCCCCTCTCTTAGGGGTTGGAGTGTCCAAATCTACCTATAAATTCAGTGTATACACACAGCTGTTGCTGTAGAAGAAATGGACAGCTATGGACCTTCCCTAAACCCTACCTGCACATCCCTAGCTATTTTCCCTATTGTCTTTCCATCTTTGTGCCCCTTTTTCAGCACTTTCCTATCAAGCCTTTTTTCTTTTCTTTTAATGAAATTAGCACGGGGGTAAGCAAAAGTAAGCACTTTTAAGCAGATGTAAGCAGGTTTAAGCCTGTTTGTGTGGGGGTAAGCAATGCCTACATAGGTTAAGTAATTTAGAATCTAACTAATTATAAGAAACTGTAACCGGAAGTTAGCAGTGTTTACCTCTGCGCAAGGCCACGGAAACCCACTTACAACTGCTTAAAAGTGCCTTAATCACTCTGTATCCAACGACCCTTGTTCTGCCTAGCAAAAAAATAAACAGTCTCTGTAAGGTTCGAACCCAGGACTCTGCACACCATAGCCAAAATGATTTACCAGTAAGCCATGTGAGATATACATAACCCTGATGTTTTCACAAACATATCATCCAGCACAGTCATTCAACAGCACAGGAAATGTATTTAAACATGTAGATGTATGTGTGTGTGTGTGTGTGTGTGTGTGTGTGTGTGTGTGTGTGTGTGTGTGTGTGTGTGTGTGTGTGTGTGTGTGTGTGTGTGTGTATATATTTATATCTAAATAGATATATACATATCTATGTATATATATATATATATATATATATATATATATATATATATATATATATATATATATTTATATATATATATATATATATATATATATATATATATATATATATATATATATATATATATATATATATATATATATATATATCCGGTTTCCTCTCACATTCCAAAGACATGCTGTAGGTGGATTGGACACACTAAATTGGCCCTAGGTGTGAGTGCGTGTGTGTGCCTTCTGTGGAAGGTTGGGCGCCGGGCTGGCAACTCGACACCGTAAAAAAACTCCACTGCCAATCATGAGCAGACGGTGATCCACTGTGGTGACCCCTAACGGGGAAAAGCCGAAAGAAGAAGAAGCAGAAGATATATATATATATATATATATATATATACATATATGTAAGCATAAATATATCTATATATGTATATACAGACATATATCCATAGATATAAAAGAGAACATAACAAAAACATATATGACCAAATGCACCATTAATGGGGGTGAGAGAGGCTCAAGCAACATACGTCTTGTACATATAGATATCCCCCCTCCCACAGTCAAACATGTCTGCCCTGCAATACAATATCAATTGTTGCAAATCCCATAACCAGGACCTGACACAACACGTGCACACGATGTTAACAGTACTCCATCCTAACTGTATGATGTCAGGCTGGTATCAGTAACATATCATGCAGTACAGTCTGGCTACCATAGGGAATGTACAAACTGGAAGCAATCAACATTCCTAAGATACATATACACAGACACATATATGCAGATACACACACACAACATTCCTAAGATACATATATGCAGATGCACACACACACACACACACACACACACACACACACACACACACACACACACATATATATATATATATATAGAGAGAGAGAGAGAGATGTAACTACACATGGACACACAGAGATATGTATAGGATGATACATATGTAGAGGGTGCCCACAATACGGAACAGCCAC
>NC_056735.1:582678755-582713755 GCF_019279795.1 Protopterus annectens
TGACACACCAGTGCACTGCAGTAGGGATCCTAAGGATGCTAAGAATGGCTGTATCTGCACACAGTCAGGTTCAAGAACTGTGGCAGACATAGCACTACTCCCACAGCAATAGTGACGGCAGTGTGTGAACACCAAAGGATGTGCACATGAGTAGACCTTGCAATCATGCAGATTTGGGGGACATGTGTATGGCAGACTGAACATACACTGGCAAATGCAGATGGCCCATCCTAGTATACCCCTGCCAGGAGTAGTTACTGCTGTAGTACACATAACAATAGGTAGAACAAACCGTCATGATAAGGGAGTGCACACATATGCACACATGGAGTGTATGCATCGTGGTCAGCATCCGCATACCTAGCACATTCAGTAGGCACTGCATGTGAATGTACAGGACATATGTCACATATCAGGCTCATGTACTTTTAATATATCCAGTGATGTTGTCCATGGCAGATCAAGGAAGGGTGTGTCATATCAATAAGGGTGTGTACACTCCCCATAGCCACGGTATGGTCTGATGGTTGTCAGTGTAATAGTATTGGATTGGTCATACATGGTCCGCTGATGTTGAGATCTATAAACCAGACATCAGGCATTCACAAATGACATCTGTCCACATATCATTCCAGGTATGTGTTGCTGAAAAACATAGGGGCTGTGAGCATTAGAGCTGACATAAATGACACAGTACTACACATTCAGCAATGGGTTGTACACTCCTGTGAGGTTTGGTGCACAGTACATGGCAGGGTGCAGAACAGGTGCACAGCAATATTGTGTACATGGGTGTAGTGGTATCCAGGGGAAGGAGCATCACCTACTAACGCAGCACATGCATCACACACATGTACACTGTTGCTAGCATGGATTGACTATAGCTGCACTGCATGTGGTTGTTTACCATGTGTTATGCATGTTGATAGATGGGTAACAGGATGACTGTGTGTACTATCTTTGTGCAACCTCACGTGTGTGTGTGTGTGTGTGTGTGTGTGTGTGTGTGTGTGTGTGTGTGTGTGTGTGTGTGTGTGTGTGTTTGTCGGTTGGAGTTTATTTTGTCTGTAGGGTCACTCTGTTGAAGGGGAGGGAGGTTGATGCATGTAGGATGCATGTGTGCATTTGTGTGTGTTTGTGTGGGTGTCCATGTATGCACATGTGTGATTGTGGGGTTGTTCATACAGCACTACTTCCCCTTGGGATCGTGCAGTACATAGACATGGGCTGACACATGACACACCAGGAATACTTGCCAGATATGTAATCACAGGACAGCTGATAGTATAATAAGTTCTGTAGCATGGAACATGCATTGGGAGGTAAGGTAGACACCAAGTATACCCTTAATATCACATTCAGCAGAGAGGTGACTGACAAACCACATATGCAGCACTACAGATGCATTGAGGAATTACTAGACAACACCAGGGAGTGCATCCATATATTACAGTTGTCACATGATAGGTTGATTGAGTAGCATATCTGGCATGTACTGAGCAATACTTACACATGACACTCCAGTGCGTGAAATTATGGAGTGAACATAGTAGCCCCTCACATATAGGGGCCATGTTCATGATGTCTGTACATACACAGGGTGAACACTGAATGACAGCAGTGAGGCCATGTAAAACCACTCCACTCAGGTCAGGGAGGTAATGGAGTAACAGGTCTTGTGTTGTAATCACTTGTCTAGGCATTTAGAGGAATGATACATTAATGAGTGGTATTAATCAGTGTACGTTACCAAGTATGATGCAGGATGGAGAACACATGGGAATAAATGTGGGACTGTCTGTAAAGTCAAGGACAGGTAGGTATTAAGGTGGTATTTGTGTGTGTGTGTGTGTGTGTGTGTGTGTGTGTGTGTGTGTGTGTGTGTGTGTGTGTGTGTGTGTGTGTGTGTGTGTGTGTGTGTGTGTGTGTGTGTGTGTGTGTACTGTTATGCAATGCTGTACAGGTCCTAATTTGTGTTTCTTGTTTTCCCCCACAGGTGGCGAGGTGGGTCAGGGTCCCTCCTGCATGGAGTCTGATGATGGTGTCTATACAGACACCGAAGATGATGATAGTACTGGTGAGGCACAGGTGAGGTTGTCAGGGGCCAAAACAGCACCATAATTTGACATCCCCTTTTTAGCAACCCCAACCCTGCACACAGTGCCAGTGCCTATACATACCCCATTAACAGTGGGCATAGCGGAGAGACAGCTGGCATTTGGTGGCAGTGCACAAGACAAGATAGTGTGGTATCCATGCCTACAGTGTCTGGTCACAGCAGGCATAGCCATATGTCCAGCAGGGCAACACATAGGCAGATGACCCAGGGTGCTCACCACAACTGGTATCACCAGGTGCATGTTTCAAACTGTCATGGCGGCGAAGGCACGTATGGAACGTTACACCAGACAAGGCCTGAGGCTGCAGAGGGCTGCTCTCACATCTGCAAGTGACAACTTCTGTGAACTGTCTGGTTCCAGCCATGCTTATACCGAGCTCATGGATAGACAGTCTGGTGAGATGATGGACCTCATTGACCGTGGTTTGTCCTTGTTTGAACATGGGGTGGGAGTGCGGAGACGGCTGCATGGACATAGGCCAGCAACAGCTGGCAGTCAATGTAGATGTGCTAGGACACCAAAGCGCTCCCTTAGTGGCAATACCAGCCCCAGAACTGCAGGAGGGCACTGTCCACACCACAGCAGGCCACGAGCACGTGGTCATGGCCAGTCGCAGGAGGAACATGGTTTCAGTAGACATATGTTATCAGCGGAAAGTAGCACATAGAGGCCTGTACCTGGACGTGCTCAAGGAACCCCTGAAAGGTGCAGTCCAGGTGTCCATGGCTGGAAGCAGTGAACTGCACACCCTGCCAGGTATGGCCTGCAGCTGTCCGTAAACACCTGTATAGGGCAGCCACATGGCAGAACTGTATGCATGCATACCCAAACTATATAAACACATCTAGGATAACCCCATACAGATGCACACCACATCACCACCTCAGTTCACCTCATTACATCCCTCACCCACACACATGGTTCATAGGTTCATAGGTAGGTACTAGGCTATTGGCCCTAGGGCCTATATAAGCCTAGCCAAAGGTACCCTGGCTTTTGCCACCCAAGAAAATTATTTTCCTGTGCCACTGTTGAGCAGAGCCACAGAAGTGATCCCCGGGGTGAATTTCCTATCTCCCATCCAATCATCAAGATTTTTCTTGAAGAGTGCTAATGAGGAGCTTTGTTTGATATAGATAGGTAGTTTGTTCCAGAGTATGGGAAGTCTCTGGGACAGGAATCTATCCCTCCAGCATGTTCTGTTTATTGTGGTGATGAGGTTTAGGTCCCTAGACCATGTAGCATGTAGGGATTGGGATTTCTTTAAGTGGAGCATGTCTAAAAGCTCTGGGTTTGACATAGCTTTGTGTGTTAGGCAGAGATCGCCTCTGAGTAGGCGATATGCAACCGAGTAAAGCTGCAGTTTTTTGAGACGGTCTGCATAGGGCATCTCTTTGAGGTCGGTAATTCTCTTTGTGAGGTATTTCTGTGGCCTTTCCAGTTGTTGTAGATGTCTTGTGAGGTACATACCAAAAGGGGCATTGTACTCTATAATGGGTCTAATGAGTGACGAGTAGAGGGGAACAATGACCTATTTTTACCTGGATGAGAAACCTTTTGTGATGAGGTGTGCCACATAGAAGGATTTCCTAACTACTGTGGCAATGTGATTATCAAAGGAGAGACTACTATCCACCTGTGTCCCAAGGTCTCTTACCACACTTTTGGTGTTAAGTAGACTACCACCTATGTGGTAGTTCATGGGTACTGAGTTTTTACCAAAGGGAATGACAATGCACTTTTTGGCATTGAGCTTGAGGCCATGGCTTTGACACCAGGCATCTGTCTCAGCAAGGCCCTTTTGTAGGATGTCCACATCTTTTGGAGTTTTAATTATGGCTCCAAGTTTGCAGTCATCTGCGAACTTCATTAGCCAAAGACCTTCTGTGTTGGCCTGTACTTCAGAGAAGTAGATACCAAACAGGAGAGGACCCAGGACTGAACCCTGTGGTACTCCACTTGTCACTGGTCTGAAGCTGGATTTGGAGTCTGCTACTTTCACAGTGTGGGTTCTGTCAGTGAGCCAGTTGGCAACCCATCTTGTGACATAGGGATTTATACCTAGTTTAGTGAGTGTATCTATACTTCCAGAGTGGGGGATGCTGTCAAAAGCCTTGGTGAGATCTAGATAGGCTGTGTGAACCACCTTACCCTCATCTACGGGTTTGGTGACTGCTTCAAAAAAGTCTATCAGGTTTAGGAGACATGATCTGCCTTTTACAAACACGAACTGGGTAGGGTCCTGAGTTTGGAGATTACCAATGTCATTGTTTATAAGTTCCATGATGATACGCTCCATAGCCTTGCAGACCAGACTCGTTAGGCTAATGGGGCAGTAGTTTCCGGGGTCTGTGGTGGTTCCCCCTTTGTGGAATGGGATAACTGTCACTGTCCGCCATTCAGTGGGCACATAGCCTGAGGTGAGGCTATGATTGAACATGGTACTTAGGTGGGGTGCCAGTTCGTTCTGTAGTTCATGTAGAACACAGCCTGGGATGTCGTCAGGTCCCATGGATGCTGTGTTCTTGGCTTTGGATAGTGTGTTTTTTACCTGTGCAGCCGTGATTACAGGAACTTTGCATTCTTCTGCTATAAAGATGGGCCCTTTAGGAGATGACAGAGGGATAAAGTAAGCACTGAACCTATCTGGCAGGATGTTGGCAATATCCGTTGGTTCTGTAAGTGCCATTGTGCTGTAACTCAGAGCAGATCTGAGTGTTGCCATTGAAATTCTTGACATAGCTATAGAATGCTTTGTGGTTGTCTTTAGAGTCAGTGGTGATTTTGTTTTCATAACTAGCTTTGGAGGATTTTATGAGGGATCTCAGTTTCTTACTGAAGCTGACCAGGGAGTTTCTCCAATCATGGGATTTTACTCTTTTTTGCAACAGTTTCTTTCTTCTGTTGTAGAGTTTGTTTATGGCAGGGGACCACCAGATTGGCTTCCTTTTTTTGGAGGATAGCATCTTGGTTCTGTTAGGGATTGCACGATCCATGCACTCATGCAAGTGCTTATAAAGTGCATTTGTGTAGGATTCAGCAGTCATATCTCTATCGTCTGTCAGCATGGGTGTCGTGAAGTTTGCCATTTCTGTCTTAAGAAGCATGAAGTTGGCTTTGGAGACATTTTTTACTGTGATTTCCCTAATGGGGGGGGTAGGGGAGGGATGTGGATGTCTAGGGTGTCAAATGTATGGCCCACCCTTGGCCTATGGCAAACCAGCAATACACCCTGTGCATATGATGATACCCATGCCACATCCCTGTCATCCATAACATTGATGCAGGGACAGGCTAATATGGTTCTGATGCACACGATGACTGTACTACAGTGTACCAAAGTACTGCAGTGTAACATGTTGTCAGGAGCAAAGTTTAATGCAAATATGTCAGGTAGTGTAAACATCCAGCAATGATGCATTATAGCTGTTTGTAACACTGGTTGATTGTGGTCTCTATAATGTTATCCATTTGTGTTGTAGGTGTACATGTGTCAGCAGGAGGATGGTCTGCAGTCATATTCCACAACAAGGTATGGCACTGTGGTGACACCATGCCTGTGATATATCTGGGGTACAGTTGAACACATGTTACAGGTTTGTATAACAGTTATTGCCTGTGCCACATGGACAGGTGACCCGCTGGGATGTGTATAATCTGCAACCTAATGTAGACCCATCCACATACACGCACACTCTTACTTGGCAACACAGGGGCTAGACTCCTACCTAGGTATGTAGTGCTACTGAAGTGTGTGGCCTTCATTGCACACATCACACTAAGTTTAGGGTGAGGTGTGTTCCAGGTTACATGTTACATGCAGAACATCCCGAGACATGTACTGTATGCTAATGGGGGATGTAATGGTTGTAAATGGACAATACATAGTGTAACATACCATCATATACACATAGCAGACACACAGCAGGCAGACATACATCTGAGAGACCTGGGCCTCTCACTACTAACTAACTTGACCATGTGTCCAATATGTTTCAGGTAGGCTGCACATAGCACATGCATAACTGGGCTGGATTGTGGTATCAGTTACCTGTATGGGTGATGGTGACAGTCGTCACCATAAAGTGGTACATGTAATGACAGTGTACACAGCACCCACTTCCCCCCATGGAAATTGTACTCCCTGAAACCCATGATGACACTCTGACATACCGACCATCACACATTGCCCACAACTGCGATACAACCCATTGTATATCCAAACAGTGGTACTACAGGGATATGCATTTAATGCACATGCCACAGGCATAGTAGGGTGTTGCATTGTCATGCCTCACCTATGGGCAGCAACAACACTATCTGTACTACTGTATGGCAATGGGTATTGTAATAGGAGTATGTGGCCTTGGAATGCTGTACCCTACAGATATATGGACATGCACACATGCACCCACTTCCCAGAACTCAATGGGTATCCCATGGCTATCAACCCATTTGTACAACACTGTTGTGCTGGTACTGCAAGGCTCATGTAGCCGGTAGGGTGAGGAGCGTAACAGGGTACATGTAATGTCCCATACAGCAGCAGCCACAACTGACAATGGCAATGAGTGTTGGGATGGTTGTGAAGGTCCTCAAGGAATTCCCAAGTACAGGTGTACTAACACACAGACACTGCTATCCTCAGTAATGCACATGTACACATGTGTCAGTACTGGGGTGCATCGATGCAGGTGATCATAGCTGTGTACCTAGCTATTGTCCATGGACAGATGGGTTGTGTAGGGGATGTGTGTACAGTGGTATCCTGCCACCTGCCATGTAGCAGCAGGCAATCTATCGACAGACACCACTATGGTGACCCTCAGGGTGAGAGTGACATGCATCAGCCAATCCTCTGGATGCCTCCTGCACATGGCCACTGAGGTGATCACAATGACATGTATGCAACATGTATTAAAACAAATGGTTACGTCTGTGATGGAGACCTGTACCCATGCATGTTCTGTTAACTGTGGTAGTGTAGTGGAGGTACCTGTGGCATGTGATGCATACAGGGTGTTGTCTCCTTTATGTGCCAGTTCTTACACAGCTGGGCAGACATGTCATTGTCAATCAAGCCTAGGTTGCCTGAACGTATCCCAGCTGGATACCTGCCATCTGTACATCTGTACAGGGACTGACAATCATCAGCTTGGCAAGTAGCTATGCAGTAGGATGAATGTGATGACAGATAGATGTTTGTCAACAATATGTATGCCATAACTACATGTTGGAAGCCCTCACTATCATGTGCTGTACAGACGGTAGTCTACAGTTACATTCCATATGTTGGATCATTATCCAGTAGGGGATATATACTGTGACACAGCTCACATACCAGGGACACAAAAGGGAGGCCTCAGAGTCCTGCTATGCCTGCAGGTGTGCCTGTAGTCAGTACTACATTTAGCACTCTACACTTGCCTGGGAAACTACTGTTAACAGCAGTACCGCCATAATACACTACGTGCCAGTGTGACAGCATGTACCCTGGGCTACTACCCCTGTATGTAACACATTCACATGGATAACAGTGCTGTACATGCCTCATATATTTGTATGTCCCAGACATGATACTCACACCCCTTGCTACTGTACTGACAGCACATAGGTGCATGTATTGTACATGGCATTACATACACTTATTACAGATATCATTACCCTGCTATGTTACTGGACTGGGTGGTAAGAACTGGTTATCAGGGCTAAGCCATGCTTAGCAGGTATCAACATTGTTCAAATATAACAGCTAAGCTAATTTGCACACTGGTAAGCAAAGCCTACATGGTGTAAGTGCCCGTATGTTTAACCATACCTTAGCACCACTTACTTCGCACGAACCCACACAAATGCACTTAAAGCTGCTCCAAACTGCCTTAACCACTGTGTATCTGACAGCCCTTGTTCTGCCCAGCAATACAATACACAGCCCTTGAACCCAGGACCGTGTACACTGCAATCACAACACTTAACCACTATGCCATGACCACTGTGATGACAGCTGCTGTTTTTCCAATATATCTGTCAATACACATATTGATTAGTATTGAACAATTGCCTTTACTTCCACAATTGTGTAGTACTTGTTATTGATATGACTGTTTTATCACATATGTTGTTTTATCATAATGTACACATATCAGATACATACGGTGAGATACATCTGGGAAGGTAAACACATCCGTGATGTTTACACATTGCAGGAATATGGATATATACATGTACATATGTTGATATATGTCTACATGTACATATACATGTATATTCATACATATGTCTGTATACACATCTGTATAATTCATCCTATTTATGGTCATCTGTAGATCTCTTTGTGTATATATATATATATATATATATATATATATATATATATATATATATATATATATATATATATATGTAGCTATATATGTATGCACATCCTATGTGTACAGATATGCCTATTCATGTAGATATATATGTAGATATCTATAACTACATGTGCATACATATCTATTTTGATAGATCTATTACTGTCAATATATATGTAGATATCCATAAGTATATGTGCATATGCATCTATATCTGTATATGTGTAGACATATATTGCTGTGTATATGTATATATTTGAGTGTTTTATATATATATATATATATATATATATATATATATATATATATATATATATATACATACATATATATCCATCTATGTATGTTGATATGTATATATATATATATATACATATATGTTCACCATATGTCCAGAACATGGAGTGGAGTCCTACCTCAGCCCCAATAGTCCCAACGTCTTAGTGCAAGGGGATGTCAGACATGTATTGCAGGTATATATGTAGACTGCTGCTACTGTAATAGGGGTTGTCCTAACAGACATGTTGTGTGTGGGATGTCACATCTACTTTTAACATGTGCACCATTGGCTACTGAAAGACATCCTAAGGACATTATAGTACAGTACCACTGCTAGCACAGTAATGATCCTGTGGACTACAGCAGAGATATGACCAATATATGTGGATAGTATGGCACTCTGTGGTCAGTCCAGAGGTGTACACATATCCCCTTCATGCGAAACATGTGGACCACCCCTCCCAACGTGGATGTTAACATCCATGTAGATGGGTATATCACGTAAATACTGGAATACATATGCCTGTGACAATTGGGGAGAGATGAGCGAAGGCTGCCAGCTTAGTCAAATAGAATTTTATATCTAATTCTGGCATTTGTAAATAAATGTAAAATACAGGCATGTTTTCTTGAATGTAAAAGAATATTGTGAAATGTGGAACTGCAAAATATGTGACAACATTGCACTCTACTGACCCAGTGAAGCCTGTTCCATGTTAGAATTTGGCTCCAGGGTGGCTGGATGAAGATTTCATGCCCATTGTTTTAAGGCTAAAGTTTATGACCAGAATTTAGATGTGTAATGATGTGTTTTATTGCTCTGGTTTCTTTTAGAATATACATGTGAAATGTCTTCTATTGTTGTAAGTTTCTGTGCAGGTGTTAGATTGCTAAATAATGCAGTTTGTGGCCTGAGAACTCAGACCAGGTGTTAAGATGATGCAATATGAATACTAGGAAAACCTAAGTGTTAAAAATGATGTAATTTGGGATGGCCTTAGAGACATGTTTGTTAGTAATGTTTAAATACTATTTCTCACAAGAGACGGGAAGTATTTTGACTTTGGACATTTAACTCAGCACTCTGCTTGTGCTCACATGTAAGTTTTAGCACTGTGATTTCTTGTAGGAATAGTTAAAGCTAGTAAAGTTTAAGAAGGTATTTTTCTTTGAAATCAGACCTGTCCTACTGTATTATTTTAAGTTTCTGTGTGATCTCTTAACTCTTAGATATCTCTGTGGTGTAGTAGTTTCGTTCTGTGTTTTAATTTATTATTAAATATTTTTAAAACCTTCTTCCTGTGGCTGCTTTGTGTAGAGATAAGCTCTAGAGTACATTGCATATTTGTAGAGGTTATTGTAATAGGCCACTCCAAAGTAAGCCTTGACTGTTAGTCATACTACCATTGGATATTAATATTGAACAGTAACAATTGGACACCCTTTTAAAGGCCTTCTAGTAGTTGATATTAGTAACTGGGTGGTAGCAGTAATTATTACTGTATAGTCAGGGTCAAGGGGCACAGCTGGAGAATCTGTGTCAGTCTTTCCCAGGAGTGTCTGTGAAGTTGTATAAGTACTTATCACAAAGTGTGTGTGTGCTGTGTCAGCTACTTGGCGGGGACACAAAGCACTGGTTGGACAGAGAGGGTACTGGAGGTTTTAGCTTGCCCAGTTAGGCTGAGACATGGACCCTATAGCTGTGCCAGTGGGGAGTCTTACTGGGGACCTGGTGAGCAAGGGAGTAACCAGCCCCAGACTGACTGTGATCTCTGTGTGCACTTAAGGGAAATTGTACTTTACTGTGTGTATTAGTTATCCTTTCCTCTTCTATGAGACGGTCTCCCTAGTGTTAGTGGTGAGGACTGAGGCTCCTTGATTGCTGAGCTAGGGCACGCTCATCAAAATGCCCACATAGGTTATGCATTCACACACTCCTGTCTGTCCTGACACATAATAACCGCTGGTGAGCAGGTCACATGGTTACATACTACCCACTAGTTAGTGACATACATCTGTACAGCATCCCACTGCTTTGTCAGAAATACATGACAGTTATAGTGGCCCAGCAGCAGTGCATCTGGCAAATATCTGAACATAACATCACACTGGGTAAGTACACTAAGCTGCTAGGCATGTAACAAAGCACTGTGCAGGCTACAGGCATACTACCACAACACTAGCCTACATTTCTTATGGGGGAATACACATGTACCTGCATATATAGCAGGCTCTACAGGCATGACACAGCACAGAGTAACAGACACCTGTGTGAAAGTGCATAACCACAACCAATGTGAACACAGCCACATATGGTAGCAAGCGTAATATTACAGTATATCAACTATCTGATCAACACCATCCTCATATGTGCCACTCACACACTAACCCTACATATACTGGGCCACTACACAGTGTGGTCCAATGCCTGTCTGTGGTCTGGGATATGTGTGTGTGTTTGGCCCTGCAAACATGTAAGCCGATAAGGTACCATACACTGGAGGAGCATGTAACATCAGATCAAACAGGACCAAGAGCAATGACATCTACCACAGTGTGTACACAGGCCAAGGTACATATTCGCAACACACACACACTCGACATTCACCATAAGTACACAGACCACAGTACTGTACACACAACCACAGAATGCCCAGGTTATGTCCTCAAATATAACCCCTACTATACATAACATGTGTAGCAGTCTGATATCTCACTGGCTTGTTATCGGATATGATGTCAGTAAATAATGGTGTATAGAACATTTGCACCTCGTACTGCATGACATATGTACAAAGGTTGATATTGTTGTGGCTGGAGGCAGAAACACAGGGCCAATATTGACATGTTGCTGTGATAACCTCATACATTTACTGTTGTTACAGGGTTTGGTGTGACATATGTCCTATGAGGGATATGAAGTCAGTAACACTCATGGCTGTCACCATGTACTGACTGCAATTCTCACACTATGCATCTGCAATTCTCAGATAGGTGTTCTGTGAGTAATACAAGAAACAAAAGGCACCACACACTGCCCAATCTGCAGATGACTCTACAGATGGGAAGATAGCACTGTCATGACAGGTATTAAAACATGTAGACCAGCCATATCCACACACACCCTGTCAAACTGAAATTACTCTAAATGCAGAATAGCAACACTTACATTCTGTAGTCATGTCAGGCACATCCCCCTCCTGTGTGTTGGCCTGTTTCCACAGTGTATGTTGTTAGAGGTAAATCCCAAATCCATCTGTGATACTGTTTGCTAAACACCAGATCTAGGTCCTTCTCACAATGAATGAAAAGGCCCAGCACCAACATGATGTTCCTAGATACTGGAGTGTGTTTCCATGTAATTGGCTATGGGAATGTTACCACAGCTGCTCCACTTTCAATCAGCTAGTGGAGGGCTGCAAGTCATGCAGAGGCCATCAGCTGATCATGAGCATCACTTACAAAACACAAGCTGCTGCCTAAGCAAAGCAGGTGTAGTTCTCCACATCCACCAGAGAGGGAGTGAGAGAGACAGACAGAGACAAAGTAAGTCACAGTAGGAGAGTAAATCCAAAGCATGTTTGGGTCACACACCTACCAGGGTTTCAAACCCTTGACTAATTATGTATTGCTATCACATGTCTATGCAGTTATTGCATGTGCCACATAGCTTACCTGTTGAGGAGTTGTCCAGACATATATGCGATGGTGAGTGATATCTGCAACAGTGATATAGTAGCGATATGGTAGGTGTAATACACGTGCCTGTCCACATGAATAGGTGTCAGCGTCAACACAGCCACACTCTCTCAGGGATGCACACACATTGACACACTTGGCAGGGTCAGGAATACACTTCCTAACTAGTTAGTTTGCCACAATACAGTAATGTGCAGGTATCACATGCACCACAGAGGTTATCTGGAGGTTATATGGGAAAAGGGTATGTGAAGGTGTCTGACATTAGATAGCATGCTTCAGTATGCCAATGAGAGTTGTAGTGAGTGTGAATGTGGTCAAAAGCATCATACACCACACACACACAGACACAGGGTGCCAGTACTGACATGCATGCTTGCATTGCTTCATGGGTGTGTAGTGGTTGATTGCGCCAGAAGGTTATACAAGGCTAGGTGAAGGGTATACCTTGGCATCAGGCCACATGACAATGGTCTGCAGTGTGGCTTAGGGGTGTAGCGTCTGGATTGGACCACACTGGTGGGAATTGTATTCACCATCCAGTCACCTGGGTAACTATTGTGTGTGGCCATTGCTGTGCAATGATTGCCATGTATGTGTCCTTTAGTCCATGGCATGGACACTGTCTGGTATGTGCACATGTCCCACATGCATGTACAGTGACATGTGAAACTCTACCTTGGGTGTCTGGCCCATGTTGTGTAAACAGATTATTATCATCAGAAGTGCCAGTCCTGGACTCATGTGGCAGTAACTGGTAATGGACAGCAGGTTGACCCTGCATCTACATTGATAGCATGATACAGGTATTCCCTGGTGTCAGTGGCATCTATCCATACAGGACAAGTGTTTAAGACATGGTATGTCCTTGGTGGGTCACATTTCATGGCACCACAGGTGTTGCAAGCATCCAGTGGGGAACATAGTGAAGGCATAGTGCCTGCATGTATGTACCTATTGTACTAATGGACAGGGTGCCATGCCCTCTGTAGTCCACTGCAATCACACCATGGTTACTATTTGTGGGCAGTATGCAGGGTACTACCAACATAGCGGTTGTTGCCTAGGCAATTGTGTTTGTGTATGACACATGGGTTGAGAGTGTTCCCTTGATAATACAAGGGTTGCTAACTTTGTTCGCCAGGCCTTGATGTCACATGTAGGGGTATGGATTGGCACCCCAGCCTCTCGACTATTTCACATCTGTTATCCATGTAAGGTGGACATTGTGACATATAAAAGGGCCACCATATAAGAAATTTGAAAAATACCACTACATAATGATTACAGTTGTTACACACTCACAGCCACCTCCACGCATGCTACAAATGACAAACACAGACACAAACACTTACCATGTCTGAGATTAGAACTCCTACTTAACTAGTTTATTATATTACAGCATTACGCAGTTATAGGATCCGCCACAGAGATTACTGGAGTACTCCTTCCCCAAAGATGTATTTCACTGGGAATGACATCAGCAGGATTGCCAAAGAAGGTCAATGGAGGCTGTAGTGACTGTGAATGGCCTAAAAAGCATTGCACCCTACAGACAAAGAAACACACACACAAACATCCCACTTGACGTGCGTGGGAATAGAACCCCTGCCAAAGTACTATAGCACACTACATCATTGCAATGTTATAGGACACACCACAGAGATTACTGGGCTCCTTCTTTCCTGAAGGTGTACTTCACAGTGAATGACATCAGCAGGATTGCCAAAGTAGGGCATTTGAATTGTAGTGAGTGTGACTAGCCTAAAAAGCATTTCTCCCTACACAGACAAAGAAACACACACACAGACACCCACACTTGCCATGTTTGGGAACAGAACCCCATACCAAAGTACTATATCACACTACAGCATTATGCTGTTAGGGAACACCACAGAGATTACTAGGCTACTCGTTTCCCAAAGGTGCATTTCACTGGGAATGACATCGGCAGGCTTGCCAATGTAGGGCAGTGGACATTGTAGTGACTGTGAATGGCCTCAAAAGCATTGCACCCTACACAGACAAAGAAACATACACACAAACATCTACACTTGCCATGTCTGGAAATACAATCCCTACCAAACTACTATATCACACTGCAGCATTATGTGGTTATAGGAAGCAAAACGGTGATTACTGGGCTTCTCCTTTCCCAAAGGTGTATTTCAAAGTGAATAACATCAGCAGCCTTGACAAAGTAGGTCATTTGAATTGTAGTGAGTGTGACTAGCCTAAAAAGCATTGCTCCTTACACAGACAGAGACACACACAGTTGCCATGTTTGGGATAGGAACTCCTACCTAACTAGTTTATCACACTACAGCATTACGGAGTTATAGGATGCACCACGAAGATTATTGGGCTATGCCTTTCCCAAAGGTTCATTTCAAAGTGAATGACATCAGCAGCCTTGCCAAAGTAGGGCATTTGAATTGTAGTAAGTGTGACTAGCCTAAAAGGCATTGCTCCCTACACAAACAGTGACCCACACACACACAGTTGTCATGTCTGGGATTAGAACTTCTACATAACTAGTGTTTCACACTACAACATTACACAATTTAGGAAACACCATGGAGATTACTGGGCTACTCTTTTGCCAAAGGTGTATTTCAAAGTGAATGACATCAGCAGCCTTGCCAAAGTAGGGCATTTGAATTGTAGTGAGTGTGACTAGCCTAAAAACATTGCTCCCTACACAGACAGAGGCACACACACACAGTTGCCATGTCTGGGATTAGAACTCCTACCTAACTATTTTATTACACTACAGCATTACACAGTTATATGACACACCACAGAAATTACTGGGCTACTCTTTTCCAAAAGGTGTATTTCAAAGTGAATGACATCAGCAGCCTTGCCAAAGTAGGGCATTTGAATTGTAGTGAGTATTACTAGCCTAAAAATCATTGCTCCATACACAGACAGAGACACACACACAGTTACCATGTCTGGGATAAGAACTCCTACCTAACTAGTGTATCACACTACAGCATTACGCAGGTATAGGACACACCACAGAGATTACTGGGTTTTTTCTTTTCCCAAAGGTGTATTTCAAAGTGAATGACATCAGTAGGCTTGTCATAGTTGGGCTATGGGGTGGGCAGTGTGTGTGCATGGGCCATAACCCATTCATCTAGAGGTAGACACACCACACTCAGGCACACGCAGGTTTATATTCTGCAGGTACGTGTATACAACTGCTAGATGACTACTGCCTTGTACAGTCATGTTGCACAGCTAGAACTTGCACCACAGTCTGCAATGCTGAGTGATACCAGTGGCTAATTTCTACAGTGAGTGACATTTACACATCATGTGGTTGTAGCCATTTGGCTGTGTGCTAGGGGGACAGGCCTCATGATGGAAGGCTCTTTGTCACTGTCACTCTCTTCCACACATCTATGTATGTGTACTTTTGGCATATTATAGTGTGTTGTCCTTGGATATATGTGTGTATTCCTATCCAATGTGTGTGCATGTCTGTTATTCTTAAAGTGTATTAGTTCTGGTTTAAGCACTTGGGCTTCAGGCCAGTTATTTTACATTAAGAAGGTCTGTGGTCTGCACTCTTCTGGGAGAAGAGGCTGGACTCTGCCCTTCTGAGCTGGGAATTTCTGGTTAAAGGTTTATAGTGCCTGAATATTTGAACTGTATCTTACTGAAATTGGTACACCTTGTTTGCTGTAGCATAGACTAGATCCAGGCCTGCTGAATCTAGCTTTGTTTATATGCATGTTGTTTGTTTGCTTGTTATTTCCTTGGAACGCTAATTCCACCTAATATGCGGCTTCTCAGCGCTTCTGTGGATCACTAGTGATATCTGCATTGCTTACTGTACTTATTTCCTTGATATACTTGAAAGAAAGTTACTGTTTGTCGTTTTTGCATTTAAGTTACCTGTAACACATTGCACTTAAGTTACCTGGCACTTGCTCACTAAAGCAATTACATAAGTTTGCACTAAAAATTAAAAGCACTACACCCTCACTCCCCACTGGCCCTGGTTTTCAATTAAGGAATTCCCAATATTATTCTAGCATGTCCAAAGGTGAGTTGTCAATCTCCTCTCCGGTCCAGCTGGTGAATCTGGGAATCTTGAGGCAATGTTACAACTGCCTCATGTACACAGACAACCATCTCCTCCTCCCAACAAATTCCAACACATGTGAGAGATGCAACCATATAGCCAAACTGGAGGCTAAGCTCTCTCAACTCAGTACTGGCATAACCAGTCAGGAGGAGAAGAAAACCACACTCACTACAATTCCAGTCTCACATAGACCTACCACAACAGCAAACCAAACACATAATAACACAAAAACATACTCGGAGGCTCTAAATAAAGATCTGCCGAAGCAGCAGAGACCTCCAAAGCAGACACCCAAGCAGCCGCTACCCCAAAACAAAACACGTGCAACACATATCTCACAAAGCCAGTGTGCCAAACAGTCACAGCCCTTAAGACTAAACAACACACCTGATACACTTATAATAGGTGACTCTATTGTCAGGCACACTGATGTCCCACTCACCAGGCTGAACAAGGAGAGGGTCACAGTGAGCAGCCTGTCGGGCGCTAGGATCCGCCACATAACACAAGCACTCAGGTCACTCCAAGGCAAGTACAAATATGACTCAGTCATTGTCCATGCTGGTGTGAATGACCTGAGACGTACCTCCCTGGACTACATGAAAAGAGACATAAAGGAGCTCTCTGAGCATGTAGCCCAGGCCGGTATGACCCTGACCTTGAGTAGCATCTTACCCTCACCAAGAATGATGCCACAATATGAAGACAAGATGATCAATTTCAACAATTGGCTTAAGTACTGGTGTCATTCAAAGGGGATCCAATGCCTGTCAGCTTGGGATGATATGCTCGACAAGCCACGATGCTTCACTAGGGACGGCTTGCACCTGTCCCCCTGGGCTTTGGATATTGGCAAAGGCTCTTGCTAACCCATAGTGCCTTTTTTAGGCAAGGCTCAAAAGACAAACCCACCTCCATAGATATCACAAGGGATAAGAAACTAAGAGTAATGCTACTCAACGCCAGAAGTCTAAACCTCAAGATGCACGCACTCGAAACTCTCCTTAGCATGGAGAACATCGATATCTGTGCAGTAACAGAAACCTGGTTCAGGGATCCCGAGAGCACCCCAGCACTACCAGGTTATACCTCATACCATGCTTTTCGGCCCCAAAACTTGGACCGAACCACAAAAGGAGGGGGAGTATCGATATTCATCAAAGATACCCACACCTAAAGGTTGCTGGCAAAGCAAGAAGCATCAGAGACTATCCATGTGCAACTAACAGTGGGTAAAACTGCCTTCCAGTTTATAGCCTGCTACAGACCACCCACCCAAACCCAGGAACCCCACTCGGCCTTCCTGAGAACACTGGAAAATATGAAGGTCTCTCCAAACACCATTATATTGGGCGACTTCAACTACCCAAACATAGACTGGGAGCATTACTCTAGCTCCAACACCCTAGCCCAAAGGTTCCTAGAATTTATAAACTCAAATGCTATGGAACAACTTGTTACCACTCCCACAAGAGGGGAAAACATACTGGACCTGATCATCACCAACATGGGGACTCTATGCTCCAGACCAGAAGTGTATCCCTCATTGGTAAGATCAGACCATAAACTAATCTCACTGGATATTCACATCCCGATCCCACCCCCTGCCCAGAAAACCACAGTGAAAAACTTCTCTAAAGCAAATTTCACACTCCTCAAAACTGTGGTGAAATCCTTCAAAGCCCCTGCGCCTGTGGAAAATACGGCCCAGACCGCAGAATCCTTTATAAACGCATTCTATGAACACCTTCAGGAATGCATGGATCATGCGATCACAAATAAAACCAAGACCCAATCCTCCAAAGGCAGACGTCCTGTCTGGTGGACCCCAGCCATAAACAAACTATACAATAGAAGGAGGAAGCTACTAAATGATAGAGCAAAATCCCAAAAAGGGAAGGCATCACTGATTAGTATTAGCAAAAAACTACGGGCACACATAAAATTGTCTAAGGCCAGCTTGAGAGAAAAATTGCACAGGACACTAAGGATAATCACAAGGCTTTCTTTAGTTATGTTAGGAACCTGGGTGGTAATTCCCAGATATGCTCAGAATTAGTCCAAAATGACAAAAAATCCACCGAACCCACAGACATTGCCAACATCCTAGCTGACAGGTTCAGCAAACTTCTCCCTCCTCCCCACCAAAAGGGCAAATATCTATCCCAGCAGAGTGCTGCCCCTGACATCTCAGATGCTCAGGTAAGAGCCTCTCCAAAGCAAAAAACACAGCATCAATGGGACCAGACGGTGTCCCGGGCTGTGTCCTACATGAACTCCAAGAAGAGCTAAACCCAAACATAAAACTACTGTTCAATCTCAGCCTTACTACAGGATATGTGCCCAAAGAGTGGCGTACAGCAACAGTGGTCCCTCTCCATAAAGGTGGTGCCTCAACGGATCCTTGAAACTATAGCCTCATAAGCCTGACTAGCTTGGTCTACAAAGCTATGGAAAGGATCATCATGGACCTCATAAATAAAGATATTGGGGACCTACAAACACTGGATCCTACCCAGTTTGGCTTTGTTAAGGGCAGATCCTGCCTCTTAAACCTGGTTGATTTCTTTGAAACAGTCACCAAGGCCATTGACGAGGGGAAGGTGGTCCACACAGCCTACCTGGACCTCGCAAAAGCCTTCGATACAATACCCCACTCGGGCATTATAGATAAGCTCATCAGCTTAAATATAAACCCCTATGTCACTAGATGGATTGCAAATTGGCTCAAGGACAGAACCCACATGGTTAGAATTGCTGGAGCCATGTCAGACTCCAAACCAGTTACAAGTGGTGTCCCACAAGGCTCAGTCCTGGGACCACTCTTGTTCGGTATATATTTCTCGGATGTACAGGCCAACATGGAAGGACTGTGGCTGACCAAGTTCGCAGATGACTGCAAACTGGGCGCCATAATCGACTCTCCAGCCGACACAAGCATCCTCCAAAAGGGCCTCATAGAAACAGACAACTGGTGCCAGAGCCATGGCCTAAAAGCTAAATGCCAAAAAGTGTATAGTCATCCCCTTTGGCAAAAACAAAGTGCCCACAAATTACCACATAGGTGGTAATCCATTAAGTACAGAAGAAGTAATTAGGGACCTGGGGACCCAAGTTGATAGCAATCTCTCATTTGACAACCACGTGTGGTTAGAAAAACATCTTATATAGCCCACCTAATCATGAAGCGATTCACATCTAGATCAGGGGACGTCATCGTGCCTGTTTACTCATCCCTCATCAGGCCCACAATTGAGTACAATGCCCCTTTTGGGATGTACCTTACCAGACACCTGCAGCAACTGGAAAGACCCCAAAAGTACCTCACCAAGAGGATCAAAGGGCTCAAACAGATGCCATATGCTGCCCGGTTAAAGAAACTCCAGCTCTACTCAGTGGCATACCGCCTGCTCAGAGGCAATCTGTGCCTGACGTATAAAGCCATGTCCAACCCGGAATTAATGGACATGCTGCACCTCAGAAAATCCAAATCCCATCGAGCTACGTGCTCCAGAGTCTTGAACCTCAGCACTGAAATAAATAGGACATGCTGGAGGGACAGATTCATAACCCAGAGGCTCCCTTCACTCTGGAATAAAATCCCAGTCCAGGTTAGGCAGAGTCCCTCATTGACTCTCTTCAAGAGGAATCTTGATGAGTGGATGGGAGATCGTAGGTTTACCCCGGGTATCACTTCTGTGTCACTGTTAGACAGAGGCACAGTGTACTAACCTCGAAAAAGGGCATAGCAAAATAAATTTAAAATGGGTGGCGAAAGCCAAACACATTCTGGCTAGGCTTATAAATGCCCTAGGGCAGATAGCCTAGTATGAACCTATGAACCTATGAACCTATGCAAAGCATGTCTGGTGCATACTGAGGACTGTATGCACTAACATCTGCAACTGTCAGATATGTATGTTCCACTGTTGTTGGCAGACATGGGCTTCAAGTGTGCGAGCATGCCCAGTATGACCTTTCAGTATGTTGTTGTCTGACATTGCCTTAATTTCTCTAAGCATGTGAGCATGGCCAGTATGCCCTTCTGTATTGAATGTGTGGATCCATTCCAGGTAGTTTGTACTTCAATGCAGACCTTTGTGTTCTACACCTACAGGTAGCAAACGTTTTCTGCAGGATATCTGTATATCAGTTAGCAATATGGGGTCAAACTCTGCAAGGGTTAGTGTGTACTGTTGGTGATTGTGTCTGTGCTGCTTCTGCTACATGGTACTGTACTGGTGTTAGCAGAGATATTCAGACATGTGTACTGTTATACACTGTGATGTTTTATGTCGTCAAGTACTGTCAGGTGGACATTTTTGCTCACAGTGATGTACTGGGGAACACAGGGTGAATGCAGCTGTGTACAGTATTGTGGTCAAATGCCTACATATTCATGAAAAGTTATGCCATTCTGGAGGGGGAGCTGCAGACACTTGCTGCTGGGTCTGTGTATCCAGTTTAGCACCTTGGTATAGTGCTGGCAGAGGATCCCATACTTGTACATCCATTGACATGACAGTATGGCCTTATCTTGCTGTGGCAATACCTCACAGCTGTACAGATTCTCGCATGTTACCCAGAGGCAGGGGTCATAAGTCAGGACATTACCCCTATTGTGGTGTATGGGGAGGTTTCTAGCCACCCATTTTTGTGTTTGCAGCCAGGGATAGTATGTGCACATGGCTGTGTGTCGGACCTTGCACATTCCATGCTGCCCATGCTCCCACCTCCCCATTATTCTATCCTCTTCCAGACATTATGCATACATTCTTTTATACTTTCCCTATAGTTATCACCTCATCTCAGCTGTGTTTTGATGTTGGTTCACAGTTCATGCAGTGGGACATGGTGGACATGTTACTGTGGTCTGTCCACATGGCCTTGCATATGCGTTATGTGGAGTATGTTATGTTGTTATTTGGATGTCCATGGCGTAACATACATTGGCAGTACGGGTGAGACACAGGCATTTTGCAGAGGCCTGCAGGCTATTTGGTGGTGATTCAGACCAGCTGTTGCAGACCGTTGCATTCTGTTAGTCCTACAATCTCATACTGCCATACAGTATATTCCTCTGGGGTGACAGGGTAGGTGTGCTAGGTGTTCATGCCAATATATTCTATCAGTATTGATCAGGTGGTGTGGATGCTGGCAGGGTGCTCCTTACAGCTAGGAACACACCTGCATGGGACACCTGCACTGCATGCTGCATTCTTTTGCTATTGGCATACACAGGTGCAGGTCATATTGTACCCATTCCCAACAGCAGGGATACGACCAGAGAGGTACCTGTAGGTGGTGTTTGGGTGAGCTGGGTGCATGTGTGCTATGGACACTACTTGCATTTGATTCACAGATATGCATGGAGCATTCCAGTTATGCTGGCTTGTGCAGGGACATCAGCCATTTCCCAATACATCAGTCCTTTCACCTTTGCGATCTGCAAGTGTTCGGCCAGACGACATTGGTATTCCCTACAACAAGCCCAGATAATGTGATGCATACCTGTATATACAATTCCAGGGGTGTGTCCATTTCAAGGTTACACATTATATACTGTATATCTGGGGTACTTTTGCCTGTGTACTGCTTGTATATCTAGCCCAACAGTCATGCCATGTCCATCTTTCAGATGGTTACACATATTACCACCATACATTTACAATGGCTTACTGCTAGCATGTGTTATACTGGGGGGAATTGTCTTTGGCACTGCAGTTGTGAGGACTTGGCCCTGTCATCGGCAGTAGTGAGCAATGGCCACCAGGTCAAACCTCAACATGCATACATACTGACCACTCTCACACAATATGAAACACACACCAACCTAACACATGCATACCTGCATATTGTACAAATGCTATAATCTATCCTGCTACCTTGGCCACCTCTGGTAATCTGTGCTCCACTGGTATTATGCCTACACATACATGTTACTACATGTCTACATCGGATTGGAAGGGGGGGCACACTTGGCTGCTTCTACATTTCTACACAGGACTGGGGGGCACACTTGACATTTTCTACATTTCTACACAGGATTGGGAGGACACACCTGACTGTTACTACATTTCTAAATAGGATTGGGGGCACACCTGACTGTTACTACATTTCTACTTAGGATGGGGTGGCACACCTGACTGTTACAATGTGTGCACATCAGATTGGGGGGGGGCACACCAGACTGTTACTACATTTCTAAATAGGATTGGGGGGGCACACCTGACTGTTACAACATGTGTACATCGGATTGGGGGGGCACACCAAACTGTTACTACATTTCTAAATAGGATTGGGGGCACACCTGAAAGGTACTACATTTATACTTAGGATTGGGGGGCACACCTGACTGTTTCTACATTTCTACACAGGATTGGGGAGCATACCTGACTGTTACAACATTTCTACATAGGATAGGGGGGGCACACCTGGCACTTGTACACATTTGCCATGACTGTACTGGTATGTCGTACTCCATTTCATCCTGTATTCTAATCTATCACACTGACTAGAGGCATATCAGTGTACTACAGCTCTTAGGTTTGATTGACCTACATATCAGTTTCTGGCTTCCTACCCTTCATAACCAACATCCCACTGCCTGACCTGCTGTAGTCTGTCTGTGTAGGCCTGGGGGGTTAGCCATAGCCATCATTCAGTGTTTGTGTACACCTGTCCTGTTGGCTGAGACTGTTGTGTATGTGAACCTCCCTGACTGGCTTGTGTGAGTCATATGGACACATGTGGCCCAGCACATTTCCTGCAGTGGGTTTTGTTGCCATGTGTAGTGCTGGCTACTATGGTGACACCAGTATTTGTTACAGATTTCATGGTGCCACTATAGGTGTCTACTATCTGCTGGCATCCCATTCAGCCACCCAATTCCCTTGCATGCTCACATCCATACCACAAATACAAGTAACAACACATACTACTCCATTTGGCAATTGGTAAGGAGAGAGACTAACCTTGTGGGTGTACCAGTATTGAGGATGGTGCTGGATGGCTGTCTATGTTGGATGCACATAGTACACACACTATACATGGATGAGCACAGGTAGTGTCATGTTTGGCATCCTTTTTACTGTATGTGCAAGTCAGAGAGTGGTGTCATTCCCTGGGTCCCTCCTGTGTCAGTGTATGTGCTATGTATTGCCTCTTTGCCAAGGCCAGGGCATACTGGGCATGCCTCCTTCTGCCTACTAAGGCAGGCTCAGGTTGTTCCTCCACCGAGTCTCTCTGTGCCTGTGCAGGACTTGGCAATGGACGGTGGGCTGTGTGGCCCTGCCTCATGCTGTCCCTGAAGCAGCTGTTTCCGCAGGATCATATTGTGTAGCATGGCACATACGATGACAATCTGAGTACATGTAGCTAGAGAGTACTGAAAGCCTCCACCTGATGTGTCCAGGCACTGGAACCATGACTTGAGCATCCCAAACACACGCTCTATTACAACTCGGGTCTGTGTGTGTGCCTCATTATGGAGTTCTTGTTCAGGTGTGTATGCATTTCTGATGAGTGTCATAAGCCACGGCTCCAGTGTGTAACCAGCATCCCCCACTAGGTGACCATAAAGCATGCCCCCAGTGGCAAAATCTCTGGTGCAGCTGCATCAGATGCCAGATCTGGGAATTGTGATAGCTTCCAGGGCATCCAGCACACACATTCATTATAATGCCCTGGGCTTCGCACATGACCTGGCAGTTGATGGAGGCCCTTGCGGACCCTACCCCGCTCATCAGATGGTGCTTTGATGTGTATGTGCGTGCAATCTATGGCAGCCACTACCTCAGGGTATTCTGCTATTTGGTGGAAGAGATGCATATTGCTGGCCAACGCCTCACGGGTGTTGGGGAAATATACGTACTCACTGGCATGAGCCGACATGGCATACAGGAACTGGTGGAGTACCCTGGATGCTGATGCCTGTGAGATCCCCATTATATCTCCAGTTGGCTTTTGGAAGGTACCTGTAGCTGGTATTCTTAGGCCTACACATACCTTGGTATCCACTGGGATGGGTTCCCCTCTGTTAGTTCTGTGTGTGAGACATGGCCAGCACAGCTCAAAATTTGCTGTAGGAGGTCCCTGTCTACCCTATAGTGCTCCACTATCTCCAGCTCATGTTGCCCCTGGTAGGTTACCCTGGGTCTGTACACTCTTCTCCATTTCATCATTGTGGGTTCGTCAACAGCATTCTCATCCTCACCATTCTCAGCCTCTTCCACATGTTGATGTATGATGGCTTTTGCAGCCCCTATCATTTTGTTGTTTTTGTTTGTTATAATTCCCCCACTTGCATACACCGGTGGTGTACAGTATGTGGGAAACACCAGAGGGAAATGTGTTTGCATAATTTATAGTAGTGTTCTGGGCTGGGCTGGTCTGCTGCCTGTGTAATTGGCTGATTCTGATACATTTCACCTGCCAGTTATGCTAGTTCTCCTACAGTACCTTCCTACTGCTGTTTTCCCTTCCCATTGCCTTCTTGTTTAAGCCATGGGGTGCACAGCACAAACACAGTGATCAAATGTGCATGGAGCTGCTATTTCCTGGTTTATTTTTTTTCCCTTTAAAACCCACACACCCTCTTAGGCAATGTAAAGAGTGTTAGGCAGCCTCAGACACACCCCCTTGCTTAGCTCTGCTAAGCTAAGGGCAAAACCAAACCACAGGGCTCCAATCCACTTACAGTATGCCTGACACACCCCCTATGATGTCAGCTAACTCCTAGACTTGCACCAAGCTATTCTTGCTTTTACACTGTTGGGTGCTGACTAGCATGCAGGGGAAATCTGGAATTCAGTATCTTTCCCCTCATTCACATAGGATTGCCTGCTGATGCATAGGTACAGGTCCCACACTGAACCTCCCCCCTTAGCAACCACTATTCACTGGCCATGTTGTCTTCTGCCTGCCATTGAGTATAATGGCAAAATAGTGATTTTGGTTAGAATGCTTATTTTAGGGTTTTTATTTTATTTTTCACCCGATCCCGTTTGCGTGCCACTGCCCTATGCTTAAACAGCCGAGATTGGCTAAAAAAAAATAAAAGTTAATTTTTTTTTTATTTTTGCAACTGTTTTCCATGCCAATGGCCATATATTTAGCCATTGGCATGCTTTCTACATAATATCCATCCTTTATTTGGAGCTGTCATGGCTCAGTTTTTGTAGTTTGCAGAAATGTACTCGGTTACTAACCAAGTACATTTCTGCAGATTACACTAGCCCTGCACAGTGGGCTTCCAGCTTCCTGGATCGCAAATTCACCTCATCTGCATGGATTTCAACTGTAAATGGCGTAATTTGCATACAGGAGCTGAGTCCGTGCAGGACTAGTGCAGGAGTGCTCATGCACGTCCCTGCTGCTTATTCCTGGATCACACGGCAGACATATTGCCTGTTGGTGCTCCTGCAGTAGTCTTGCACACCACGCAGGGCTTTCTGAATCTGGGGAACTGTGTTAATGCCAAAACATTTAAATACATATAATGATAAAACTGGCATGATTTGTCTGGCAACATCAGAAATAAAAAGGAGATTACACACTTTAATTAATGTTTACTGCATTCTAGGATTAGGTGTTAAAGTAGTTAAACAGCAAGTTGATGGGATAATTCAGCATTCTAAGAGGAGTATTATATTAGCTGAGGACTTTAACTGTGTTTTAAATGATAGTAATACTAATCCACCTAACAAGTGTAGAAAGACAATATCAGCTAAAGCATTAAAAGAGTTCATAGATATGTTTAATATTAAAGATATAAACAAATTTTTAAAGCAAATTCATTATTCTGTACACATTTTTCACATAGATAAGGTACTCAGTCTAGGATTGATAGACACTCTGTTTCTACTGATATGACAACAAAACTAGGTGAAGTTAAAGTTGTCTCATGTCCATTATTTGATTATAATGCTATTATCATTGAAATAGACATGAATGCTAAAAAAAGTTTCTGTTAGCATGATTCCGTCATATATAACTAATTTACATCTACTCCCAAAATGTATCTGCCTGATAGACTACTCAGGTCTAACAATCAGAACCTGCTAGAAGTGTACAAACCCACATGCACTCCAGGTAAATTTCTATTATCCTTCTCTCTAGCATGACTTTGGAATTTCCTTCCTCCACACATTCATACCAACAACAACCATTCTGCCTTTAAGACCTTGCTCCATTCCCACGTCTCTTCTCATTGGGAATGCTCTTGCTCTCACCCTAACTGAATTCCCTCTATTTTACCCCTATTTCCCTACTCTCCATCCTCTCAATTCATTCAAATACTTCATCTCATCTATTCTTATCTACCTTTTCCTTTCCTATGTTATTCATTCCCTCTTATTTCATGCATACTTATATACTTATAAGACTTGTAACCCAGTATACCTTGTTAGTTTATAATTCTTAAATATAGTTTGGGAAGCATAGACCTCAAATGTTTTATACTATGCTTAAACAACTTGGCAATTTTGATACTACCTTTAAATGCTCTGATAAGGCATGTTACTCTATGATTTTTGTTTATCTATGATTTACTGTTTATTATATGTTTTTCACCTTTCTTGCATTCTGTTATTTCCTTGAAACTATGTAATTACTTGTGTTTGCTTGAACATTTACAATTGTATAAATGCATAAGCAGTTGGAAATGTTCTGTCATCAGACTATCTGTATGAAATAATTTTATTTCAGTTTCTCTGTGCAACTAAAATACTGTCGTGTATGCCTATATCCTCTAATATGGCATTTCTTCTACAGTTTTTGAGTATTTTAGCTCTTACCTCTGTCTGTACTCATAAAATTTATTAGGGTTATTAGGGAATTACAACATTTTCCTCTTACTTTCTTGAGTATCAAGTGTCAGAGTGCTGAATCTTAGACTTTCTTACATTCATAGAATCACAGTAGACTGTTGATTGGGTTGATCTTTTGTATACTAGTCTAAAGATCTCATTTCATTAGTAACCTACAACATAAAGTAACAACCAAATGTATTCCCTTTTAAAAGAGGATTTGAAGGGCAAGAACAGGTGAGAATTTGCAGATGCACATCCCTTCATCCTGGTTACATTTTAAGAAGGCCAGGGAGCTACTTTCCTTTAAATTTTAAGGAAGTGTATCCTATAGAAGAAAGATTATTTGATAAAAATTTCTACCTCATCAGCATCTCCTGTTTATGTTTCAGTGAGAGTTTATTTCCCTTAAGTGAGTGTTTACAATTTTATTTGTTTTGTGAATGTGTATGAGGTTGTTTAGGACTGGATTACTCAATATTTTGCATATCAGACAAAGGTCATCACCTTAAAAAATGTCTGCAAGAAACATAGAAGAGAGAAAGTGCTTTAAGGTGTTTTCCACAGCACAAGGCAAAAATACCCTTAATTTTCTTTCTGAGAAGACACTGTGTTTTTTTGAGTTGACTCATGTGCTTAGATAAGTACATACCTATATTCTATCATGGATCTTGCAAGGGACAGAGAAAGATAATAATTTTCCTTGACCTAGAAGGTGTAGACCCTGGTAATCAGTCTGGTTAGATAGAAGGAGTCCCTAACCACAGTATGTATGTGGTAGTCAAAGGATAATTCATTATCATTGAAACTGCTCCAGTACCTGATAAATATATGTATTTTCAAAAGGGTATCATCTATGTGCTAGGTGCTTGAATACCCATGTTTGCCAAAGGATAATAGACTACATTTATTAACATTTAGTATAAGCCTGGGGCCCTAGCACAATATACTTGTATGTGTTGGGCCTTCTTGGATAATTTGGGATTCAGCTGGAGAGTTTATGATTGTATCGAGTTTGCAGTTGTCCAAAGACTTGATTAACCACAGGACCTCATTACCAACCTTGCCAACAGAGAATTAAATACTGTAGAGTAGAGGCCCAAGTAATGATGCCTTTGAAACACCAGTAGCAATTACCCTTTTTGATGAATGTGTCTCCTACACTAGCAGAATGGATTCTGTCAGTAGCCATTTTTTACATTTAGTGTGACTAACTTGTTGATAATGGCAGAATGTTGGATGGTGTGTAAGGCCTTTATCAGTATGAAGTAAGGAAAATGTACTAATCTGCCTATACGCAACACATCAATGATTTACTCTAAGAAGTTTACCAAGATCCGAATACTGGATATACCGTTAATGAACCCAGTCTACTTTGGTTCAAGGGATTGTAGACTGCTAATATTCTTGTTAATATTTCTACAGTGATGCACTCCATTAACTTACAGACAAGGCTGGTTAATCTTTTAGGTCTATAGTTACCAGAGTCAGTGTAGTGTCCACCTTTGTGGAGTTTGATGGCCACAGCATTTTCCACACTTCAGGTATGAATCCAATTGGGAGGCTAAAATTAAAAATATTTATTAGCTAATCTGTAAGGGTATGCTTGGTACTGACAAGAAAATAACCTGTAGTATTGTCTGGACCCTTGGAGCTAATATTCCTGGCCTTGGAAAATGCCCTCAATACTTCCTCTGATTTGTGGGGAGGTGTTGGCATGTTAATATGGGGGAAAATTTTTCAGGAGGAGATAATGGTTTATTATCTAAACTAAATTTGTCAGCTAATATGCTGGCTATTCCCTGTATGGACAATTAGGTAATGTTTTGTATTTCTTTTGTGCAGCACTAGGCATAGTTTCTAAGGAGTCTGACATAACTGAAAAAGGCTTTGCAGTCATCTTTTATGTAAATTGCATTTTTTCAGTTTGTTCTTGAGTTTGATTTTGATTCTTATGTTCATTGCTCGTCTTTTTGAGCTCATTTTAGAGTTAGGAGAATTTATAGTTTGTTTTTTTAATATGTATTGCTTACCTAAGATTCATAATGATTTATTTAATCCTCCTAGTACAGCCATTGTTTCTAGTCAAGGGACTACATTTTACAATGTGAGTAAAGTTATTATCTCTATTTTAAATAAATCTGTTGAAAAATACCATCTTATATTAGGGATACTTCCCATTTATTACAAAAGTTATCTGATTTAAAGTGGTGGGGATGATATGTATTTGATAATTATAGATTTAGTGAGTCTATATACTAGTATAAAGCACAGATTTGGTACTGAGGCCATTATCTATTATTTGGAAGATGATAATCTTAAAACATTATATTTGGTTGATGTAGTTAAAATTTGTTTTTGTATTTGTTTTTTCAATGTTTGACATGGGGTGGGGGGCTTTATCTGCCCCTGGATATACTTGTTTATTTATAGGTCTATTCAAAAAATAATACATTTATTTTGGTTTATTTACTGCACAAAAGGGGCTGTACTATTTTTGTTTTATTGGTGATATGATTTTTATTTGTAAGAGGGATCCTGCATGTGTTTCATATTTAATCAATGAACTTAGTAATAATTGATTTGGTTTAGAATTTACTTATAGTAATCATTCTACTGTGATTAATTATTTAAATGACACTTTATTGGGCCACCTGACAATGTAATTAATACCAAAATATATAGAAACCCCAATGATTATTTCAATTATCTGTTTGGTTCTATTTTTCATTCCTAGTATCTTATGACTTCTTTGCCTAAGGGATAATTCCTTAGGGTCAGGAGGCTAAGTTCCAATAGGGCTGATTTTATAGTTGAGCCCTCTAAGTTGATTAATATGTTAATAAATATGAGGTATAATAAAGATAATTTTTTTGGCATATTGGCAGGTTGCTAATATCCAGAAAGAAAGTTTGCTTGTAGTAGATATGAATTTATATTCTAATTGTATTATTAATTATGTGAACAGTAGAGTTATACAAAATAGAAAGCAAGTTATATGTGTTTTGCAGTATAATGTGTTATCTAATACAATTGTTTTCATTATTATATATTGTATATTGTTTTCATTATTAGAAAGAACTGAAACATTCTGCAAATGGACACATTATTACACACTTCATTATGTAAAACACATTATTATATAAAACACATTCCCCCGGATTTACTAATCCTCCGTGCTGGACTAGCTTAGTCCTGCACGGAGGCTGCTGTTTAGGAGCAGGATGGCAGTGTGCCATGCATAGTAATGAGATGTGCTGCCTGAGGTCCTAGGCTTACACAGAGCATGTAAGAGTGCAGGGGGCATGTCAGAGAGCAGAGCTCTCAGAATATACATGACCCCACAATGAAGAACAGCAGAAAGGGGTATGAAATGAGCGAAATGGCTCATAGGTGACCTCATATCCCCACCAACAGTCCCCCTTGTGTACAACAGCAACAGTATATATAAATAAAATGAAGAAACCATTTATTTTTCTTTAAAAATCCAATTAAAGCTAACCGTAGGTGCGCGGGTGTGCCCATCGCTTAGCTACGGTTAATGTTGCTTAAATGGCTGAAGAGGATAACAAGGAAGATATATGCAAATGAAGCAGCATAGCCATAGTGCAGTGGGCAGAGCAGTTGCCTCACGAGCAGGAATTCCCAGTTTGAGTCCCACTGCAGCACATTCCATTTTCCATGGCAAAACACGTTATGAGTAATATTTATGTTGCATAACCCACTAAATAACATATTTTCATGAACTGGAGTTACTGCAGTAAATGCGCATGTGAGGTGTCAGTGTCATAATGAATAAAGCACTAGTAAGCAGGTTTAAGCACAAATAAGCAGTATTAAGCATATTTAATCACTAGTAAGCGGCCTTAAGCCCGTTTACATGGCAGTAAGCAATGCTGACACTGGTTAAGCAATTCATAAGCTAACTCTCTGTAAGCAGATGTAATGACAGGTTAGCAGTGCTAACCATCACACAAACCCGCTTGCAAATGCTCAAAAGTGCCTTAATTGCTCTGTATCCAATGGCCCTTGTTCTGCCCATTAACAAAATAAACAGGCATGCAGGTCTCGAACCCTATACACCACAGTCACAGTAGTTAACCACCAAGCCACTACAGAAGTACAGAAGAATGAGGTATCAGCAAACAAGTCCTCATCATAGTAAAACAAAACTGAACCTGTTAAAGGAATCAGTATACAGTCATATGTTCCATAACCCACTACATAACATAAATATGTGAACTGGAGTACAGCAGTAAGCCCAGAAGTGAGGTGTAATTATAAAAGAGTGTTGAAGTCCCCAATAAAACACAAGGACCCCATAGAGTGTATGTACACATTTATCGTGGATACCAGGCAGATATATAAGATGCAATGAATAAGAAATCAATGCCAAAAAGGAAATATAATGCAAAGTCTAATGGAAGCAATGCTAAGCATTGCACAGGTCAGCTTAGGATGTGTAAGCAATGTGTAAACCAGCTAACTCATTGTGCCCAGTGGTATAACCCTTTAAACAATGCCAGCCTTAAGTAATCAGGTTTGCCCATAGCTTAGCCTTTTCAAAACTGGCCAATCACAGAAAAGTGCGGGAAATCGGCCCTACTTAAACCCAAGATATGGGAATACATCTCATAACTGGTTGTAGCTTCCCCTTTCAGACACTATGGCAGTAAGGGGAGAAGGTGTGCACTTTAGGGTGCAGTGCTTGTGCACCCAAAGAGTCTAAGGTCATGGCAGAACTCTTCATTAAAGACCATGATCAGAGACTGCTGCAGGGCCAGTACCAGGGCTCCAAATATAAGGCAGAGGCCAGGGACTGTCTTGCCCATGACCTTACCAGTGTCACTGGCATACCCTGAACAGGAGCAGGTCAGGCACCACTATGCCAACCTGAAGCGGCGTAAGTGGGACCTCTTGGAGGAGTGGCTCCAAGAGGCTAGAGCAGCAGGGGATGTACCAGTCATGTGTAAGTATCCCCCCAGTCTGTGTGTAATAATTTCCAGCTCAGGTATATCATGGATAGGTATGGCTAAATATTCCTCTTATGTCCCCCACAGCTGCAATGGAGAGGGCCACGAACCAGGAGGCCCACATCAGTCACCTGGTGAGGTTGCGATGCAAGGCAGGTCAGTAATACTCATGCATTTACTGTCATAGGAAATAAAACTAAAAGTAGTAGTAAATTCATTGCCTGTATAAGACCTATATTGTTCAAGGCAAGCACTGCGTACACTAGACAATATGGCAGGAAGAGTCTCATATTGTTTATATATCAATAAAAGTGTAATGTCATGCCAAAACAGGTCTAACTGCTGGAGTGCATGTGTATATTCTGGTATCATATGATAATGTAGAATTGCAATCATGTAATAGTACTGTTGTAGTAAGCACTCTGTTACCCACACCATGCACCATAAATTGAATGAGTAGGAATGCCTGTATATGACAGGTGTAATCCCCAGAGGCCATTTAGTACAACTGAAAGACACGTAGACAGTAAACAGGGAAAATGCAAACAACAAAAACTGAACAGCACATGCAACGGAGATGTGAACTGTTGTTTTTTTTTGGCACACACAGTCATGGTTCGGATCCTGCCAGTGGTAGTAGTCTGCATACAGAATAATTCCCCACAACTGTACAGATATATCCAGAATGTCCAGTAAAGTGGCCCATATCTGTTACCTATCAACCTGTCCCCCTGGGAAATCAGTGGGATGATCCCAGACGTATAGGCAGCAAACAGGAAATACAACTGATTGCCACACATCTATGAGAACACAGCTGGAACACTAGCAACTCCCCAATACCTTATGTGAATAAGAAGGCACATATGTCCCATTTACACACCAACTTGTAAAGCTGTGGTCAGAGTGTCTACAGTAACAGAGTGAGATGTATGTGCATAATAGTAATGTGGAATCTGGTACTGTGTGTGGAAACATTCAGGTAGTGCTAATAAACATTCCTCCCACAGGTCTGTCAGATACCAATACTGTGCCCAGAAATACAAGAATGATATGCAGTTGCTCTGAATAATGAGGTATTACACATCACTGCTGCCCACACTGTCCTACAACATATAACTGTCTAGGAAATCTGTATAAGAGTGTTGTAATACAAGGTCAGAATGCAAAAGCACAGGGAATTAATAAGACAGAAAGCAGATAGGAGATATACAGCAATATCTATATAGCAGAAACAACTGTGATGGACAGTGTTTAGGTTGTATCAGATACAGCCATGGTCTGAATCCTGGGAGTGGAATTAGGCTGCATACAGATTCATACCCCACAACTGTATGGATGAGGCCAGAATGTCCATTATATGTGCCCATATCTTCTGCCTGTTCCCCTGGTAAGTCTGTGGGATGATCCCAGATGTTTAGCCAGCAAACAGGGAATACAAGTGATTGTCAAACATCTATAAAACACACCTGACATTATAGCAACCCCCAAAACTGTTAGAAGAGCAATATTTCAAGTATGTCCTATTTACACTCCCACGTTGTCAAGCTGTAACCAGAGTATGTACAGTAACAGAGTGAGATATATGTGCATAATACTAATGTGTAATCCAGAACTTTGTGTGGCAACAGTCAGGTAGTGCTAACAAACATTGCTCCCACAGGTACATTGAATACGAACACTGTGCTGAGAAATACAGACCACTATAACCTGTACTGGTACTGTTCATTCTGGTATTGTGGGGAATTGAGAGTGTTGCAGTTTCTCTGAATAATAAAGTATCACTGGTCACTGTCACCCATACTGTGCTACATAATATAACTGTGTAGGAAAGCATGTATATGTGTGCATAGGTCACTAAAAGTGGAAGAGGGCAACATTGTAGATATGTCCCGGCACACCAGCATGTGGTCAACACATGGCCAGAGTCTGTGCAGAAAGAGTTGGATAACTATGTGCAAAACATCAACCCGGAATTCGGGAGTATGTGTAGAAACAGTTAGTTAGTTTGAACAAACATTCCCTCCACAGGTATACCAGGTAAGAGGTATATACTACAGGTAAAACCAGTTCATGTGTAATGATGACAACAGCCATGTCACTGTCCAAACTAAGGCTATAGGGTAGTATAGTAAGACTTGTAAGGTACAGATTACAGCACTGACTAGGAAAGTAAAGTGGACTACAGGAATATACTAGTTGTTAATTGACATCTTTCTCCACCCCCCCCCGCCATATCTCCAACAATAATCAATATACCCACCTCAGTTGATATGGAATGACTCTGATAATGTCCATTTGTTTGATAAATATATTAATGGTTCCCATGCATGTGCTATATTGAATTTTTCCAACATTGGTGGCATGGTGCCATCAATGTACCTACATGATGTTCTTATTACCACTGTCGTCCCATATATGCATGTGTTCTGTATGCTATGCAACTGTTCCGTATCTGTTGTCTGAGTTAATGGAAATATCTATGCATGCTGTTATACCTAACTCTGGAATGGGTTGACTATTGCTAACCCACATATGATGACGAAATCTAAACACTATAGCATGCTTGGGAAGGCCAGTCCCAGTGGACCCACCTGTCCCACCTCAGCTGGCCATGGCACTGGGCACCAGCATTTCTGGGGCCCAACCTTCGGGTGGAACTGCCTCAG
>NC_056735.1:582718755-582763755 GCF_019279795.1 Protopterus annectens
GGAAGCCCCAGGTAGGGACACACATGTGATGTGGCCAGGTATCATGGGCTGATGGATTTGGGGAGGTGGATCTGCTGGCCAATAGAACATATACATGTTATTGTGTCACTGTTATAGAACATATGCTGGCAGTAATAGTCTACACAATCCTGGTATATATCCAACAGCATGCATAGATATCCCCAATAACACAGAATGTCAGATGTGCAGTAATCTCAGAGCAGCCATACCACTGGCACATATGTAACCATAGTGGCCCTGACAATGGCATGCAGGTGAATAGTCTGTAACAGGCCAACAATGATAGTGTCCACACAGGGGATATGGCTACAATCACATGGCAGAAAGTTTGGTACAATACAATATCTGTTCAACCGGTAGGTAAGCTGTAGCCATACCTAATGAATTGTGTGTACAGTTTGTTGAAGCAGATATGGTGGGGTGTGACAGAGATGTGTATTATGAACTGTGGTAACCTTGCTGTATGAGTTGGTCAGACCTGTTTCCATCTTTATGTCTTTCAGCCAAGATGGCACATGCATGGTTGCCCACCTATTCCCATGCGGAAAATGAAATATTGATATCACACTTGATCCAGCACTATCCACTGCTATTTGACAGGCCCGCACATGAGCAGCAGGAGTGGACTGCCCTGTGGAATGACCTAGTCCACAGGGTTAATTATGTCAGACTGCACAATCACAGTTATGAGCAGGTCTGTCATCATTGTACTGATCTGCTTCGCAATGCCCGTCGGCGTGCTTCTGCAGTCTGGGGAGATCACCTCTCCACAGGGGGGGGGGCTGCCATCCATCCCCCCTGACACATGTGGAGGAGCTTCTGGCCAGCCTCGTGGCACCTGCCTGTCCGGACATCCATCAACCACCGGACTCCTTTGTGGAGGTGAGTGTCACCCACACACTGGCCAAAGAGCATGCAGGTAAGGATACAGGGCACATCAGTAGACCACTGCTGTGTATACAGCTGCATTGGAAAAGGTAGATCATGCATATCTGACATGTCAGAGATATATTGTGTTGCTGCACTGTAGTGATAAACAGATGTCCAGATGTGGTAGTATCGTGTAATGTACCATTTATGTATTGTAATACTTCACCCACATTGTAGCACTGCCACAAGTGTGGCCACTGACATTGCATCTCTCACCCTCTTATGTAGGTCCCTCTGGGATACCACCAAGGCAGCAGCCTGTAGCTGGTGAGTATGCTTTATGTAGATGCTTGCCAACACACTGGGCATGTAATGGTGATGGTATATTCCATACACACATCCAACATGCCTACCCTGAATGCATGCTGTACATGTACATGTATTGTTGCTGTGAAATGCATGGTCTCACAGCTGTGACCATGATGGGGTAGTAAAAGGGTATGGCAGACACCTGCATGATAACTAACATCCTGTCTTTGTGGAATGTGTCCACAGGGAGTAACATAATGGTGGTAGACATGGCCTACAGTAGGGACATGTTCAGAACAACACCCATATACAGTGAAACACCTGTGTATATACCTGTAGGACAATGGCAACTGCTGCAGAGATACACTATAGCATAAGGCATTACAGTAGTCCACATTATCAGCTGGGCCTAGGCTGCAACATGTGGTGTTCAGTGTATAGAACACTGCAAAGTGACACACATGTGTAGGACATACTTCTCATGCATCTGCATAAAGGCCGAATGGGAGGGGGGGGTTCAGCATGTTACATCAGTGCACTGCAGCAGGGATCCAAAAGATGCTAGGAATGGTTGTATCTGTACATAGTCAGGTTCAGTACCTGGGCATCCATAACCCTACCCACACAGCAATAGTGATGGCAGTGTGTGAACACCATGGGATGTGCTTATGAGTCAACCTTGCAATCATGCAGAATAGAGGAGCATGTGTAGGGCAGACAGAACATACACTGGCAAATGCAGATGGCTCATGCTGGTATATCCCTGCAAGAAGCAGTGACTGCTGTAGTACACACAACAAGAGGTGGGATAAACCGTCATGATAAGGGTGTGCACACATATGCCCATAAAGTTTGTATGTATTGGGGTCAACAGCGGCACACCTTACATTACCTGTAGACACTGCATGTAAAATTACAGGATATATGTCACATATCAGGCTCATGTATTGCTAGGATATGCGGTGATGTGGTCCTATGGCAGATCAAGGATGTGTGTGTCTAATCAATAAAGGTGTGTACACCCCCCATAGCCACGGTCTGCTCTGATGGTTGTCAGTGTAAGAGTACTGGAGTGGTCATACATGGTCTGTTGATGTTGACAGCTGTAAATCAGGCATCAGGCATTCACCAATGACAACTGCCCACATATCATCCCAGTTATGTGTGTCTGAAAAAATTTAGGGTCTGTTAGAAATAAAGCTGACATAACTGACACAGTACTACACATTCCGCAATGGGTTGTATACCTGTGCATAGTGGTGCAAAGTACATGGCAGGGTGCAGACCAGGTGCACAGCAATATTATGTACATGGGTGCAGTGATATCCAGGGGAAGAGGCAACACCTAGTGACACAGTACATGCATCATACACATGTATACTGCCAATAGCATGGATTGACTATAGCTGACCTGCATGCTGTTCTGTACCATATGTTCTGCATGTTGGCAGATGGGTAATAGGAGGACTGTGTGTACTATCATTGTGCAACCTCACCTGTATATGTGTGTGCGTGTGTGCTTGTGTGTGTGTGTGTGTGTGTGTGTGTGTGTGTGTGTGTGTGTGTGTGTGTGTGTGTGTGTGTGTGTGTGTGCATCTTGCTGATTAGTTAGGTTGCCTGCAGGGTCACTCTGGTGAAGTGGAGGGAGCTAGATGCATGTAGGATGCGTTTGTACATGTGTGTGTTTGTGTGGGTGGCCATGTATGCACGTGTGATTGTGAGGTGTTCATACGGCTGTATCTCCCTTTGGAACCATGCAGTACATGGACATGCACTGCCACATTACACACCAGGAATACCTGTTATGTGTGTAATCACAGGACAGCAAATAGTATAATATGGTCTGTAGCATGGAACAGGCATCCAGAAGGAAGGTAGACACCAGGTACACCCTTAATATCGCAGTCAGCAGAGAGGTCACCTAAAACTCACATATGCAGCTCTAGAGATGCATTTGGGGAAGTACTAGTCAACACTAGGGAGTGTATCCAAATATAACAGTCATCACATGATAGGCTGAAGGAGCAGCATATCTGGCATGTACTGCATTATATACACATGACACACCAGTGCAAGATATTATGGATGCAACATACTAGCGCACACATATAGGGGCCATGCACATCATGTCTGGACATACAGAGGGTGCATACCGAATGACAGGAGTTAGGCCATGTAAAACCACTAAACACAGGTCAGGCAGGTAAAGTAGTAACAGGCCTTGTGTTGTGGCTGCTTGTGTGGGCATTTAGATGACTTAGATTTTAATGAGTGGTATAGTGAGATGCAGGATGGGGTACCACATGGACATATACGTGGAAGTGTCAGTAAAGCCATAGACAGTTAGGTATTATGGAGATGTGTGTGTGTGTGTGTGTGTGTGTGTGTGTGTGTGTGTGTGTGTGTGTGTGTGTGTGTGTGTGTGTGTGTGTGTATTGTTAGGCAATAATGCACAGGTTTTAAAGTGCATTTATTGTTTTCCTCCACAGGTGGCGAGGTGGGTCAGGGTCCCTCCTGCATGCAATCTGATGTTGGTGTCAATACAGACACCGAAGATGAGGATATCAATATTGAGGCACAGGTGGGATTGTCAGGGGCCGACACTGCGCCAATATTTGTCATCCCACTTTTAGTCACCCCACCCCCGCACACAGATTCAGTACCTACACATACTCCATCACCAGTGGCCATAGCAGAGGGACAGCTGGCATTTGGTGACAGTGCACAGAAAAGTGTGGTAACCATGCCTACTGTGTCTGGTCGCAGCAGGCATAGCCAGATGTCCAGCAGGCCACCACATAGGTAGATGTCCTAGGGTGCTCATGGTAGGGTCGCTTGACATCATGCCCCTGGCAGATGCAACATAGCTGGCACCAGCAGAAGCATGTTTCAGGCTATCATGGTGGCACAGGCATATATAGAACTTTACCACAGACAGGCTGCTCTCACATCTTCAAATGCCAACATCCGTGAACTGGCTGGTGCCATCCATGGATGAACTGAGTTCAGGGGATAGATGGACTGGTGGGATGATGGCCTTCATTGACTGTGGTCTGTCCGTGCTTGAACGTGTGGTGGAAGTGCGGTGACGGCTGCTTGGACATAGGCCAGCAACACCAACAGCTGGTAGTCAATGTGGACATGCCAGGACACCAAGGGGATCCCGTAGTGGCATTTGCAGCCCTGGCAATGTGGGGGTTTGTTGTCCACACCACACCACAGCAGGCCACATGCACGGCGTCCTGGCCAGTCCCAGGAGGGACCTGGTACCAGCGGACAAATGTCATCAGCAGGTGAGAGTAGCAAGTCGAGGCCTGTACGTGGCCAGGCCCATGGAGTCACTGACAGGCACAGTCCACATGTCTGTGGCCAAAGGCAGTGAACTGCACAACCTGCCAGGTATGGTCTGCAGCTGTTCATAGACATTTGTGTAGGGCAGCCACATGGCAGAACTGTGTGCATGCATACCCATACACTATGCAATCACACCTTGGGCAACCTCATACCTAAACACACCACATCGCCTCACCCAGCTCCCAACAGTACACCCCTCACCGACACACATGGTGTCAAATGTATGGCCCACCCTCAGCCTCTGGCAAACCAACATCACACCCTGTGCATTTGATGATACCTGTGCCACATCCCTGTCATCCATATCATCAATGCAGGGAAAGGCTGATATGGTTCTTATGCACACAGTGATTGTACAACAGTGTACCACACTACTGCAGTGTAACACTTAGTAGGGAGTAGAGTGTAAGGCATATTTGGCAGGTAGTGTAGCTGTCCAGCAATGATGCCTTACAGCTGTTAGTAACACTAGTTGGTTGTAGTCTCTATAATGTTATTCATTTATTTTGTAGGTGTATGTATCAGCACTAGAATGCCCTGTGCATATGATGATACCTGTGCCACATCCCTGTCATCCATACCATCAATTCAGGGACAGGCTGATATGGTTCTGATGCAGACGGTGACTGTACCACACTGTACCACAGTACTGCAGTGTACCATGTTGTAGGGAGTAGACTGTAAGGCATATTTGGCGGGTAGTGTAGGCATCCAGCAAGGATGCATTATAGCTATTAGTAACACTGGTTGATTGCAGCCCTATAATGTTATCCATTTGTGTTTTAGGTGTACATGTGTCAGCACAAGGATGGTCTGCAGTCATATTTCACAATGGGGTATGTCACTGTGGTGACACCATGGCTATGACATATCTGAGGTACAGTCAAACACATTTCACAGGTTACTAAACTGGTTATTGCCTGTGCCACATAGACAGGTGTCCCACTGAGGTGTGTATACCTTGCAACCTGATGTAGACCCATCTACATACACGCACACTGTTACTTGGCAACACTGGGACTAGACCCCTGCCTAGCTATGTCATGATACTGACATGTGTGGCTTACATTGCACACACTGCACAGCGTTTAGGGTGAGGTGTGTTTCAGGTTACATGGTATATGCAGAACCTCTCTTGACATGTACGGTATGCTAATGAGTGATGTAATGGGTGTATTTGGACAATACATAGTGTGACATACCATCACATGCACATTTACAGACACATAACAGCCACACACACACATCTAAGATACCAGGGCCTATCGCTGCTAAGTAACTTGACCGTGTCTCCAATGTGTTACAGGTAGGCTGCACACATCACATGCATAACTGGCTTGGATTGTGGTAATAGTTACCTGTATGATTGATGGTGGCAGTGGTAACGATAACGTGGTACATGGGACATATACTGGGTATGCCTTGGTGTAATTACAGTGTACACAGCACCCACATCCCCCACTGGATATTGTACTTCTTGAAACCCATGATGACACTGCTATACCCACCATCACACATTGGCCATGACCGATACAACCCATAGTATACCCCAACATTTGTACTACAGGGATATGCATCTCATGCACATGCCACATGCGTAGTAGGGTGTTTCATTGTCATGCCTCACCTATGGGCAGCAACAACACTATCTGTACTACTGTGTGGCAATGGGTATTGTAATAGGAGTATGTGGCCTTGGAATGCTGTACCCTACAGATATACGGACATGCACAACTACACACACATGCCAGAACACAATGGGTATCCCATGCCTATCGCCCGTGTAGCTGGTATGGGGGTGAGCTTAATAGAGTACATGTAATGTCCCATACAGCAGCAGCCTCAACTGACTATGGCAATTGGTGTTGCATTGGTTATGAAGGCCTTCATGGAATTCCCATGTACAGGAGTGCTAACACACAGACACTGCTATACTCAGTCATGCACACATACACTTGTGTCAGTACAGGGTGCATCCCTGTAGGTGGTCATAGCTGTGTACCTAGCTATTATCCAAGAGGAGATGGGCTGTGTAGGGGTTGTGTGTACAGTGTTATCCTGCCACCTGCCAGGTGGCAGCGTGCAATCGACCAACAGGCACTACTGTCATCACCCTCAGGGTGAGAATGACATGCATCAGCCAATCCTTCAGGTGCCTCCTGCACATGGCCACTGAGGTAGTCAAGGTGACATGTATGCAACATGCATTACAACACATGGTTAGTGTCTGTGATGAAGACCTGTACCCAAGCATGTTCTGTTGACTGTGTTAGTGTAGTGGAGGTACCTGCGGGATGCGGTGTGTATAGGGTGACATCTCCTATATGTGCCACTGCTTATACAGCTGGGCAGACATGTCAGTGTCAATCAAGCTGAGGTTTCCTGTACATATCCCTGCTGGATACCTACCATCTACACATCTGTACAGGGACTGACAGTCATCAGCTTGGCAAGTAGCTATGCAGTCACATGAGTGCATTGACAGACGTCTGATAATCTGTATGCCATAACTATATGTCAGATGCCCTCACTAACATGTGCTGTACAGGAGATAGTCTACAGTTACATTCCTCATGATAGATCATTACCCAGTAAGGGGTATATACTGTGACACAGCTCACACACCAGGTATACAACAGGGAGGCCTCGGTGCCCAGCCATGCTCAGAGTTGTGCCTGTTGTTAGTACTACATTATGCACTCTGCTCTTGCCTGGGTTAGCACTGTCAACAGTAGTACTGCCATGATACACTACATGCCAGTGTGACAGCATGTACCCACACTACTGCACCTGTATGTAACACATTCACATGGACGACAGTGCTGTAAAGGCCTCATATATGTCTGTGTCCCACACATGACAATCACTCCACTTGCTACTGTAATGACAGCACATAGGTGCATTTATTGTACATGGCATTACATACACTTATTACAGGTTATCAGACTAGGCTGTGTGTCCTGGCTATCAGGGCTAAGCTATGCTTAGCAAGTATCAACATTGCTGCAATATTACAGCTAAGCTGATTTGCACACTGGTAAGTGTGGCCTACACTGTGTAAGTGCCTGAACATTTACCTATAGCTTAGCACCACTTAGCTTCATGCAAACCAGCGCAAACCTGCTTAATGCTGCTCAAAACTGCCTTAACAACTCTGTATCCAACAGCCCTTGTTCTGCCCAGCAACAAATGAACAGCCCTTGCAGGTGTTGAACCCAGGACCCTTTACACCCCAGTCACAACACTTAACCGCTACGCCATGACCACTGTGAAGACTATTGCTATTTTACCAATATAGCTGTCAATACACATATTGAGTAGTATTGAACATTTGCCTGTAGTTCCTAAATTGTGTAGTCCTTGTTATTAATATGACTGTTGCATCACATATGTTGTTTTATCAGAATGTTCACATAGCAGATACATATGGTAAGATACATGTAGGAGAGCATAAACAACCTTGATGTGTACTCATGACAGGAATATGGTCATATACGTATAATAGGTATATATATGTCTATATGTACATACACATGTATACTCATACATATGTCTGTATACACATCTGTATAGTTCTAAATATATATGGCCATGTGTACATCTCTTCATATGTACATATATATATATATATATATATATATATATATATATATATATATGTATGTATATATATACATATGTGTATATATAGATATATGTGTATATAGCTATATATGTATGCACATACTATGTGTACAGATATGCCTAGTTATGTTGGTATATATGTAGATATCTATAACTATATGTGCATACATATCTATTCTGATATACCTACTACTACTAATATATATGTAAATATCCATACGTACATGTGCATATGTATCACTATCTGTATATATGTAGACATATATTGCTCTGTATATGTAAATATCTGGGTGTGTATATGTATATCTATGTACATATACATACTCATCTATATATGTCGATATGTATATGTGTAAATATCTGTATGGCTATCTAGATAATTATATATGCATATATTTTCACCATATGTCCTGAACATGGAGTGTAGCCCTACCACAGCCCCTATTGTCCCAACTTCATAGTGCAAGGGGATGTCAGGTATGTATAGCAGGTATATTAGTAGACTACTGCTTCTGTAATAGGGATTGTCTTCACAGACATGATGTGTGTGGGAGGTCACATCTGCTTTTCACATGTACGCCATTGGCTACTGACAGACATCCTAAGGACATCATAGTACAGTACTGCTGCCAGCATGTAATGCTCCTGTGGACTACAGCAGAGATATTGGCCAATATATTTGAACATTCTGACACACTCTGGACAGTCCAGAGGTATAAACAGAACCCTTAGTGCAAAACATGTGGACCAAGCTTGACAATGTGGATGTTAGCCATGTAGATGGGTATAACACATAATGACTGGTATACATTTGCCCCATAGGTTATGCATTCACACACCCCTGTCTGTCCTGACACATAATAACTGCTGGTACAGAGGTGCAATGGCCACATACTACCCAGTAGATATTGACATACATCTGTACAGCATCCCACTGCTCTGACATACATGACTGTTAAGGGAGGCCCGACAGCAGTACATCTGGCAAGTATCTGGACATGATATCTCACTGGTTAAGTACATTAAGCTGCTAGGCATGTAATAAGGCACTGTGTGCCTACAGGCAGAGTGGCTCAACACTGGCCTACATCTCCTATGGGGTAATGCACATGTACCTGCATATATAGCAGGCTGTACAGGCATGTCACAGCACAGGGTAAGATGCACCTGTGTGAAAGTACATAACCACAACCAATGTGAACACAGCCACAGGCACATATGGTAAACAAGCATAATATTACAGTATATGGACTGTCTGTTCAACACCATCCTCATATGTGCCAATTAAGCACTAACCCTACATATACTGGGCCGCTATACAGTGTGGTCTAATGCCTGTCTGTGGTATGGGACATGTGTGTTTATGGCCCTATAAGCATTTGAGCCAATACAGTAACATACAGTGGAGCAGCATGTGACATCAGATAGTACAGGACCAAGAACAATGACATCTACCACAGTCTGTACACAGGCCAAAGTACATATTAATAAAACACTCACTGTTGACATTCACCATACATACACAGACCTCAGTACTGTACACACAACCACAGAATGTCCAGGTTATGTCATCAAATATAACCCCTACTGTACATAACATGTGTAGCGGTCTGATATCTCAATGGCTTGTTATCAGATATGATGTCACTAATTAAGCTGTACAGCACATATGCACATCTTAATGCATGACATATGTACAAAGGTTGACAGAGTTGTGGTTGGAAGCACACACATAGAGCCAATATTGACATGTTGCTGTGATAACCTCATATATTTACTGTTGTAACAGGGTTTATTGCAACATATGTCCTATGAGGGATATGAAGTCAGTAACTGTCACGGCTTTCACCATCTACAGACTGCAATCCTCACATTACTTTCTGCAGTTCACAGATAAATGCTCTGTGAGTAACACATGAAACCAAAGGCAACACACACTGCCCAGTCTGCAGATGACCCTACAGATGGGGATTCCTCATAAACATAGCACTGACATGGCAGGTATTAAAACATGTAGGGCAGCCATATCCACACACACCCTGTTAAACCAACATTACTCCAAATGTAGTATAACAGCACTTATAGTCTGCAGTCAGGTCAGGCACATCCCCCTCCTGTGTGTTGCCCTGTTTCCACAGTGTATGTTGTTAGAGGTAAATCCCCAATCCATCTGAGATTCTGTTTGCCAAACAGCAGATCGAGTTCCTGCTCACAGTGAATGAAAAGGCCCAAGACCAACATGATGTTCCTAGTTATTAGAGTGTTCAAAATGAAACGCTGTACAACAATGGCCAATGAAGTAAAGTTCTCTTGGAGAATGGGTAGTGTGGTTAAATGATATAAAACTTAAAAGTGCAACATATATAGCAAAAAACCTGCGTACATTTCCAGTACTTAAATTAAATGCACTTACAACATATTCACACTGTGAATGCAGTTATACCATAGCGAAATGATGGCTCCAAAGTTTCCAGTCTTATGATGGCTTCAAAGTATCCAATCTTTTTGGTCTGATATACAAAGTATCCACACTGAAGATGTAGTAGCTGCTATGTGACTGTGATGAACTGTGATAACAGCTTAAACAGTCTAACAGATCAAATAAAAGCTTCTAGCTTTAATGGTAGTTAAAATCATTTTATTGTAGGAAAAGTTAAAATCTTCATGTCAAGTTAAAATCTTGATGTAGAATAAAACAGTCCCTATGTATTCCAAACGATAAGCGCTTTCGGTATCTTCTTCAGATCGTAGAGATTGGGACTGGAAGTTCCTTTTTATAGTGTTTGCTTCCTTTACTGTTGAGACAATTATTCAATCATCACACTATCAATCAGCTGTTTAAACGCACCAATCCTCTTTCCTCTCAACTGGGGGTGTTCCATTTCCTATACCTTTTGCTTTTAAGGGGTGTGACCAGTCATGAATTATTAAGCCAGACACACCTCCATGTTAGCTGATAGTTGGTCTTCTAGCTTTTAGTCTAGGTTTCCGTAGGATGATGTTATTCAAGCCTGGCTCAATATCAGCATGGAGGTTCACAATCCACTTACTCTCCCTGCATTCAGTAATATTTTCAATGTCGCCTTTCCTTATTCCACTATATACATTCTCTATCACCTTATAAGTGAAAGAATGACTGACATTTCTTTCAGCATGCGTTGTTAAAGCATTATGTGGATCTTTATTGGTAATGTCTCTTTGATGTCTCAAAATGCGATTTTTAAACATCTGATTAGTTTTTCCTACATAGAATGCAGGGCATAGTTTACAGGTAGCCATGTACACCACATTGGGGGTTATACAAGTGGCTTTGACATTAAAGGTGTATTTCTTCTTTGTCCTTGGATGTTCAAATTCATTATTACAGTCAATCAGTGGGCATGCTGTGCAGTGGCCACACTTGAATGTGCCTTTATGTCCAATGATTTTATGTTTGCTAAACCCATCCTTTGTGCAAAGTAACCTCTTTAAATGTTTTTTATTCTTGCAGCCAAAGCGTGGTGTTTCACCTACAATGTCTTTTAGCTTGGCATCCTGGGTGAGGACTGGCCAAAACTGCCTTATTATGAAATTAACTTGTGTGTTGTCTGTGCTGTAAGTTAACATCACTCTGGTGGTTCTGTCTTCTGTCTTGTTTTTCTTTGAGATAACTTCTTGAACATTCACATCTTTTTCATTATAGCCTCTCTTTATTAGGTTTTGTTGTAGAAACAAAATTTCCTTTTCTCTTGTCTCATCTTTGTTACATCTTTTATGTATTCTTTGTGTTTCATTTCGCATAATATTTTTAGCGACATTTTTAGGATGCATGCTGCTTTTCAACAAGTAATGATTTTTCCATGTATTTTTTCGGTGTAATTCGGTTTCCAACATGTTTTCGTTAAGAATAACATTCACATCCAAAAATGCAACTTGATTATGAGAGTGTTCTGCTGTAAAGCTTAGAAAAGTAGTAGTCCTATTTAGATATTGATGGAATGATTAAAATTGTGGTACGGTTCCTTCCCATAAAATAAAAAGATCATTCACAAATCGACCATAAAATTTGATGCATTCATACCATGGATTATTTGAGTTCAATACATGCTCCAATTCCCAGTCTACAAGCACAAGATTTGAGTAGCTGTTCACACAAGGGGTGCCCATGGCTGCCCCCCATTTTTGCCAATAGATTGATGTACCATACACAAAATAATTATTTTCCAGTATTAAATCTAATAAAGCACAAATCCTATTGGTTTCATTAACAGTTATTTTGTGGCTTAAGATCTTTCTTACAGCTTCTAAGCCTGCTTTGTTGGGAATGGAAGTGAATAAACTATTCACATCCAGGGTGGTCACAAGTAGGTGGTCATAATCCGTAATGTTATTCATGGTTTGATTTATCTTTCTTAAGAAGTCATCAGTATCCTGCAGAACTGTATCCAAATATTTTAAAATAGTTCTCAATTCTTTCTCCACAATTAGTGACATTGTTTCTGTCACCCACCCTTGTCCTGCTACTATAGGCCATAGTGGAGGGTTATGAAGGTCCTTATAAATCTTAGGAAGTCCATTAATATTCAGAACAGTGGATTTTGTGATGTTCAAAAAATTGTAAAGGTCTAGATCTACTTGGCTTTCAGTCAACATATCCTGAAGTAAGGAAGACACTTTTTGTATAGTTTGATTTAACTGGATTGGTGTAACTCTAGGGTATGTCTTTTCATCTTGTAACATGATGGTCATTTTCTTCTTATACCAATTAGTATCCATAACCACTATAGTACCTCCTTTGTCTGCTGGTTTGATTACCACATTCTCATCTTGTTGTAAGTTGCATAGGGCTTGTCTTTCTTCATACGTAATGTTTCTATAATGTTTAGTATATGTATCCATTCTTAATTTCTCCACTGCATTATTACACAGCCGCATAAATAGTTCCACAGCAGGATGGGCTACAGGTACAAATGTACTTGGTTTCCTTAAGGTTCTAACTTGTTCTGTGTTTGTGCCATAAATATTTCTTAATGTCACATTACGTCCAAAAGATCCGATCTGAATGAATTTGTTATAGACATAAAGCATTTTGGACGTAATGTGACATTAAGAAATGTCCTCCTGACAGGCTGTGTCAGTACTGGGTTGAGAGAGCTTATCCTCCAGTTTGGCTATATAGTTGCATCTCTCACATATATTTGAGCTTGTTGGGAGAGGAGAGGGTGGTCTGTATACATAAGGCAGTTGTAACATTGCCTCAAGATTCCCAGATTCACCAGCTGGACTGGAGAGTAAACTGGAAACTGACCTTTGGACATGCCTGAATAGTATAGGGGACTACTTATTGACTTGATCAGAAAGAACCAATATGGAACAAGTGCTTTGAAGGAGTATAAGAGGATGTAGTGCTTTAGTTTGTGTTTACCTATGAGATTAGTTATACGAGCAAGTGCAGGGCTTTAGAATGAGAATAGAGTGCTTAATTTGAGATTTAGAGCAGTTCTAAGGGAAAAAGTGAAGAGTAGACTTTGTGGAGCCGGGAATAGTTTAAGCTTGTTTAAGCGGCGCTGCCTGATGCTGCTCTATGCGCAAGACTGCACTAAAAGAGGGTTGCAGGGTTTTAAGAGATAGAGATCAAGGAGTTTAGAATTGACCCAAAATGGCCAATAAAACTACAGCTTCTAGGCAGTAACCACTCCTATAGGGACAGGCAGGCTGTTCAGTGTTAACCACTGCCACTGGTGAACACAGAGACTTCCCTTTAGCCCAAGCAAGCACTGGCCTCCCAAGAAACTTACAAACAGTTCAGAACAGCAAATCTGTAACTGAACTTTCATAAATTTCAGAAAGTTTGAAAAAAGCAAGATTTTTTTTTTGTTTGTTTTAGTTTAAAGGTAGCAGAGATACACAAGTAGCAAGCTATTCAAACAGTGCAATGAATGACACCACACTTGAGTGCTATGCTAAAGTCAGGGAAAATGCAATTTTAAGAGAAAAACACAATTTTAAATTAAGTGCAACACAGGAAATGCAGTAAACAGGCTCTAGATGTTTTCTAAATATTGTTTCTAATACAGATATAAACTTTAGCAAGCTGCAAAATGCCAAAAAGTAGGCGGCAAAGCAGTAATTCTTAACAAAAAAGCAGAAGAAAATACTTAAAATCTCAAAAGTGGCTCCTTTCTCCTCTCAGCATTTTCTCCCCTTGGTAGGTGCTTCAGCAACAACTAACAAGCCTGGAAAAATGCCAAAACCACGAGGCAGCAGGGTTTTAAGACATAGAGATCAAGGAGTTTAGAATTGACCCAATTTATCATACTACAGCAGTACACAGTTACAGGACATGCTACGGAGATTACTGGGCTCAGCCTTCCCAGAGGTGTATTTCTAGGTGGACAACATCAGCAGCCTTGCCAAAGTTGAGCATTTGAATTGTAAGGAGTGTGACTACCCTAAAAAGCATTGCTCTCTACACAGACAAAGTCAGGCAGACACACACACACACACACACACACACACACACACACACACACACACACACACACACACACACACACACACACACACTTGCCAAATCTGGGATTAGAGCTCCTACCTAACTAATTTATCATACTACAGCAGTACGCAGTTATAGGACACACTACAGAGATGACTGGGCTGCAACCTTCCCAGAGGTGTATTTCTAGGTGGATGACATCAGCAGCCATGCCAAAGTAGAGTATGTGAATTGTAGGGAGTGTGACTACCCTAAAAAGCATTGCTCTCTACACAGACAGAAAGACACACACACACAAGCAAACACAGTTGCCATGTCTTAGATTGGAACTGCTATCTAGCTAGTTTATCACACTACAACATCACACAGTTATGGGATGCACCAAAGAGATTACTGGGCTACAGCTCTCCCAAAGGTATATTTCACAGTGGATGACCCCAGCATGCTTGTCATAGTAGGGCTATGGGGAGGGCAGTGTGTGTGCTTGGGCCATAACCCATTCATCTAGAGGCTGACACACCACATGCGGGCACACACAGGGTTATATGCTGCCATTTAACTTGATGATACACAGTAGATCTATTCTGAGATTATGAACATAACTAAAAAAGGTCTTGCAGTTGTATTTGACTTGGGTGGTTATTTTAGCCTTAGACTTAACTTTGGTGGATTTTATTTAGCTTCTGGGTTATTAGTTTATTTCAGTCACAAAGGCTCTATAATTCTGGGTATTACTCCTCTTACATTTGGTCAACATTATCTTCCTTTTATTGAAAAGCTTATTGAAGTTATGGTCCTACTATGTGGGATTATTTCTTGGATTTTACCTGCACTTGTTCATATAAGGTACAGCTGCATCTATGAGACTGTTTACAGGATGATATAGTTTTATGGTGCATGTTTCCACATCTTCAGTGGAGTTAACTGAGTTTATTGGGTATTTGAAACTTGCCAGTATATTACTGAGGATTAAGTATTTTATTTTTGAAAATTTTGTAAAGGTATCTTGGGTGTAAGGGATCTGTGGTTTCAAGCTAATTTCAGTGGAGATGGGTTATGGTCAGATCTACCAAGTGATGAAGATGCACAAGAGATGGTGCAAGATTCCCTCATATTGGTAAGGGCAAGATCCAAGATGTTGTTCCCCCTAGTGAGCATTCTGACTAATTGTTCCAGGGCATTTGCATTGACAAAGTCCAGGAATCTCTGCGCTTGTGCTTTAGTAGTGGTGCAGGCTTCCATCACATATGAAAATGGTATTGGGTTTAATACTGAGTGATTCTAGCTCCTCTAGAGAGGTATTGTGGCTTTTCTTTTCTCATACATGGAATTCTATAGCTAACTAATATATAGTATGGGATCATTCTAATGTTTATTTGGACAAGAAGAAGCTCTAGTGCATCATGCTGCTTACCAACCTTGATGTGAGTCTCTTCTGCATAAGGATTGAGGCACCTCCACCTTTTTTCCCTCCTGTGCAGTAGGTGGTCTAAACACGTGGAAGGCAATATAGCCCTACACAGCCAGAATGCTCTCCACGGTTTTAAACCATGTCTCAGTCACTACACAGATGCCAATGTCCTCTGGGGTAAGAAGAGCATGTAAAGAGAGGAATTTCTTGTTTAGGCTCCAAGCATTGGCCAGTAACAACTTCATATTTTCCTTTACTTGTTTCATTATGTTGGTAGGTTTACCAGGTTGCCATTGCCTAAAAAGGCACTATGGGAAATGTCTTTGACAAAAATCTAATCTCTAGAGGGGACAGATGCAGGCTATCACTGGTGAAGCAGTGTAGTCTGTTAAGCATATCCTCACAGACTGAGAAATATGGGACCTCCTTCGAATGAATTAAAAACTAAGTCAATTATTGAAATCTCTTATTTTTTTTTAAATATTGCGGCAACATCTTTGGAGAATGTAGACTGCTGCTCAGTGCGAGGCTTATACCTACCTGAGATGCATAGTCTGAGAGCTCCATCATATCTCTCTTCATATAGTCCAGAGAGGTACATCTTAAGTCACTAACACCCACATTAACTATGTCAGAGTCATACTGGTATCTGTTCATAGGTTCATAGGTTGGTACTAGGCTATCATACCTAGGGTCTATACAAGCCTAGCCATAACAATTCCCTGGCTATTTCTTCCCACAATATTTACTTCCCTGGAACCTTGTCTAGCAGGGTGACTGACGTGATCCCCGTGGTGAATTTCCTATCTCCCATCTAATCATCAAGGTTCCTTTTGAAGATGGCCAAAGAGGCATTCAGGAACTTGAGTGTGTGTGTGTGTGTGTGTGTGTGTGTGTGTGTGTGTGTGTGTGTGTGTGTGTGTGTGTGTGTGTGTTTGTGTGATCTGATGGATCCTGGCACCAGACAAGCAACTAATCATCATTCTTTCCATGCTCATCCTGGTAAGAGATACATAGGTATGTCTTAAAATTGAGTCACCAATAACTAGAATATTTAGTTGGGTCAGTGCCTGCCTTACAGACTCAGCTTTCATGACTTTGGGACTTCTTGTGTTATGTGAGGAGGAAGGCTTAACTTGCTGCTTGTGCTTTATGCCTGTGTTGCATTTTGGAGGTTGTTGAGGCTTTGGCAAGTTAATCTTTAGAACCTTATCATATGAAGGATTATGTGTATTGTGATGGGCTTGGTGAGATTTTTATTTAACATTTGTTGACCGGGATAGTCCGACTAGGTTCAACAGAGCCTGCTTTCAGCGGAGGCCCAGGGAGAAATGCTCCAGATGTGGTGTATGGTGTATTGCAGACAGTTTTGGTGTGTGTGAGATTTTTGCTTCCAAGGGTATTACATTTGTACACCTCTCACGCAATGTGTTATGCTGTTTAAGTAATAATGACTGTCAGACAACATGCATCAATTTTTACACTGTCTCAAGATATCCATCTCAGTTAGGTTGCCTACAGCATTTGTGGGGAAATGCAGGTCTATGGTTTCAACAGGAATTACTCTGTGGGCAGGAGTAAGTATAAGTGCTTAGAGTTTGTTTTGTTTGGATAATGTTTGTGTGGATTTGCTACTGAATAAGGTACTATACAAAACAAATAGCCTGGAAACCCACTTCTGCCACCAGAAGGAACCAGTAAACTAATTACAGTAAAGACTTACTAATTTAACAACAAAACCAGTGTTAGCAGTATCAGTGCACTAAAGATTAAGCATTTTTATCAAACGTCCCTTAACCTATTGAATAGTTTATGGGGTGAGACTTGGCAAAATGGTATGTATATGCTTATTGACAATACCTAATAAATAGAGAAGGGGGGATTATGTTGTTAAATTACCGTAAGGGGTCAGCAAGAATAGATACACTGAATTTAAGAACACAACACCACAGGCTGAATGGGAGAGAAAACTATTAGACCTTTAGCTCTGAGCTGACTGGCCTGGAATTGCCTTAATACAAACACTAGTCCTGAACTACCCCAACATACACTCATTACAGATGAATGAAACTAGGGTTTAATACCGGCAGTTAATCCATTTAAGTAGCAAAATATAGTGCAATTATGTACTGGAATTACTGATATAGGCTTAAAGATCTTAGCCAAAGCAGATACAGACTATTACAACTAACCTAAAAACAGATCAGGAAATTGACCTGGGATACAGGATTCATACATTCATAGGCTCATAAAGGCATACTAGGCTAAATACCACTAGGTTCCTTAAAAAGTTAGCTGTGCAACCCAAATGTGACCCATAAATTTTATTTACATTTGATTTATAGGGGATGATTTACTCACTGCCCATCAAAGGCATAGCAGCTAGACCAGAGGTGAATTTACGATTACTCATCCATAGGTCCAAGTTTCACCTAAGTTGGAATATTGAGGAACTCTATAAAAATAGTAAAGGGAAGCCAAAAAAAATGGTTGGAAACACTTCGGACTACTTTATTGCCAAAAGGGCAGTTAAGTGCTTTTGTCTTAAACAAAATGACTTATTCAGAACTCCCCACATTTTAAAATTCCACATTTAAATACTCAAGACATATCAGGTCATATGACACAATCCATCAACAAAATCTTTTAACCAATTAATTGACTAAATTGAAACTCTTCATAAACATCTAAAACACATGATGAGCCACCACAAAATGTATGCATTTACCATTATAAGTGTGTATATGTATTTAAAATAAATATATATATATATATATATATATATATATATATATATATATATATATATATAAAAATATATGATGTACAAGCTAATGATAATAGTGAATAAAATAAAACAAAATAAAACTAATAGTCATTGTATACTGTCTAAAAAAAAAAAATATATATATATATATATATATATATATATATATATATATATATATATATATATATATATATTTATTTTATTTATTTTATTTATTTTACATTTGTTGACCAGGCTAGTCTAGCTGGATATATTTCCATTTTCAGTAGAGGCCCGGGGAGAAAAGCTCCAACATTAATAGTTAGATCATTACTTAAAATACAGCAACAAGGATGGTAAACATAGTTGAAACATCGTAAATGAAAGTAGTTCAAATAAGTATACAAAAATCAGTAATAATAATAAAAAAGTGATCAAAAAAGATATTTACACTAGTATAGAAATCATTAAGAATGGTGAGATGAATTATATTACACAATAAAAGTGACATAGTGCTATTATGTACTAGGTTGTAAAAACAATAAGCAGGATGAATCTACGAAATTGCTTCATTGTGGTCAGTAGTTTAGTTCTTCATCATAGAAATTAAAGAAATATGTGTGAAAAATTGGTAGGGTGTAGAAGTAACATTAGTAGAGGGAAAGGTTAGTCAGGTTTACAACATGGACATAACCAGTGAGTTTTAAAGTATGTTTTTAGTCTTTGTTTAAAGAGGGGCAAAGAAGAAAGTGTTGTTAGTTCATTTGGAAGGAGGTTCCAGTCTTTTCCCACTGTGTTAGAAAACAGGGAATCTCCAGCCAAGTTATTAGTTTTGGTTATACTAGCTAGAAGCTTGTTAGAGGAGCGCAGTGAATTTAGGTTTTTATAAGGGATTATGAGATTGGATAGTATAGGTGTGCTATTAGGTTGATAAATTATTTTGTGGGTCATGGTTAGTTGGGAGATTTTCAGAATGTTTTGAAGTTCAAGCCAGCCGAGCTGCTTTAGATTTAGACAGTGGTGAGTTCGAAAGGGGTTACCAGTGGCAAATCTGGCGATGCTGTTATAGGCATGCTGTAGTTTGACAAGGTTATTCTTTTTGAGGTTGGTGTATATGGGAGAGGCATAAAGAAGAGTGGAAATTAAATGGGAATGAGCAATTTTGGTTTTAGCTGTTGGAGTTAAGAAAGTTTTGATTCGATATAAGGAGCCAATTTTCCTGTTGACATTTTTAATGGTGTTATTTATGTGACTATCAAATGTAAGGTTGTTATCAATAGTAATTCCTAACAGTTTAGTTGTAGAGTCAGGGTGTATGATTGTGCTATTATTGGAAATGACAGAGAAATCAATTGGGGTAGACTTATTAGAGGGTGTAAAGAGAAGGAGCTTGTTTTTTTTCGCATTAAGAAGGAGACAACGTTTTGTGAACCATGTTTCTACTGTGTTAAATACATTCTGAGTCAGGGAATGTAGTGCAGATGGTGAGGTTGCTGAGCAAATTAATGTTGAATCATCTGCATATTGAATGCATGTGGCCTGTGGGATTGCTACATGCAGGTCGTTAATAAAAAAGAGAAAAAAGAAGTGGGCCTAGAATGGAGCCCTGAGGGACTCCCTGTGTAACAGGTAGAAGGGATGATATATTATTTGCCCAGAGAACTGCTTGTTGTCTATTGGTTAGGTAGGACCTGAACCATTTAATAGCTAAAGAGTCAAGAGAGAAGGATTCAAGAATGTTGATCAGAAGTGCATGGTTAACCATGTCGAAAGCTTTGGAGAGGTCAATAAAGAGTGCAGATGAGAGGTTGTTGTTATTACGATTTCTATTTATAACATCTGCAAAGGATATATATATATATATATATATATATATATATATATATATATATATATATATATATATATATAGTTCCCCTTTAGAAGGTTGATTGGCTGAAATCTCGAAATGCATATGGTCGAGACCATATGCTTGAAATTTCAGAAGCTCGACCTTCTGAAAGGGGATCGGCGTACAGCACAGACTGGGAGATTTCCCTTTCTGTCTGCAGTGCAATCTCAAAGTTAAAATAAATAAGTAGCAGGGGGTGTGGGGGCCACAGGAGGGCTTGCCCCCTGCAGAAACATTGTTTTGTGTTTTGTTGAGTTTTTTTATTTCCCTTTTAGAAGGTCGAGCTATATGTCTGCTGTGCGATCCAGGAACAGCCTGCAGGGCTGTGCACAAGTGCTCCTGCACTAGTCCTGCATGGACTAAGCCCCTGTATGCATATCCCCCAATTTGCAGGAGAAATCCATGCAAATGAGGTGAATTTGCAATTCAGGAAGCTTGCAACCAGCAGTGCAGGATGAGTGCAATCTGCAGAAATGTATTCAGTTAGTAACCGAGTACATTTCTGCACAATCTAAAACGGAGCTGTGACATCTCCAAATAAAGACTGCATATTAGTTAGTAAGCATGCCATTGACCAAGTATAAGGCCATTGGCATGGAAATCAGCCAAAAAAATAAAAAAATCAACTTTTTTTTTTTTGCCGATCTCAGCTGTTTAAGCGTAGGGCAGCGGTGCACAAACGGGATCGGGGGAACAATAACAAAAAAAAACTAAATTAAGCATTCTAACTAAAATCACTCTTCTGCCATGCAAGGCAATGGCAGGCAGAAGACAACATGGCCAGTGAGTAGAGCTAGCTAAGGGGAGATATTCAGTGTGAGACATGTAACTATGCATTAGCAGGCAATCCTATGCAAATGAGGGGAATGATAGTGAATCTCAGTTTTCCCCAGCATGCTAGTCAGGTCCCAACAGTGTAAGAGCAGGAATAGCTTGGTGTAAGCCTAGATGTTAGCTGACATCACAGGGGTATGTGTCAGGCATACTGTAAGTGGATTGGAGCTCTGTGGCTAGGGTTTGCTCCTAGCTTAGCACAGCTAAGCTGGGGGTGTGTGTCTGAATCTGCCTAGCACTCTTTACATTGCCTAAGCAGTTGTGCACACCACGCACTGGGTTTTAAAGGAAGAAGAAAAGAGTTAAACCAGGAAATAGTAGCACTGTGCACATTTGAGCAATTGGTTTGTGCGGCGTGCCCCAGGGCTTAAACATTAAGGCAATGGGAAGGGAAAACAGCAGTAGGAATGTAATCAAGGTGAACTAGCATAGCTGGCAGGTGAAATGTATCAGAATCAGCAAATTACACAGGCAGCAGACCAGCCCAGCCCAGAACACTACTATAAACTATGCAAACACCTTCCCCTCTGGTTTTACCCACACTCTACAACACCAGTGTATACAAGCGGGGAACATTTAACAAAAAAACCTACAAAATGAGAGGGGCTGCAACAGGCAACATAGAACAACATGTGCAAGAGGCTGAGGGTGATGAGGATGTGAATGGTGCCAAAAAACCCACAGTGAGGAGATGGAGAAGAGTGTACAGACCCAAGGAAACCTACCAGAGGCTACATGAGCTGCAAATAGTGGAGCACTATAGGGTGGACAGGGACCTCCTACAGAGCTGTGACGGCCATGCTTGACACACCAAACTGACTGAGGGGAACCCATCCCAGTGAATACCAAGATATGTGCAGGCCTAGGAATACTAGCCACAGGTACCTCCCAAAGCTCAACTGGAGATATCATGGGGATCTCACAGGCATCAGCATCCAGAGTATTCCACCAGTTCCTGGATGCCATGTCAGCACATGCCAATGAGTACGTATATTTCCTCAACACCCGTGAGGTGTTGGCCAGTAATATGCATCTCTTCCACTAAATAGCAAAATACCCTGAGGTAGTGGGCGCTATAGACTGCACGCACATATGCATCAAAGCACCACCTGGTGATCAGGGTAGGGCCTACATCAATTCCAGGGGCATCCCCTCAATCAACTGCTAGGTCATCTGTGATGCCCAGGGCATTAAAATGAATGTGAGTGCTGGCTGCCCACATTTGACATCTGATGCAGCTATACCAGAAATTTGCCAATGGGGACATCCCCTATAGTCACCTAGTGGGGGATGCTGGTTACACACTGGAGCAGTGGCTGATGACATCCATCAGAAATACACACACACCTGAACAAGAATGCCATAATGAGGCACACACACAGACTAGACATAATAGAGCATGTGTTTGGGATGCTCAACTCATGGTTTCTGTGTCTAGATGCATCCGAGGGAGTCTTGAAGTACTCATCAGCTACATGTACACAGATTGTTATGGTATGGGCCATGCTACCCAATATGATCCTGCGGCAACAGCTGCAGCAGGAACAGTAGGGGCAGGGCCACACAACCCCCCACCAATGCCAAGGCCTACACAGACACAAAGTAACTCGTAGGAGGAACAACCTGAGCCTGCCCCAGTAGGCAGATGGAGGCATGCCCGGTATGCTGAGGCCGCAGCAAAGAGACAATGCATAGCACATACACTGACACAGTAGGCACCCAGGGAATGGCACCTCTCTCTAATTCGCACATAAAGTAAAAGGGATGCCAAAAATGACACTACCTGTGCTCAACCATGTATAGGGAGTGTACTATGTGCAACTGACACAGGCAGCCCTCCAGCACGATCTACAATCCTGGCACACCCACAAGGTAATATAAATCAACCTACCAATTGCCAAATGGAGTTGAATGTGTCGTTACCTGTATCTATGGTATGGATGTGAGCCTGCAAGGGAATTGGGTGGCTGAATGTTATGGCAGCAAAAAGTAGGCACGCATAGTGGTACCATGATATCTGTAACACATACTGGAGTAACCATAGTAGCCAGCACTGCACAGGGTGACAAAATCCACTGCTGGAAATGTGCTGGATGTCATGTGTGTCCTTATGAATCACACATGCCAGTCAGGGAGGTTCACATACTCAACAATAGTCTCAGCCAGCAGGACAGGTGTAGACAAACCAAAACAGAGCCTGTGCTATGGCCTCTGAATGATGGCTATGGGTAACCTCCCCCCAGGCCTACACAGACAGACTACAGCAGGTCAGGCAGTGGGATATTAGTTCTGAAGGGTAGAAAGTCAGACACAAATATATAGGTCAATCAAAGCTAAGACCTGTAGTACATTGATATGCCTCTAGTCAGCATGATAGTTTAGAATGCAGAATGAAATGGAGTACCTGACATACCAGTACAGTCATAGCAAATGTGTACAAGTTCAGGTGTGCCCCCCATCCAACGTAGTAATGTAATAACAGTCAGGTGTACACCCCAATTCTGTGTAGAAATGTAGACATAGTCAGGTGTGCCACCCATCCTTGGTAGTAAAGTAATAACAGTCAGGTGTGCCCCCCTCAATCCTGTGTAGAAATGTAGAAATAGTCAGGTGTGCCCCCCCAATCCTACTTAGTAATGTAATAAAAGTCAGATGTACCCCCCAATCCTGTGTAGAAATGTAGAAATAGTCAGGTGTGCCCCCCATCCTATGTAGAAATGTAGTAAAAGTCAGGTGTGCACCCCCAATCCTGTGTAGAAATGTAGAAATAGTCAGGTGTGCCCCCCATCCTATGCAGAAATGTAGTAACAGTCAATGCCAAATGATCAACGGATACCATGCAGAAACAGCATGCTACCTGTAGGTCTACAACACAAAGCTCAGCACTGTAGTACAAACTATCTGGACTCGATCCACATATTCAATACAGACGGGCATACTGGGCATGCTCATACACTTAAACATATAAAGGCCATGTCTGCAAACACCAGTGGACCAGACATATCTGGCAGTCACAGATGTTAGTGCAGACACTCCTCAGTATGCACTACTCATGCTTTGCACACACAGTGGACAGGAATACAGACATATATGTAAAGACAACACACTATAATAAGCCAAAGGTAGACATACATAGATGTGTAGAAGAGGGTGAATGTGACAAGTAACCATCCAGGCCTGTTCCACCCAACACACAGCCAAAGGGCCACAACCACATGAGGTTCAAATGTCACTCACTGCAAATACTAGCCACCAGTATCTGTCAGCATTACAGACTATGTGGTGCACATGCTAGCTGTGCATCATGACTGTACAAGGAAGGAGTTATCTAGCAGCTGTATACACGTACCTGTGAAATATGACCCTGTGTGTGTCCACATGTAGCATGCCAACCTCTAGATGAATGGGTTATGGCCCATGCACCCACACTGCCCTCCCCATAGCCTACAATGACAAGCCTTCTGAGGTCATCCACTGTGAAATACACCTTTGGGAGAGTTGTAGCCCAGTAATTTCTGTGGCACATCCCATAACTGCGTACTGCTGTAGTGTGATAAACTAGTTAGGTCGGAGTTCCAATCCCAGACATGGCAATTGTTTGTGTTTGTGTGTGTGTGTGTCTGTGTAGAAATCAATGCATTTAGGGTTAGAAGGTTGTATCTCAGTAATCTCCATGGTGCATCCTATAACTGCGTACTGCTGTAGTGTGATAAAATAGTTAGGTAGGAGTTTTAATCCCAGACTTGGCAAGTGTGTGTCTGTCTGTGTAGAGAGCAATACTTTTTAGGGTAGTCACACTCCCTGCAATTCAAATGCTCTATTTTGACAAGGCTGCTGATGTTATCCCCCTAGAAATACACCTCTGAGAAGGTTGTATCCCAGTACTCTCCATAGTGCATCATATAACTGGTTACTGCTGTAGTGTGATAAAATAGTTAGGTAGGAGTTCTAATCCTAGACTTGACAAGTGTGTGTCTGTGTAGAGAGCAATACTTTTTAGGGTAGTCACATTCCCTACAATTCAAATGCTCTATTTTGGCAAGGCTGCTGATGTCATCCCCCTAGAAATACACCTCTGAGAAGGTTGTATCCCAGTAATCTCCATAGTGCATCATATAACAGTGTACTGCTGTAGTGTGATAAATTAGGTAGGAGTTCTAATCCCAGACTTGGCAAGTGTGTGTTTGTTTATGTGTCTGTTTGTGTAGACAGCAATATTTTTAGGGTAGTCACACTCCCTACAATTCAAATGCTCTACTTTGGCAAGGCTACTGATGTCATCCACCTAGAAATACATCTCTGGGAAGGCTGTAGCCTAGAAATCTCTGTAGCACATCCTGTAACTGTGAACTGGTGTAGTATGATAAATTAATTAGGTAGGAGCTCTAAACCCAGACTTGGCAAGTGTGTGTGTGTCTGTCTGACTCAGTCTGTGTAGAAAGCAATGCTTTTTAGAGTAGTCACACTCCCATACAATTTTAATTCTCTATTTTGGTAAGGCTGCTGATGTCATCCACCTAGAAATACACCTCAGGGAAAGATGTAGCCCAGTAATCTCTGTAGCGCATGCCATAACCACATACTTCTGTAGTGTGATATAGAACTCTGTTAGGGTTTTATTCTCACCCATGCAATTCTGGATGTTTTGTATGTGTGTCAATGTCTGTGTAGGGAGCAATGCATTTTAGGCTAGTCATACTCAGTACATTTCAAATGCCCTACTTTGACAATCTTGTTTATGTCATTCAATGTGAAATACACCTTTGGGGAAGGAGTACTACAGTAATCCCTGTGTTCTGTCCAATAAAAGCTTTATGTTGTAGTGTGATATAGACTTCTGTTAGGGGTTCTTTACCCACTCATGTCAGTTTTGGATGTTTTGTGTGTGTTTCAATGTCTGTGTAGGGAGCAATTTATTTTAGCCTAGCCACACTTACTACAATTCGAATGCCCTACTTTGGTAATCCTGCTGATGTCATTCATTGTGAAATGCATCTTTGAGGAAGGAGAACTCTGATAATCCTCATGGTGCATCGTATAACAACTTCAAGCTGTAGTGTAATGTAGACCTCTGATAGGGTTTCTATACCCACACATGTCGGTTGTGGATGTTTTGTGTGTGTTTCAATGTTTCTGTAGGTAGCAAAGCATTTTTAGGCTAGTCACACTTACTACATTTCAAATGCCCTACAATGGCAATCCTGTTGATGCCATTCAATGTGACATACACCTTTGGGGAAGGAGTACTTCAGTAATGTGTGTGGTGTGACCTATAACAGCATCATGCTGTAGTGTGCTATAGACCTCTTTTAGGAGTTCTATACCCACGGGTCTATATTAGATGCTCAAATGCTTAAAAGTTCGAATTACTAAAGAATGAAGTTTAGTGATCAAACACTTAAAAGTTCAAATATCTATAAAAATAATATAAAAAAAAGAAAAAGTAAAGGGTTTAAGCAGGGGGAAAGTCCCCCTGCAGCCCCCCCGCTACTTAAATATACCAACTCTGAGATTGCACTTCAGTGTGCTACAGTGCGGAAATGGAAAATTTCCCATTTCCTACACTGTAGCACGATCTTGGAGTTGGTATATATAAGTAGTGGGGGGGTGTGGGGGTGCAGGGGGACTTGCCCCCCTGCTTACACCCTTTAGTTTTTCTTTTTTATATATATATATATATATATTTTTTTTTTTTTTAATTTTTATGTATATTCGAACATTTAAGCGTTCAATCACTAAAGTTCATTCTTTAATGATTCGAGCTTTTAAGCATTCAAATATCTAATATAGACCCATACCCACACATGTCGGTTGTGGATGCTTTGTGTGTGCTTCAATGTCTGTGCAGACAGCAATGCATTTTAGCCTAGCCACATTCACTACAATTTGAATGCCCTAATTTGGCAATCCTGCTGGTGTCATTCATTGTGAAATACAACTATGGGGAAGGAGTTCTCCAGTGATTCCCGTGGTATGTCCTATAACAGCTTCATGTTGTAGTGTGATATATATAGACCTCTGTTAGGGGCTTTATACCCACACATGTCAGTTGTGGATGTTTTTGTGTGTGGTTCAATGTCTGTGTATGGAGCAATGCATTTTAGCCTAGCCACAGTCACTACAATTCGAATGCCCTACTTTGGCAATCCTGCTGATGTCATCCAATGTGAAATGCATTTTTTAGGATGGAGTACTCCAGTACTCTCCATGGTGGCTACTATAACTGCATAGTGCTCTAGTGTAATAAACTAGTTAGGTAGGAGTTTTAATCCCAGATATGACAGGTGTGTGTGTATGTGTGTGTGTGTGTGTGTGTGTGTGTGTGTGTGTGTGTGTGTGTGTGTGTGTGTGTGTGTGTGTGTGTGTGTATGTGTGTGAGTATAACATGTATCCTGTGTGGAGGTGGTTGTGAGTGTGTAACATCTGGGACAAACGTGGAGTGGATTTTGCAAATTTCTTATATGGTGGCCCAAGTATATATCACAATGTCCACCATACAGGGATAACAGATGGGAAATAGCCGAAAGGCTGGGGTGCAAATCCATACCCACACATGTGACATCAAAGCCAGGCAAACAAAGTTAACAACCCTAGTATTACCCAGAAAACACTCTCAACCCATGTCTCATACACACACACACACACACACACACACACACACACACTTGCCTAGGCAACAGCTGCTATATTGGTAGTACATTGCATATTGCACACTGATAGTAATTATGGAGTGACTGCAGTGGGCTATAGAGGGCATGGCACCCTGTCCATCTGTCCAATAGGCACGCACATGCAGACAGTGCACCTTCCCTATGTTCCCCACTGGACACCTGCAACACTTGTGGTGCCATCAAATGTAACCCACAAAGGACATACCATGCCTGAAAACATGGACTGTATGGACAGATGCCACTGATACCAGCGAATGCCATTAGCATGCTATCAATGTAGGTGCAGGGTAAACCTGCTGTCCATTACCAGTTCCTGCCACATGAGGCCAGGACTGGCACATATGTTGATAATCTGTGTACACAACATGGGCCAGACACCCCAGGTACAGTTCCACATATCACTGTGCATGCATGTGGGAAGTGTGCACATCACAGATGACACCATCCAAGTCATGGACTAAGGAACACATATATGGCAAGCAATGCACAGCATTGGCCACACGCAGTACTCAACCATGTGGCTGGATGGTGAATACAATACCTACTGTAAGGGAAAATCTAGAAACTACACCCCTGAGCCACAATGCAGACCAGTGTCATGTGGCCGGATCCCAAGGTATACCCATCACCTTGCCTTGTATAGCCATCTGGCACAGTTGACTACTACACACCCGTGAATTAATGCACCCATGCATGTCAGTACTGGCACCGTTTGTGTGTGTGTGTGTGTGTGTGTGTGTGTGTGTGTGTGTGTGTGTGTGTTTGTGTTGTATGATGCGTATGATCACATTCACACTCACTACACCCCCCATTGCCATACTGAAACATACTGTCTGATGTCAGATACCTCCCCATACCCTTTACCCATGTAACATCCATATGACTCCTGTGGTGCATGTGATACCTGCACAGTAATGTGCTGTGGCAATCTCACTAGTGATGAGTTGTTTTCCTGGCCCTACCAAGTGTGTCAGTTTGTGTGCGTCCCTTTGAGAATGTGGCTGTGTTGATGCTGGCACCTGTTCATGTATAGCTACCATATCCCTGTTGCTGATGTCACTCACCATCACATATATGTTCTGAGGGCTCCACAACTTCTAACCTGTGTGGTGCATCCAATAATTGCATAGAAATGTGATAGCCCTACATAGCTATCAGGGTTTTATACCCTGTGCTGGAAGGTATGTGACACAAACATGCTAAAGTTTTACTCTCCCACCCCTCCCTGACTTGTCTGCCTCTGTCTGTTTCTCTCACTCCTTCTCTGGTGAATGTGGAGACCTACACCTGCTTTGCTTATGCAGCTGCATGTGTATTTTAAGTGATGCTCATGATCAGCTGATGGCCTTTGTATGAATTGCAGCCCTCCTCTAACTGATTGCTTGTGGAACAGCTGTGGTAAAATTCCCACATCCAATTGCATGGAAACACACTCCAGTATCTAGGAACATCATGTTGATATTGGGCCTTTTCATTCATTGTGAGCAGGAACTTGATCTGTTGTTTGGCAAACAGCATCTCAGATGGATTGGGGATTTACCTCTAACAACATACACTGTAGAAACAGGGCAACACAAAGAAGGGGGATGTGCCTGACCTGACTACAGACTGTAAGTACTGCTATACTGCATTTGGAGTAATGTTGGTTTAACAGGGTGTGTGTGTATATGGCTGTCCTAGATGTTTTAATACCTGCCATGTCAGTGCTATGTTTATGAGGAATCCCCTCATCTGCAAACTGGGCAGTGTGTGTTGCCTTTGGTTTCATGTGTTACCCACAGAGCATCTATCTGTGAACTGCAGAAAGTAGTGTGAGGACTGCAGTCTGTAGATGGTGAAAGCCTTGACAGTTACTGACTTCATATCCCTCAATGATGCAACAAACCCTGTTACAATAGTAAATGTATGAGGTTATCACAGCAACATGCCAGTATTGGTCCGGTGTATGTGCTTCCAGCCACAACTCTGTCAACTTTTGTACATATATCATGCATTAAGAGGTGCATATGTGCTGTACACCATAATTAGTGACATCATATCTGATAACAAGCCAGTGAGATATCAGACTGCTACACATGTTATGTACAGTAGGGGATATATTTGTTGACATAACCTGGACATTCTGTGGTTGTGTGTACAGTACTGAGGTCTGTGTACTTAATGTTGAATGTCGACAGTGTGTATTGCTAATGTGTACTTTGGCCTGTGTACAGACTGTGGTAGATGTCATTGTTCTTGGTCCCGTCCTATCTGATGTTACATGCTGCTCCACTGTATGTTACCATATTGGCTTATGTTTATAGGGACATACACACACATGCCCCATACCACAGACAGGCATCAGACCACAGAGTGTAGCGGCCCAGTATATGTAGGGTTAGTGTGTGAGTGGCACATATGAGGATGGTGTTGAACAGATAGTCCATATACTATAATATTATGCTAGCTTATTATATGTGGCTGTGGCTTTGTTCACATTGGTTGTGATTATGTACTTTCACGTAGGTGTATCTTACCCTGTGCTGTTACATGCCTGTACAGCCTGCTATATATGCAGGTACATGTGCATTCCCCCATAGGAGATGTAGGCCAGTGTTGAGCCAGTCTGCCTGTAGCCTGCACAGTACTTTGTTACATGCCTTGCAGCTTAGTGTACTTACCCAGTGAGATGTCATGTCCAGATACTTGCCAGATGTACTACTGCCGGGCCTCCCTTAACAGTCATATATGTCAGACAAACAGTGGGATGCTGTACAGATGTATGTCAATATCTACTGAGTAGTATGTGGCCATGGCACCTCTGTACCAGCGGTTATTATGTGTCAGGACAGACAGGGGTGTGTGAATGCATAACCTATGGGAGCAAATGTATACAAGTCGTTATGTGTTATACCCATCTACATGTATGTTAACATCCACATTGTCAGGCTTGGTCTACATGTTTTGCACTAAGGGGTTCTGTGTATACCTCTGGACTGTCCAGAGTGTGTCAGAATGCCACATATATTGGCCAATATCTCTGCTGTAGTCCACAGGAGCATTACGTGCTAGCAGTGGTACTGTACTATGATGTCCTTAGGATGTCTGTCAGTAGCCAATGGTGTACATGTGAAAAGCAGATGTGACCTCCCACACACACCATGTCTGTGAAGACAATCCCTATTACAGTAGCAACAGTTTACTAATATACCTGCTATACATACCTGACATCTTCTTGCACTATGAAGTTGGGACTATTGGGGGTGAGGTAGGGTTACACTCCATGTTCAGAACATAGGATGAAAATATATGTATATCATACCTCACCACTGTCCCGAATTACTCGGGTTTTACAGAGTTTTGGGGTCCAAATAATGGGGTGCCACAATTCCCGAGTGGCACCCCTTCATTTCCGATTTTTTTCTTTGTGTTTTTATTTTTCGCACTTTGTTTTTTATTTTTCGTGCTTTGTGAGCTGATGTCATCGCATGCACGATGACGTCAGCTCCGTCAGAGTCGGAATTTAGCACGCGCACATATTTCCGGCTCTAGTTTGAATGTTTTGTGAGCGGGAATGGCAAGGAGTTATTTAGAAGGCTCGCGGAAAGGATATGTATTATTGCTATGATGATTTTATTAGAAGGCTCGAGTCGCTGGTTTATTTAGAAGGTAAGGAATCTATCTATGTAATTCTCTGGCTGAAACGACGACAATGCAGCATTTTTCTTTAAAAAAATCTGTTAAAAAGTCAGAGGATTGTACAAAGCAAGGTCAGACAAAAGCTTGCCAAGTTAGTCATCTAGAGCTGTTCAGTTACGCAGGACAGTGGACAGATCATAGAAATCTGCTATAGCTTAATACCACTAGTACATGTATGGTTCTCCCCAGATATTGAAACTCTGTTTTAGTCAAACAGCATTTCTTTTGGGTAAGCTTTAGACCTACAGCAGCGGGTTGTATTTCAGTACAGTTGGAGCGACTGTATTAGATATTTGTTATAGACTGTAATCTAACCGGAATGCGACATTGGTAGTGGAGTGACATAATTGACAAGGGACTTCTGAGTGGCTGGTGATAACTTAGTCACTAGGATCCTTGGAATCCTCTGAGTCTTATGGGACAGATTTGTAAAATGAGAAAACGTGTTGTTTACCAGGCGAGATGCATTGACTGTGCACTTTATGTAATTTGCACTTGCTGGGAAGATGTTGTTGACTCGCACTGATTTTGAGATGGCAAAACATGAGTAAGGTGTATATTTTCAGGAAAGTGTAGATGATATGCATTCTCACTGTAGAAGCAACGTTGCATGTTGCAGGGTTTTATGTTTATAAATCATACAGCCTTTAGGTGACACAACCGCCAAGTCTGTGCTTTGCTTATATCGCACTTTTTTTCCTCTGTGAGTTCAGGTGCCAGGTAATATTAAAGTTTAATGTGAACATCTTGAAAGTTTATAACAAAGTCGCATTGTGTATTTTTGCATTTCTTCCATCTGTATGTCATATGTCAAGGTGAAGCTTGCAAAGCTCTTAAGTTTGTCTTGAGAAGCCACTAATTGTATTCTGTTGTTAGGGGGGTGTATTCTATTCTATTAAGCCTTGCAAAATGGTCCAGTTTTCAGTTTTTTAAAACCCTTTTGCATGTGATGTGATCACCTTTAAAAACATTTGAATCGTAGTTTTTGTGTGTAAAAGATGCTGATCTTGCATGTAAAAATGAAATGGTGGGTTATTTTCTGCTGACATAACATCTCTCATCACAAGATGACCTAAGGAAACATATTTGCCAATAACCGAGTGGTAGTTTTGCATGAGGGTCTCTACAGAACTCCCGCCACTGCACTTTCAGACTCAAGTAGTTTTCCTTCACAAATATTGCAGCCTGCCTCCAACTGTCACTTACTTTCTTTATCCGTCATACCCCACTATCTTCTCTTGCAAGTTTCCTCACCATTTACAAGCTTTCATGCACCCTTTTCTTTCAGCATATTTTCTACATCATTGAAAGCTAATCTAGTGACAGAACATTTTCCACTTTGCTTCCATTTTTATGGCATTCTGTGTCCGCCTAAGTAAGATGCATTGACTCCACTACTGAAGTTCAAAAAGAAGTGAAATGCCTCATGTATGCAGTGTATACCATTGTGAATACTGAAAACCATCTCTGATCTAAATGTAAGGGGCCAATGATTTGAAAACAGCCCAAAGGTAATCTTTATCCACCACTGGCCAAATGTATTTTCTTTGATTGTGGTGTGGGTTTCAATGTTGTTTCGGTGAATGTGAGTTTCAAGGGCAGAGAAGTTTTAATGCCAAGTCTATTTTCATTGTGAGACAGTGTTGCTTTGTTTATCAGATGTCTATTGGTGTTTGTGCATTGGGCTGTAAAATGTAAAAATAAAATCCAAATCATTGTATTACTACAGCAGTTTGCACACATTAGTGTTTATGGTAAATGGGGCGAAATAGCCAGGTAATGGGACATTGGAATGGCCGCAGGGGGACTCTGGTGCCGTATTTTGGTTGTTTGTTCTTCAGTTTGCATGTAAAAGTTGGTATCCCACAATTCCACTGGAGTGGGTGGGGTTACATAATTATGTATGCAAATTGTATGTTAATCAGCGTACAGATTTGTACCTATTTTTCATGGGCCTTGTCCAGATTTTTTATGTTTCCAGGTTGAGAGGTATGATGTATATATAATTATCCAGCTATCTATATAGATATTTACACATATACATATCGACATATATAGATGGGTATGTATATGTACATAGATATACATATACACACCCAGATATATACATATACAGACCAATATTTGTCTACACATATACAGATAGTGATACATATGCACATATACGTATGGATATCAACATATATATTGAAATTAGTAGTAGGTATATCAGAATAGATATGCATGCCATACCTCTCAACCTGGGAACAGCAAAAATCTGGACACAGACCATGAAAAATAGGTACAAATCTGTACACTGATTAACATATAATTTGCATACATAATTATGTAACCCCACCCACTCCAATGGAATTGTGGGATAAACAAACAAACTGAACAGAACTAAAATATGGCATCAGAGCCCCCCTGCAGCCATTCCAATGTCTCATTACCTGGTTATTTTGCCCTATTTACCATAAACACTATAATGTGCATACTGCTTTACTTCTACAATGTTTATTTGGATTCATTTAAAATTTTTTTTATATTTTATAGCATAAACACTATTCGACCTCTGCTAAACAAAGCAATACAGTCTCACAATGAAAATAGACTTGGCATTAACTTCTGCCAAACATTCATTGAAACAGCATTGATACCACATTCAAAGAAAATGCATCTGGCCAGTGTGGTGGATAAAGACTAGCTTTGGGGTGTTTTTAAATCATAGGCCCCCTTGCACACAAAACATACATGTTTGATACACCTTCCTGACAGTATTAAGTTATATTCCTCATAATACAGCACACTTGTTACAGCATTTTAGAAGACAAATCACCTAATTCCATATTAAGGAGATATATAACTAATGAAGAGGTTGCTGCAAGCAAACAGCTTAATTCTTCATTGTTTCATCTACAAATAAAGTGCCTGTTGCCCTTGAGATATAAATTACATATGTTGCATAAAAAAATGCTAAGCTAGTAATATTACAACAGGGAATGGATGGCAAACTGATAACAGATAATTACTAGGTATCTCCGCCAAAGAGGACATTTTCAAGGCTGCAAAGTACAACAGAATACAGTGTCAGCAATCTATCTACATGCTTGTTTGAACAGACAGCAGCAGATTAAGCAAGCTGTGTGTTGTGTATTAAATTAATTGTAAATTAAAATGCACACAGTTCTTACTTTCTCAGCAAAAAGTTTTCTAACTTCTCTCAGACAGCAAAAGCAGTTAAGATACACTTGCACAGCAGATAAAATAAAATCGGGTTTTCATACAAACAGTTCCCGCCCAGAACTGTGTGCATGAAAGTCCGATTTTATTTATCGCTAATGTTCCTGGACTTGCAGCACAGGCTAGCAAATAAAAAACACATACCAGATAAAATAAAAATTGAGCTTTCATACAAACAGTTCCCGCCCAGAACTGTGTGCATGAAAGTCCGATTTTATTTTATCTGCTGTACTGGTTCCTGGACTTGCAGCACAGGCTAGCAGATAAAAAACACATACATTGGACCAACTCCAGCAGCTTAATTAAATTACAAATAAAATACAAAAATTACACAGTTATTTTGGCCTCAGACTTAAATTCATAGCAAAACTATTCCTGCCCTGGACTAGTAGCACAGCTGACTTAAACACACACCCACAGACACACACACGTGAGTACATAACTTCTTTTTTTGTGTCACAGTGTCTCATCATGGGAGAGCTTGTGCTGCAAAATATATACTTCAAATGTTTCATTTCACCATACAGATGCCACTTGATGTTCAGAGAAATCTAGATAACAGCTGTGGAAAACACTGCCTAATTCATCACATTCACTAGCTTTGCATGCAGTTATTGAAACTTGTACTTGTCTAATGGCAGTGAAGAAATCTTAGGTTTTACAATACAGCTTCATATCTACTTCTGTAAAAATACAGAGTAATGTTATTTCATCAGCCTGCAGAAGACAGCAGAGCAGATCTGCTCTTGCAGAGATGAGTACATTTTTTGTAGTTTATTGAATGTGCACATTCCCTTGGGATAAATGCTTTGCATGTTTCCCTTTTACCTCAGTCTGACATACACTTGATTTACCAGTCTTCCATCACAACACAGTTTGTTTGAATTCCATATCTATGTAGGCATAAAAGGTATCCAGCTTTTTAGATTGTGCAGGGCTTTCTTTACTTGGCAGGCAGCTCTTAATAACACATTACCAACTCTAGTAACAATATAATCAATACTACTACTACACAAGAAATCATCGCTTCTGCAGCTGCTTAGGTTTACAAATGTCTAAAGGAACTGAGCTTTGCAGCCTTACCTTGTAAACAGATAGTCCAGAAATCATCGGGCTCACTGGAGAATGACTGCAGTATGATCCTCCCCTGCTGTGAGGATATCCTCTGTGTCTTTTCTTAAGAACTAGCTAGCCCTCTTGACACACACACACACACACACACACACACACACACACACACACACACACACACACACACACACACACAACACTTTGTTTCCTTACCTGCTTCATCCGGTTCTTTCTCTCAGCCTGCAGCCCAAAGTCCATTCACGTTGGAAAAAAAATTGAAAAATAAAATAACTCCAGTCGCCAGACGCCAGCCCATTCCCTTTTCGCATGCAGTAGTTTTAAAAAGTAATAAGCCCATTCTCGGCAGCATTAGTGCTGCTACTGTTTAATTTTCATTTGCCAGCGAATGATGACGAGCTCCTTGAGCTCAATTCCGACTGGCTGGTAGCGGCCATCGCGCACGTGATGACATCAGCTCCGACCGCGCGAAAATTCAAAACATAAAAAAAGCAAATGAATCGTGGCACCCCTTCATTTTGACCCCAAAACTCAGTAAAAACCGAGTAATTTGGGACGGTTGGGAGGTCTGATGCATGCACATATAGTTATAGATATCTACATATATACCAACATAACTAGCTGTATGTGTACACATAGGATGTGCATACATATATAGCTCTATACACATATATCTATCTATACATATATATATATATATATATATATATAGTTCCACTTCTAACCATCAAAATTTCAAAACATCGAAGTTCTGATCATCAAGACCAGAACATCGAATTTTGAAACATCGAAGGTTACAAGTGTAACCAAAAAAAAAAAGAAAAAAAAAAAAGAAAAATAAATTGTAACAATTGTATGCAGGGGGCTTTGCCCCCCCCCTGCACTCCCCACACCCCCTACTTTAATATTCCAACTCTGAGACCGCACTACAGTGGAGTAAAGGGAAATCTCCTTTTTAGTGCTATAGGCAGAAGCACTAAACGGGAGCTTTTCCCTACCCTATCTGTAGTGCCATCACACAGATGGCACATAGACACACACAGTATGCAGGGTACCTTGGTGCCTTGCAAATACACAAACATTCTCCCACCTACACTTACCTTTTTCTTCCCTTTCAGACCTTCGATGTTTTGAAACTCGATGTTCTGGTCTCGATGATCTGAACATCGATGTTTTAAATGTTCGATGGTTTGAAGGGGAACCATATATATATATATATATATATATATATATATATATATATATATATCTATATATATATATATATATATATATATATATAGACACACACACACACACACACATATGAAGAGATGTACACATGGCCATATATATATATGTAGCACTATACAGATGTGTTTACAGACATATGTATGAGTATACATGTCTATGTACATGTAGACATATATAGACCTATTATATGTATACAACCATATTCCTGTCATGAGTAAACATCACGGTTGTGTATACCCTCCCACATGTATCTCACCGTATGTATCTGCTATGTGCACATTATGGTAAAACAACATATGTGATGCAACAGTCATATTAATAACAAGGACTACACAATTTAGGAACTCCAGGCAAATGTTCAGTACTACTCAATATGTGTATTGGCAGCTATATTGGTAAAACAACAGCAGTCTTCACAGTGGTCATGGCATAGTGGTTAAGTGCTGTGACTTCAGTATATAGGGTCCTGTGTTCAAGACCTGCAAGGGCTGTTCATTTTCTTGCTAGGCAGAACAAGGGCTGTCAGATACAGAGCGGGTAAGGCAGTTTTGAGCATATTTAAGTGGGTTTGAGCAGGTTTGTGCAACGCTAAGCGGTGCTAAGCTATGGGTAAATGTACAGGCACTTACACAGTGTAGGCTTTGCTTACCAGTGCCCAAATCAGCTTAGCTGTTATATTGCAGCAATGTTGATACTTGCTAAGCATAGTTTAGCCCTGGTAAACAGGACACACAACCCAGTCTGATAACCTGTAATAAGTGTATGTAATGTCATGTACAATACATGCACCTATGTGCTGTCATTACAGTAGCAAGGGGTGTGAGTGTCATGTGTGATACACAGACATATATGAGGCCTTTACAGCACCGTTATCCATGTGAATGTGTTACATACAGGTGTAGTAGCCCAGGGTAAATGCTGTCACACTGGCATGTAGTGTATCATTGCAGTACTACTGTTGACAGTGCTAACCCAGGCAAGAGCAGAGTACTTAATGTAGTACTGACAATAGGCACACCTGCAAGCATAGTTGGACATAGAGGCCTCCCTGTTGTATCCCTGGTGTGTGAGCTGTGTCACAGTATATACCCCTTACTGGTCTGTCAGCACACTCATGCTACTGCATACCTACCTGCCAAGCTGATGACTGTCAGTCCCTGTACAGATGTGCAGATGGCAGGTATCCAGCTGGGATATGTACAGGCAACCTTAGCATGATTGACACCCTACTATGCATGTGGCATGTGCATGAGATGCATATCCCTGTAGTACCAATGGTGGGGTATACAATGGGTTGTATAGCAGTCGTGGCCAATGTGTGATGGTGGGTATGGCAGAGTGTCATCATGGGTTTCAGGGTGCACAATATCCAGTGGCAAATGTGGGTGCTGTGTACACTGTTATTACACCAAGGTACACCAGGTATATGTCCCATGTACCACGTTATGGTTACCACTGTCACCATCAATCATACAGGTAACTATTACACAATCCAAGCCAATTATTCATGTGATGTGTGCAGTCTACCTGTAACACATTGAGGACATGGTCAAGTTAGTTAGCAGCGATAGGCCCTGGTATCCCAGATGTGTGTCTGGCTGTTATATGTCTGTGAATGTGTATATGACGGTATGCCACACTATGTATCATCCAAATACACCCATTACAACCTTATTAGCATACTGTACATGTCAGGGATGTTCTGCATGTACCATATATTCTGGGACACATCTGACCCTAAACACTGTGTAGTGTGTGCAACATAAGCCACACACGTCAGTATCACAAAATAGATAGGTAGGGGTCTAGTTCCAGTGTTGCCAAGTAACAGTGTGCATGTATGTGGATGGGTCTACATAAGGTTGCAGGGTATACACACCTCAGCGGGCCACCTGTCCATGTGGCATAGGCAGTAACCAGTTTAGTAACCTGTGAAATGTGTTTGACTATACCCCAGATATGTCACAGCCATGGTATCAGCACAGTGATATACCCCATTGTGGAATATGACTGCAGACCATCCTCGTGCTGACACATGGACACCTACAACACAAATGGATAACATTATAGGGAGCACAACCAACCAGTGTTACTAACAGCTATAAGGCAACATTGCTGGACAGCTACTCTACCTGCCAAATATGCCTCACACTCTACTCGTTACAACATGTTACACCACAGTACTGTGGTACACTGCTGAACAGTCACCGTGTGCATCAGAACCATATCAGCCTGTCCCTGCATTGATGGTATGGATGACAGGGATGTGGCACAGGTAACATCATATGCACAGGGTATCCTAGTGCTGACACATGTACACTTACAGCACAAATGGATAACATTATAGAGACCACAACCAGTGTTACTAGCAGCTATAAGGCATCATTGCTGGATGGCTACACAACCTGCCAAATATGCCTCACATTCTAATCCCTACAACATGTTACAGTGCAATACTGTGGTATACTGTTGTACAGTCACCATATGCATTAGAACCATATCAGCCTGTCCCTACATTGATGGTATGGATGACAGGGATGGGGCACAGGTATCATCATATGCATACGATGTGCTGTTTGTTTGCCAGAGGCAGAGGGTGGGCAATACATTTGACACCATATGTGTGGGTGAGGGGTGTACTGTGGGGAGCTGGGTGAGGTGATCTGGTGTGTGCAGGTATGGGGTTGCCCTAGGTGTGTTTGTATAGTGTGTGGTTATGCATGCACACAGTTCTGCCATGTGGCTGCCCTACACAGGTGTTTATGGACAGCTGCAGACCATACCAGACAGGGTGTGCAGTTCATTGCCTCCAGCCATGGACATGTGGAATGTGCCTGTCAAGGGTTCCACGGGCATGTACAGGTACAGGCCTTGAAGTGCTACTCTCACTTGCTGATGACATTTGTCCGCTGGTACCAGGTCCCTCCTGGTACTGGCCAGGACCACATGCACGTGGCCTGCTGTGGTGTGGTGTGGACAGCACACCCCTCACACTGCTGGGGCTGCTACTGCCACTACAGAAGCCCCTTGGTGTCCTAGCACATTCACATTGACTGCCAGCTGTTGGTGTTGCTGGCACACTCCACGCGGGCATCACTGAATCCACACCACACGTTAAAGCATGGACACAACATGGCTGATGAGGGCCATCATCTCATCATGCCATCTATCCGTGGGCTTGGTATAAGCACGGATGTTACCCGACAGTTCACGGAGGTTGTCACTGACAGATGTGAGAGCAGCCCTCTGCAGCCTCAGGCCCTGTCTGATGTAACATTCAATACGCGCCTGTGCCACCATTACAGCCTGAAACATGCACCTGCTTGCACCAGCTATGTCGCCTATGCCAAGGGCATGATGCCTAGTGGCCCTACCATGAGCAGCCTGTGACATCCGCCTATGTGGTGGCCTGCCAACCATCTGGCTAGCCTGCTGTGACCAGACACAGTAGGCATGGTTATCACACTTCCCTGTGCACTGTCAGCAAATGCCAGTTGTTCCTCCGCTATGGCCATTGGTGATAGGGTATGTGTAGGCACTGAAACTGTGTGCAGGGTTGGGGTGGCTAAAAGGTGGATGTCACATGTTGGGGTAGTGTCGGCCCCTGACAACCCCACCTGTGCCTCAACAGTACTATCATCATCTTCAGTGACTGCATGGACACCAACATCAGATTGCATGCAGGAGGGACCCTGACCCACCTCGCCACCTGTGGGTGAAAACAATAAATGCACTTTAAAACCAGTACAGCACTGCCTAACAGTACACACACACACACACACACACACACACACACACACACACACACACACACACACACACACACCTCCATAATACAAACCTGCCCATGGCTTTACAGATAGTCCCACATATATGTCCATGTGTTACCCCATTCTGCATCACACTTGTTAACATACACACATTGATATCACTCATTAACATTACAGTCCTCTAAATGCCCACACAAGCAGCCACAGCACAAGGCCTGTTGCTACTTTACCTGCCTGACCTGTGTATAGTGGATTTACATGGCCTCACTGCTGTCATTCGGTATGCAACCTCTGTATGCCCTGAAATTATGTGCATGGCCTCTATATGTGTGGGCTACTATGTTGTATCCATAATATCTTGCACTGGTGTGTTGTGTATATAATGCTCAGTACATGCCAGATATGCTGCTCCTTCAGCCTATCATGTGCCAACTGTAATATTTGGATACACACCCTGGTGTTGACTTGTACTTCCCCAATACATCTGTAGAGCTGCATACATTGGTTGTAGGTGACCTCTCTGCTGACTGCGATATTAAGGGTGCACCTGGTGTCTACCTTCCCTCTGGATGCCTGTTCCATGCTATAGACCATATTATATTATTTGCTGCTTTGTGATTACACACATGACAGGTATTCCTGGTGTGTAATATGGCAGTGCATGTCCGTGTACTGCATGGTCGTAAAGGGAGGTACAGCCATATGAACACCCCACAATCACACATGTGCATACATGGCCACCCACACAAACACACACATGCACACACACACATCCTACATGCATCTACCTCCCTCCACTTCAACAGGGTGACCCTGCAGGCAAACTATCTAACCACCAGGATGCACATACACACACATAGGTTGCACAATGAAAGTACACACAGTCCTCCTATTACCCACCTGCCAACATGCAGAACATATGGTACAGAACAGCATGCAGTTCAGCTATAGTTAAACCATGCTAGCAACAGTATGCATGTGTGTGATGCATGCGCTGTGTCACTAGATGATTCCCCTTCCCCTACATACCACTGCACCCATGTACACAGTATTGCTGTGCACCTGGTCTGCTCCCTACCATATACTGTGCACCACAACTCACAGGTGTCCAACCCATGCGGAATGTGTAGTACCGTATCACTTATGTAAGCTTTACTTCTCACAGCCCCTTTATCGCACCTCTTGTTGTGTGTACAACAGCAGTCACTGCTCCTGGCAGGGGTATACCAGCGTGGGCTATTTGCATTTTCCAGTGTATGTTCAGTTTGTCCTACACACATCCCCCTATTCTGCATGATTGCAAGGTCTAGTCCTGTGCACATCCCATGGTGTTTACACACTGCCGTCACTATTGCTGTGTGGGTAGGGTTACAGCTGCCACAGGCCCTGAATCTGACTATGTGCAGATAGAGCCATTCCTTGCATCCTTAGGATCCCTGCTGCAGTGCACTTGTGTGTCATGCTAAACCTCCCTTCCTTCAGACTTTATGCAAATGCATGACACGTAAGCCCTACACATGTGTCACTTTGCAGTGTCCCATACACTTGAACACCACATGTTGCAGCCTAGACCCAGGTGATAATGTGGACTACTGTAATGCCTTATGCTGTAATGTATCTCTGCAGCAGTTGCCATTTTCCTACAGGTATATACACTGATGTTGCACTGTATATGGGTGTTGTTCCTAACATGTCCCTACTGAAGGCCATGTCTACCACCATTATGTTGCTCCCTGTGGACACATACCACAATGGCAGGATGTTGGCTATCATACAGGTGTCTGATATACCCTTCCAATACCCCATCATGCTCACCCCTGTGAGACCGTGCATTTCACAGCAACAATATATGCACATGTACAGCATACATTCAGGGTAGGTGTGTTAGACGTGTGCATGGAATATACCATCACCATTACATGCCCGGTGTGTTGGCAAGCATCTACATAAAACATACTCACCAGCTACAGGCTCCTTCCTTGGTGGTATCCCGGAGGGACCTACATAAGAGGGTGAGAGATGCAATGTCAGTGGCCATGCCTGTGGCAGTGCTACAGGTTGGGTGCAGTATTACAATGCATTAACGGTACATTCCCACAATACTACCACATCTGGATATCTGTTTATCACTACAATGCAGCAACAAAATATATCTCTAACATGTCAGATATGCATGATCTACCTGTACCAATGCAGATGTATACACAACAGTGGTCTACTGATGTGCCCTGTGTCCTAACCTGCACACTCCTCAGCCGGTGTGTGGATGACACCCACCTCCACGAAGGAGTCCAGTGACTGCCGGCTGTCCAGACGGGCAGGTGCCATGAGACTGGCCAGGAGCTCCTCCACACGTGTCAGGGAGGGATGGATTGCATGGCCATCCCCTGTGGAGAGGAGATCCCCCCAGACTGCAGCAGCACATTGACGGGCATTGTGATGCAGGTCACTACAATGATTCCGGATCTGCTCATAACTGCGGTTGTGCAGTCCGACATCATTGACCCTGTGGACTAGGTCATTCCACAGGGCGGTCCACTCCTGCTGCTCATGTGTGGCCCTACCAAACAGTACTGGATAGTGCTGGATCAAGTGTGATATCAAAATTTCATTTTCCACATGGGAATAGGTGGGCAACCATGCATGTGTCATCTTGGCTGAAAGACATAAATATAGAAACAGGTCTGAGCAACTCATGCAGCAAGGTTAAAACAGTTCATAATACACATCTCTGTCACCCCCCAACAAATCAGCTTCAACAAACTGTACAAACAACTCATTAGGTATGGCTACAACTTACCTACCAGTTGGACAGATATTGTATTGTACCACACATTCTGCTATGTGATTGTAGCCATTGCTGGCCTGTTACAGACTTTTCACCTGCATGCTATTGTCAGGGCCACTATAGTTCCATATATGCCAGTGGTATGGCTGCTCTGAGACTGCTGCACATCTGACATTCTGTGTTATTTGGGATATCTATGCATGCTGTTGGACATGTACCGGGATTGTGTAGACTATTACGACCAATGTATGTTCTATAACAGTGACAGAATAACATGTATATGTTCTATTGGCCAGCAGATCCACCTCTCCAAACCCATATGCCCATGATACCTGGCCACATCACATGTGTGTCCCAACCTGGGGCCTCCTCATGTACTGTTCCAGTAATACCATCAGGTGGAACCACTCAGGGGATGCCCCCCCCCATGGGCACACACAGATATATTCCTGTCCCTTGAGGTCAGGTCTAGAGTCAGTTCCATGCTGGGCTCCACAAACAGGTGTAGGATGTGCTACATCACTCTGAGGCACCCAGTACACATTCACAGGGCCAACATGCTCCTCCTGCTCAGCCTCCAGACCAGGCACCTTCAGGTCGTGGACTGCTGTTGTGATTAGCAGTGGGTGGGAGGCTTGTTTGCATTGTGCCCATATTGGGGCCCATGGGACATCCACATCACAGACCACACACACCATCCATGGTGTTTACCCACCACATGTGTCACATACCACCCTTGTAGACTGCTCTCAATATCTACCAGTCCTGACCACCTCCACATGTGTACCTGCCATACTTCCCCATATTCCCATTGCATACTTCACAGATGGGGGCAATGTGGTCCCAACATGGGACTAACATATGACATACCCATCCATGTTGCACACACTGCCAGCTGTAGATATCTGTTTGTATTGCTATGTGTGCTGGTGACACGCACATAGCATGCATCACTGTGGTAGTAATATAGGGGACATGTCTTTACATACATATATGTTTGTGTGTGTGTGT
>NC_056735.1:582768755-582881255 GCF_019279795.1 Protopterus annectens
CAGCAATTTATTTAATGATGTGATTATGACAGTTACAAGGAATAAAAGAAAAGATGTGTGATATATAATGTATGTAAATGGAAGAACATGTTAATATGTTTTTCTTTTTGTTAATGTACGTTTGCCTATGTCTTAAGTGATAATTTAGCAAATGTGTTTAAAAAAACAGATAAAAAAATTAAAAATGTTCACTTATTTTACATTTCATGTTATACTTAATTTTTTCTTTTTTAATTTGTCCACTGTTGTTACTCATGTTTTGTTAAAATATTTTAATACAACTAATGTTGAATTTGTAGGTAATCAGATCATGTTTTTTTTCATTTGTAAATAATTGTGACTGATGTCTTCTTTCAATAGTGGAGGTTATCCTTATAACATTACTGTGACAATTGATACCCAGTCTTTTAAAGAGCAAGATCGTTTGTCCATCTGCTCTCATATCATGCTGTTGAATCATTCATTAAAAGAATAATCAGTCAGTCAAATCTTTGTATTAGATCAGTAGGCTAACTTTCATTGGAGTAGTATAAGTAGCCCCTTGTGGGAAACTGTGTGAATGTATAAGTGTATGAAAAAAGCTTGGGTAAGTCTCAGCTGCTATTGGTAAGTTGTCACTGGAAGACACTGTGCTCAGATGAGGTGGGTGAAATTCTGTGGAGTCAGTGATTACACCACCGTTCTGAAGCTGACATTGTAAGGCTTATTTTGGGTGTGACAGATGCTGATCATAACCCAAAGTAGTAGTGCACATTTACTATAACTTTTAAAGGCCATTTAACTCATTGCATACATAGCTGGGAGGCATCATTACAAATCTGAAATCTGTAACCTCTGCTACCAAGCTCAATATATAGAGATAATATACAGAGAGGTGTCCTTACATTAGTGAAGAGCACTGGACCTCCCCTGTACATTAGTGTAGCTCTCAGAATGCTTTAGCAGTGGTGTAGTTTGGCAGCCACTGCTACCATGACATTTTACCAGATATTGGCATGATTTTCAGTTACTTATTTTTGTAAAAGGGCCTCTTGCACCTTTACATCACTCTTTGGGAAGAATAAAGATTCCAGCAGCCCCCCTTACAAATAGAACAAATAAAATGATCTTTCAGTAGCTTTCTTTGTTTTAAAAAAAAAGTTTATGCCAAACTAGTCACCTCTCTCACGATAAAGCTTGTGCTAAGTGTAGCAGCAGTGCAGTACATCACAGGAAACAGTAATTATGGAGACAGCATATCATGTATAATAATGTCGCTTGGTATTCTGGACAAGCAATTATGTAAGGTTCAATGTTCTACATAATTTCCAGCATTATTTGGTGGGAATCATATTTGGATAGCTGCTATAAGGTGAGAAAATTAAAGCAATGTGACTCATTTCAGTATTGTGCATAGTGCAGTTATGATCTTTGCATTCTGAAAGCAAATGACGAGATGTTATCCATATTTACTGTAATGTCTAATCCCCATCATTTCCTTGCTTAAAAGCTAATACTTTATATAGCCTCCTTCTCTGTGTCTTTCACACACACACACACACACACACACACACACACACACACACACACACACGCACTCACAACTTACACAAACATACAAATACAGATTTATAGATGCATGCATATTTTTACAGATTCATACTGTAATGAGAGGATCAACATATTTAATGCATAGTAGTTAATTTCTTCTAGTCTGTATTTGCCAAATTCCAAGTGCTATGCTATTTAATATAATCAAAATGGATGCTGCATAAAGTCTGTCAGTTGATGTCCATTAGTGGAGAACATCATGCAAATCATTTGAGTGGATTTTGCAGGATTACATCAAATGCACAAAAGAAATAGTTGTTATCATTATTTCTGTGATGGCCTTCATCTCAAGGATATTTTTACAGAGTCTTTGCCTGATGTATTCTGCTTGCTAAGCCTCTGCTTCACAGCTGTGCCTTTTGAATATTTTATAAAAACCTAAGCATCTCCTTCAGAGTTATTATTTTTTAATGTCCTTTTATTTCTTAAGAGAGAAGCACAACTACTTTTATTTTACAGAAGCTATTTGATGACTGTTTCCTAGAAAATGGTATGCAGTTTCATCAGGAGGCTGCTTTGGTTTTGCAGAGGCCTTCTGTATCTTCCCTAGAGGTATTCATTCTGCAGTAGAAAGCAAAAAAGACCAACACTATTCTATATGTATGTATTAAAAAGCTGGCAAAAGACATTAGAAATGACAAATCATTTTTCTTAAATTGCAAGGATTCTTTGCTTTGATTTGATGATGGCGGCTCTTTGTTGTTTCAGAAACTCACACTGACACAGAATATGCAAGTAATAATATCTGGTAAGCATGCAGTATTTGACAGTAGTAGAACCAGAGGCATTATGAGGTCCAAGGTTAAAGACAGGGTTTCATTGCTTCTAGAGTGGGGAGTATTAGCTAATGACACTCAATCCACAAGGCAATAATACAGATAGGAAATCAGCAGTGACATTATTTCATCCTTTGATATAAGCACACACACACACACACACACACACACACACACACACACACACACACACACACACGCGTGTGCACGTGCACGCGCACACGCACATGCACATGCACACACATTCAAAGACCTGGTCATATCTTGGTATTACTGCCTGTGATAGAATAGTAGTCACTGAGACTTGGCTAAATACAGAGCACAATATGGTATAGTTTTATACGTACCACACAATGCAAAAAATTCAAAATCCAAATCCCCAGAATAAGAGAACAAGCTGGTAAAATACAAATGATTGTTTTACAAAATCAGTCAACAGTACATCAGTTCATTTTTGAAACAATTTTCATCTCAGAGTTGTATTATACAACAAACCAACCCTTACTTTAAGCAACTCACTGTACAATATTATGTGCAAAATTCTTTCATAATGGCATTGATCAGCTACATACATTTATTGATTTTTATCTTTACTCTAACCCATGACTACGTAAAGCCTCTTTCAACTCACTAAGTCATGACTCTCATCCTGCAGATACTGAAAATAGGAGTAAAGGCTGTTAAAATATGTACATCCAGCTAAAAATCTAAATATTTAATTAGCATAAAATTTGAAAAACAAATAGCAAATAACTCAATATCACTATCAAAGGCAATACACTATCATGTTACAATAATTTCTTAAGAATGTTTTCTTTTTTATATACAAATAAAGGTTTATTACCAAAGAATTTAAACAGATCACTGTTCCCTTCTATAATCTTCCAATTATCTATAATAATTTTATGGACGTCCATACTGTCTACTGTCATGCTAACACTAAACCTTGGGTTAACACCCTTAAGAAATTGTTAGAACATGATAACAGTGTATTACCTTTGAATACCTTAGGAAGCAGGGAAGGACTATTTAAATATAATAGATGTTCTATTTGTAGGTTTATTAATGAGGGACCCTATATAGACTTAGGGCATTTAAACCATGCAATTAAAGTGAATCCAAAGGTTTAGTTTATATAGCAATTTGTTCAGGATGCCCTTCATTTTATGTTGGCATGACTAGTAGAAGCCTGGGCAAAAGAATTAGAGAGCATATGTATGACATCAAGAAGAAGGATAACAAAAGTGTTTTAAATAAACAGTGTGAGTTGTAACAAATATAAAACGTTTTTATTTTCAGTTTTACAAGATTTTAGTTCTGATAAAAGACTGGGTGATTATAAAAAAACATGTGAGAGAAAAGAAAAACAGAATGGCAAATAAGGTTAAATACAAATAAACCACTGGGTTTAAATGAGACTATTAATATAACATGTTTTTTGAAAGATAGGAGACTTGCCATATGTGATTAGTTAATGTTAAGTTAAGGTTACATTTTTATGTTTTTTCATAACAGTGGGTTCTTTAAAAGTGTGCTTTAGAATTGTATGGTTTAATTAAATGGAGAATCTTACTGGTTAATTGATTTTAAATGAGTATTTAATGGTGTTGTAAAGATGTGTTCTGTTTTGGTTTCTGAAGAAGTCCATTTCTGCAGAGGAAAGCATTGAATAAAAAAAATGTAATATGGTAAAGCACTTTGAGAGTTCCATCTGTCATTGATTAAGTTGGTGTTTTTTTAGTTTTTTTTTTTATCTTTTTATAGTGTATTTTCACCATGAGCTTAATTACAGTTTTGTTGTTGTTGCAGCATGCCATGATATTTCTCGGGTTTGTGTGGCTGTACACAGGGTGTAGTGCTGCTTACCAAATACAAACCTGTGGGCTATTGTTTGCTTTACTCCACAATGCACACATGGTTTTAGAACGCATTTTAGGCATTATTGAATCCAGCCCTATGTTTAATTTGTCTGTCTAACTTGTTTATTTCAATTTTTCAAAATTGTAGTTTGATCTCTTTTCCATTTCTTATATTTTTTGGTTCCCACCTTAATCAGGTACAGTATCTTGTTGTTATGAAAATATATCCTGATGAAGTTGTGTTCTTAGATCATGGTGTTAAACATTTTTTTTAATTTTTACATTCAAAAAATTTTTCCTTCAAAACTTTCCACATTCCTTCTGCAGTTTTTCTGATGAACACATCACTCCAATTAGTTTTACATAGTAACTCTTGATTCCATATAATCTGTTACTAATCTTCCATGCATTGGTTTAGATTTCAGTTTCTAAGAAATATCTAACAACAAATTAAGCTTTGTAACCCCCATGATCACTGACTATAAACAGTGGTAAAATATAACATGAAGTAAGAGAATTTTCTTTAGGAACACAAACAATGTCTATTATGTTCCGTTCCCTGGTAGGCTGTTTTACAATCGAAAGCAGTTGTTGTTCCTGAATATATATATTGTAAACAATTTCCTTACTAATTGTTGAATCAATATTATTCTAGTCTCCATAGGGAAATTTGAGTCCCTATCCACTATTATTCTTCCCTCTTGTGTTTCATGAAAAAAATGTATGAATTCCTCTAGGTCATCATCACCTGAATTTAGTACTCTATACACTCCAACAATTCTTATATGTTCCAGGGGTGTCTTTATTTTCACAGTTATACTATCTATAATAGTGATATTATTATTATTAATTATAACACAGCTCTCATAGCAATCTTTAATGTCTATCATAAAACCTCCATCTGATTTTTTGTTAGAATGCCTGCTACAATGAAAATATTTATACCCAGACAGAACTGGTTTCTGGTCATTCTTTTTTAGCCATGTTTCACAAATAATAACATCAATCTTGTGGGAACTGTGACAACCCCTCTCTGGACTAGTGATGAAGGAGCTTCAGTCCTCACAACTGGGACCTGTAGGGGCCATTCACTTTCAGGAAAATAGATACATGCAGTATTTCCAGATGAAGCTCTCTGCACCAAGTACAATTTCCCTTAAGTGCACACAGGGAAAACAGTTAGCCTGGGGTCTGGATTTCTTTACATCTTTCTCACACCAGGGCCCTAGTAATGGTCCCCACTAGCACAAATGCAGGGTTATGTCCTCCTCTGAGTGTCCAAGCCAAGTCCTCCAGCACCCTCTCTGTCAAACTAGTGATTTATGTCTCTGTTCCAAGTGGTTCACACACACACACACACACACACACACACACACACACACACACACACACACATACACACACACACACACACATACACACTGTGAGATTTCACACACACACACACACACACACACACACACACACACACACACACACACACACACACACACACACACACACACACACACACACACATCTGGTAAAGGCTGGTACAGATTTAACTGCTGTGTCCCCTTCTTCCTAGATATAAGGTAGTTATCACTGCCACCAGACACTCCACAATCAGCTACTCTAATGCCCTTAACAAAAGGTGTCCACTTATACTGTGTAATATTATACTAATACAAATGGTAGTAGTTGACCAAGACAGCTAAGCCTTCCAGAGTGGCCCACACAGAACCATCAAATAAATATCCACACACTAAAAGATTAAATACTTTCTAAAAGGACCAGAATAAAAGTTTTAAATATATTTAATAATAAATAATAAAAGAACATGACAATACTTAATATATATATTTACAGTAAACAACGGAGTACAGATCATAGGAAATATTGAAAATAACACTGATGAACAGACACAGACAAATAAAAAAAACAATATCTAAACTAAGCTTCACTATATTTTCCTGGCTGAATATAGGAAACATACTATTCCCTACTTACTTAATAGAGTAAGGTAGATGAAGTGGTGAATAGTCCTTCTTGTTGTCGGGCCCAAGACAGAATACTCAGTACTGAGACATTTCTTTTTGTAATATCTAAAATTCCCAAGGTGGGTGGCAGATTGACCTCATCTGGTCACCTGAATCTAGATTCTCACGTTAATCTCATTTGAATCTTGATAGCATAGATCTGATAATTTGCATAACTCTAGTTTTGGTAATGTTTGTGGCAGTGTCTAGGGCTTCCCCTCTTTTTACTGAGATAATGAACAAAGGCTTCTTCCAGACATGCTGCCTTTGATCCTATTCAAAGCTGTGAGATAAGCACTTTCATAGCCCAACAGATGGTCCAAGTAACAGTATTTTTCTTAAAGTAAGAAGTAAGCTAGCTGTTTAACCCCTTCTCTTCCAGTGGTCTTTGTTAACATATATACACACAGTCTCACACGTATATACCTTTTCTGTTCAGCAGGACCCACTGTTGATACATGTTTTAACACTAGCAACTTTACAAACACATTTTAATTTTCAAATGCCATAGAGTTCTAATACATTTGTAGCATAAGCATCTGTACAAATCAGTTTGATATTTAAATGCGATACAGTTCTAATATATTTGTAACATGAGCATCTTGTATAAATCAGTTTGATATTCAAAGGCCATATCATTCTTTCCAGAACTCCAGCTGGCTATGCTGGCACTAGCCCATATCATCACATCTTTCCCCCTTCAAAGACTCAAGCTACTTTTTTAAATGATCCTTGAGAAACGTGGCTTGAGAGAAATAAGCCTATCTGGGAATATGCTACCCCATTACCTTTCTTGAGATCCCATCTGCGTTGGCATTGCTGACCCCACTATAGTGTTGTAATGTCATGTCATATGCCTGCAATCCTAAGCTCCACCTTAATAACTTGACATTTTCCTGGCTGGCTCTATGTAGCCATGTTAAGGGATTGTGGTCTGTAACTGCAGTGAATTCTCTTCCATATGGATAAGGCTGATGTTTCTGCAGTGCCCATACTATGGCTAGACATTCCTGTTGTACAGCTGCTTAACATTCCTCCCAGGTCTAGAGTCTACAGTAGAGATATACCACTGGGTGCTCTTCTTCCTCTGAGGAAGCATGGCTAAGTACAGCTCCCACCCCATGGTTTGAAGTATCCATCTGCACAACAAATTCTTTGCTGTAATCTGGACTGGCTAATGCAGGGAGTACTCCAAAAGCTCCTTTAACCTTATGGATTGCCTACTCACATGCTGGGGTCCACACTACCTCATCTGGCCTGTTTTTAATTGTCAGGTCTGTGAGGGGAACCGGTATTATACTATAACTGGGGAAACCTTTCTATAGTACCTTGCTGTCCCTAAGAGTGCCCTCAACTGCTTTTTGGTTACAAGGGCAGGCCATGCCTGAATGGTTTCCACTTTGACAGTTTTGGCTTGATCTTACCACTCCCCACTCTATGTCCCAAGTAGAAGGCCTCTGTCATACCCACCTGATTGCCTAGTGCTTCAGCTTCCCCGAAACATTGTTCTTGGAGGACAGTTCTTTTGCTAGCTCTTACTTTGGCCAGATGAGTGTCGGAGTTGCAAGCCATTGTGGCTTGTCATCCTTTTTTATGATAGTTCATAAGTGCAGGGAGTCCTTGTGTACTAATCCTTCTTTTATGCCTAAGGTGGTTAATGAGTTGTCAGTTAATCAGTCTATTAACTTGCCCACCTTTTTCCCCATTCTGCAATCTGACAGTGAAAAGGTCCTGCATACTTTGGGCATGCATAGGCTACTCAGATTTTATTTGGATAAGACTAAGGCTATTAGAAAATTTAAGCAGTTGTTTCTTTTCATCCTATGTTTTTACAATTAGCTGTAACCAGGAAAACTATTTCTTCTTGGATTTCAAAGACTATTTCTTTTGGTTACACTTTTCATGGCAAGGGCCTTCCCTCTTGTGTTAAGGCTTATTCTACTAGAGCTGTAACTTTTTCTAGTGCTTTTTTCAAAGGCTTAGATACTAATTCTATTCTTGAAGCAGCTACCTGGACTTCTGTGGATACTTTTACAAAGCACTGCAAGTTGGATGCTATTTTTAGAGCTAGGGATGGTTTTGCTAGAGCCATTCTTCAGGGATTTTTAGAAGGTTCTCCTGCTCCTTCCTCCTCCCAAGTTTTCTCTTGAGCTTTGGCACTCTCCCATACATTAGGAATACTGCAGCAGTGACTGTGAGGACATAGTATAGTTGTGGAAAATCTTACCATAACAGTAGACATCATTGCCTTCACTGCTACAGTAGTCATTCCTTCCCTCCATCCCCCTAGCCCTTTACCTTCTTGGATGTACATCTTAGCTCTTGGGTTTTCCTAGATTGGTGTTCATACTGGGGCAATCAGTTCTGAGGATGGTATGCATGAATGTTGCCTGAATGTCACCTTTATACCCTACACTATGTGATGAGCATATGGGTGATATTCAGTGTACCTTAAAGCAATAGTAGGCTTTGGTAAACTGTCTGGGCATCAGGATTCCATGGCAATGAATCCCATACATTAGGAATAGTGCAGCAGTGAAAACAAGGACACACATTTCCATTTTTTAAAATGGGATATATATATATATATATATATATATATATATATATATATATATATATATATATATATATTTAGACAGTCACCTGACTTTCCTTTCAGTGTGTGATCTGTGAACAATATGTCCTAACATCTGTACAAGCTATGCTATGAGTGCTGTAAGTCATAGAGTCCTTGTGGATGAGATCATTGGTACTAACATGAATAAAAAGAGATCAATACGTCCTAACATTATGGCAGTCTAAGACCTTTCTCACATCCTCTATTTTTGCTCCTGGCAAGCATAACACTGTTCTATGGCCAGTATTTTCACCACAAATGTTAAGTGTCAGTTCCTCTAACAACTGAATCTCCAATTACAAGAATACCTGAAAAATCTACAACATCTAATTTAATATCTGCTCTATCAGTAGTTATAATGAAATGAATCCAATCACCATTAGTCCTATTAATTCCAGTGTTTATATTGCTTATTAAATTTGTAGACATACAAATTTCATCCAGCTAGCTTTGTGCTTCCACAAATTGCTCCTTGTTGTCAGCTTCTGCCGTTCTCCTCCTTTTTTACAGTATTGTTCTTCAATCCTTCTAGGTTCAGTTTTGATTTCCTCCTTTTCACCTTCCCTTTAACTCTTTTTTCTACATCATCTTTTGGAAAAATTATGCTTTTTTCTGTAGACTGAAGCTAGTATGGCAGAAATTTTTTATCATTCCTGTATTCTGTATGTTACATAACAAAAAAATGTCCTTTTTTAGTATGTATTATCTTTGCTTTATTGACATGAATACATTTATTTTCCTTCATTGTTATTTATTGTGAAATTCATCCTGTATTTCTTTTTAATTTTCTCCTATATGATCTGAATCCTCAAATTGCTGAATACTTGTTATCCAGAATTCTAAAGTTGTTAGTGGTATGATCTTGTTCAACAGAGGCTGATTGATCTTTACTGACAATAGACATTTCCTTTGCTAAATGAGTTCTATTTGCTCTTTGCCCAATATTATTTATATCATCAGTCCAGTCTTTAATAGATGTAGTAACAGTTCTCCAAGCTGTGTCAATTACACTAATGTGATCATCATTAGTTAGTGTAGATTTATTTGTAATAATGTTAAGCAAATCATTTAATTTTTGACAAGAGGAACACTGATCACCAGTGTTATCAGCTGCTACCTTTATATTTACACAGCATTTAGTACACTGTACAAGATACTTGTACATTAGCAAATCATTAATGGCAAAATTATCTAATGAATTCATTTTCAGCTGCAAATGAATACAGAATTCTAAAAGAAAAGGATAATATAAATCTGTTACCACAGAATTCAAAGAGATTTTAAATCAACTTCTGTGAGAAAAATCAAATGATCAATATACAACTAAATATGAAATTAAGTAGAATAAAGTCATTGTTCTGACCATACCTATTGTGAATGTCACACAAAAACTGGAATTCATTTACATCACTTGTAAATGCATGCAGTATCTTCTGCTCACTATCACTCACAGTTTCATTTCTTTTTAACAGTAAAGATCAATAATCTACAAAACAACAAAGTTTTGTTTCAGATAAGTTCTGTATTGTCCTCTCTGTAGTCTGTGCTTATTTATAGCTGACTAGGCCCCTTGGGCTGGCTAAAGTTTGTCTGTCAAAAAACTATCCTTCCTATCAACAAACAGTAAATATTAGAGGGAAAACAATAAAATATAAATCAAAGTAGATCATCTTGACTGCAAGCTATCCTTTTATTCCTAGAAACAGTGAAAAACAGTGGTGAAAAATAAAATATAAATCAAAATAACCAAAGAACTGAATTACTACTCGGGTTAGATAAAATCAAAATTAAACGACCACCATATAGCTAGAGCTGCAATCCTGAATTACTGTCAGCAGAAAAGACAAACTGAACCCCAGATTATAGTGCTTTCATTCCTTTATTTGTAATCAATAAAACTTCATCAAAAATGTATATTCTACTGTTCATTCTTCCTTTAAATCTAAATTTAGGCACCAAAAACATTCAAAAATACCCTGTCACAACACTCCAAATAAATCACCTGTTTATATAATGAAATCATCATTTTATAAATGTTTTAAATTATTGAACCAATAAATATGAATACATATGCATATAAATATTAAATATAAAAAACTTTTAAATTATTTAGTTTTATTTTATTTTAAGAAGACACTTAATATTAATGGACTCATTTAAGCTTGGGAGCTAGTCGGTCCTAAAAAATTTGCCAGTCCAGCTCCCTTGCTTCTAACACATTATTATATCCACTAATGAACCCAATAATATCTATTTGCTCGAGCACAGTGAAATGAAACTTTCGTAAAGCATGACATTTTAAACTATGTTTAAACAAAGCATTAGTTTCATCTTTAATTTTTATAGCCCTAATGTGTTCCCTAATTCAGTATCTAAGCTGCCTAATAGTCTTGCCAGCATAATAATGTGGGCAAGAACTACAGGCAGCCAGATATACAGCATTCATACTACTGCAATTGTATCTATACTGACTTTTAATAACCAAATTAAAATGTGGAAATTCTACACTACTCAGTCCACTTATATACCTGCACTGTTTACAACTTTTAAAAGCTAATAAATTGTAAAATCACACTTTTGAATTGTGCTGCTTCTGTTTCCATTGATTCCTTGGATATATCAACATACCCTCTAGGATGCATGTTATCTAGAAGCTCAAATGGAGTAAAACCAGTTGAGGCTTTTGATATGTCTCTGACTGCAAATTAAGTAGTAACTGGTCTCATTTTTTTTTCATCTCTTCTGATGAATTTCTTTAACATGGATTTATGTGTTTTATTAAACCTTTCCACTAGCCCTTCAGTTTGTGGGCATATATTAATGTCCTTTTATATCCAGATGGATTTTTAAGTCCTCTGAAGAAAAGGTGAACTATCCCATTTCTGAGGGCTGCAAATTCCCATCACCAAAGTCATTATCCTCTTGGTTACTGGTCTGAGCTGTGACTAAGGCTAAAAGCCTTTCTTCTTTAGTCAGATTGTTATGCACCAGTCCTTTGGCTTTGCACACCTTGGCCAACTGGTTCTTTGTCAGCTTGTCATAATCCTCTGCTGACATCTTTGCCAGCTTTCCTTGACTAAACTAAACTAACAAAATAAGTAAATAGATAAATAAATAATAACACAAAAGGTAGCCCAGGAAGACAAAGCAATAAAGCTCTCAAACAGTGTTCGAGTTCACAAACGGAATTTAATAAAAAAAAAAAATACACTATAAACATCCACAATTACATTTTCATTTCTCAGACTTCATCAGATGTGGGTTAACTAAACAAGAAACCACATTTATAACCCTTCAAGACACAATTAATTTAAATAAGTAAATAAATAAATAAATAAACAAATAAATAAATAAATACAACTGTTATAAAATGGAACTCTGAATGTTTACCTTGTGGTGCTGAGAATACACACACCTTCAGTGACAACTGCCTATAGGCTACAGAAGTTCAATTAATATCCAAACCAATGCTCACTAATATGTGATGTTCCCTCTCTGGGCCAATAATCAAGGAGCCTGAATCCTCACCACTGACACTGGAGAGGAACTTTCACTTGGAACTAAAATAGATACACACAGTATTTCCAGGAACAGCTCTTTGCATCAAGCACAATTTCCCTTAAGAGCACACAGGGAACACATTCATTCCAGGCTGTGGATTTATCTGTCTGTCTCTCTTCAAGTCCCCAGTAAGACTTCCCACTGGCACAGCTATAGAGTTGAGTCCCCAGCTGAGTGTCCAAGCCAAGTCTTCCATCAACCCCTCTCTGAAACCAGTGCTTTGTGCCCCTGCTCCAACCAGCTGACACACACACTCTTTAAAATTTGATTTTCACACACACACACACACACACACACACACACACACACACACACACACCTGGGAAATATGTCACAGATATACTAGCTATGCCCACTTCTGCCCAGATGATAAGGTAGTTACTGCCTCTAGGCACTCCAAAGTCAGCTACTCTAAGGATTTTACAACGGTACCCAATTATAGTTAGTGAAATTAATATTAACACAAATGGTACTGTTTGAGGAATGAAGTAATGCTTTCAGGAGGGGGCATAGAGTCACCAAATAGATATAAGTACTCTCAAAGTTAAAATATTCTTTAAAGGACATGCCACAATGAAAAGTTTAAATATTTAAAAATAAACAATAAAATAACATATAAATACTAAATATGTATTTACAATAAACACCAGAGTTTCAATCACAGAAAATATTAAAATAACACAGATGTACAGATTCACACAGATACAGAAAAATAGTAGTGAACTAATATCATTGTATTTTCCTGACTGATCTGAAGAATTGCTATTTCCTGGTTCACTTACTAGAGCAAGGCAAGATGAAGTAGGTGAGGGGTCCTTTTTTGTCAGGTTCCAAAAACAGAGCCCTCAGAGACTTGTCTCTCATCTGGTATTAAAACATCATTTTTGTCCTAGATTACAGAATGACCTCACATACCCCTGGTAATCTGACGTCTAGTACCCATGCTACTCCAATTGCTAGAAACTGAACCACAATGTAGCACATATGTTTTACCATAGACACAGATAGAGCTTTGCTGAGATGTGTTATAGCATCTGGAAACTATAAAACCATAAACACTTCCACTCTTCCTACAGGAGCTAATAAACCATTCTGTAGCACAGACATTTAGTCTTTGGCTGCAATCATAACTGTAAGATACAATCTTTATGGCTTAAACCAGGTAATTTAATTTCCTACTATTTCTCAAAGGTAGCTAGTCTGAGATTATCTTCTCTTCCAGTATCGTCTCTTAAAACATATACTTTTAATAGTTACTATCAGGACCCACTGTTAGTACATTTTTAATACAAACAGCTTTACAAATACATTTTCAACACAAGCATCTGTACAAATCAGTTTGCTATACAAAAGACATATAACTCTTTACAAAATTCCAACTAACTATGCTAGCATATGCTACACATCCACTGCCCTACTTCTCCTGGCATAATTAGCAATACCTCACATCATCACAGCATCATCTTTATGGAATTTATTTTTAAGTCTACTATCTAAGGATTACTTTCCCCAGTATCTTGTTTTTGAGTAAACATTTTTGAATAGAGCCTTCCTCTTCTAAAATACTGGTACTGCAGCTTTTTCTATGTCTTCCTCTGCAAAGCATAACTCAAATTATTTTGTCTTCTTTACTTTTCCTTTAGATCATGAATTCTTGTTGCTCATAATCTCCCCTCATGTGTATTACCTAACTTATCACTCTTCCAGTACTCACTTTATTCTGAGAGGTTCTTTGTCCCAAGGTCCTTCTATCTCTAAGTTTGCTTCAGTTTCTGTAATATTTTTTCTAAGTCTTTGTGCTGAGTTTTGCTTTGTAGTCATTTCAGATTAATTTCTTATAATAACCTCATATTTGTTTTTTTTTTTTGGACCTTTTTTGTGACATTGTTCTGATGACTGATGTGATTCTTCCCACTATTTAACCAAATTCTGACTTCTCACCAGTAAAGAACTACATTTTTGATTGTTACCCTTCCAGCTTGCTCTCTTTTATACTAGAGAAATTCTCTGGTTGGCTAATAATTAGCCCATGAGATAACTAAATTATCTAAATTTAGCTAACTAAACTGTGTTTTTACATAAAGAATAACTGGACTGCAATGCTAGTGGCAGTAGAAATGTAGCTTTGTCTGTCTGAGTAACACACTGAGATGTTTAAAGTGGGATAATTTCATTTGATAGATGGCTTTTTAATTTGTTTAGTTACTTTCGTTTGAGCATATAAATTCTGTTGCTCATCATGCAGTGGCATTTAGCATTACCTTGTATAGACACAGGCAGTTAGAAACTAAATCTTCCCTATAAAACTTCCCCTGTAACTTAAACAAATGCACAGTTGTGCAAAGAACAACTTGTAGGTGTGCTGAGTAGAACAGCCTGATGACTTAAGTTATACATAGCTTAGTTTCTACCCTCCCAGTGTCCAAGTTAGCCTGCTGTACCATCTTTTGTAGTTCACCAAAAAATACATGACACCATGGATGGGAACTTTCCCAATTTCTCCATCACCAGTTTGGTAGATATGCTGAAACAATGTATGAATTGCCTCATGTTGACTGACAACCAACTAATCTTTAGAGAAATAGTATATGACAGATGTAACTACACAATGTCACTGGAGGCAATACTCTCACACAGAAGCACTCTAAGTAGCAAACAGGTTGCCAGCAATGTAAGCATTACACCCACCACACATAGTACTGACTGAGCACATAGTCCAACATATGTTGAGACACTTAGCAAACTACCTAAACCCCAATGACCTCCTAGATATTTGTCCTAAAAAAGAATCCTTAGTAACCCCAAAAGTACTGCAACAATACCCAACATAACACAACACAACACCTATAGCCACACTCTTTAAAGCCTTAACTACAAAGATGATAAGGCAAGCCAACACAGTGCTCAATATTTTAATCATATGAGACCCCATTGTGAAACATTCAAGTGTACCACACACCAGGATGAATATGGAGAAAATCATTGTCACTCGTCTGCAGGGGACAGGATCTGCCAAATCACCCACACACTCAAGTCATTAAACCAAATGTGCCAGTATGACTCATTCGTAGTCCATGTGGGTGTAAGTGACCTGAGACATACCTCTCTGGACTATATGAAGAGTGACATTATGGAGCTCTTAGACTATGTGTCCCACGCTCGTATGTGCCTAGTATTAAGCATTATATCTTCACTATAGATGATGACACAATATGAACAAAAGGTGATTGACTTCAATACTTTGATTTGTTTTTTATGTCATTTCAAGGGGTGCAACATTTGTCAGCATGGAAAGATATGGTCAACAGACCACATTGCTTTGCCAAGGATGGTTTGCACATGTCCCCTCTAGGCTTTTGAATACTGGCTAAAGCATTGTCCTCTCCCTTTTTAGACAATGACAAACTACCAAACCTCCATACATTGCAAAACCAACCCAAGTGAATATAAAGGTGTTACTTCTGAATGTCTGGAGCCTAAATGAAAAACTACACTCCTTCAATGGTCTCCTCACTCTGGAGAATGTGGACAAATCTGCAGTCACTGAGACATGGATTAAAGCCACAGAGAGCCCCGTGTCACTGCAAGGCTAAAGTGTCTTCCACACATTCAGGCCAGTTAATGCACAGGCAGGAACCAAAGGTGGGGTTGTCTGAATCTATATCAATAGCAAACTTACCTCAAAATTAGTAAAACAGGATAGTGTGCTCCAACTTCTCCATTCCCAAATTTTCATAGGCAACTTTTCATACCATATCCTTTCAAGCAGTAGGTCACCTCTATGACACAAGAAAATCAAAACTTGTACTTGGTCTTACTGGGGACTCTCATCATTCAACCCTACATCATATTTATGAGAGAGATCAGCAACCCCCCCCCCTATAAACTGGGATACTTGCATGACCTCAAACTTAAAGGCCCAGAAATTTCTGGACCTTGTAAATACAAACACCTTGGACCAGGTAATCCATACATCCACTAGGGTTGCAAACATACTCAATCTGGTATTCACAAACATTGGAGTCTGCTGTACCTCCCTAGTGAAGTGTCCTCTTTGGTAAGGTCAGACCATAAAGCTACCTCCTTTATAATAAAAATAAATTCTGCAATCCTGGCTGACTCTATAACATTTGGGAACTATTCTGAGGCAAACTTCCTACTACTAAGTGGGAACGTGTTAAAATGCCAAGCCCCCCAAACCCTGAGAAAGCAGATACTTATAGGGAATAGGTTACAGAAACCCTGTACAATCACATCAATAGATCTATAAAGACAGCTGTGCCCACCAGAAATAAGTCAGAACTACTTTTAAAAACAAACCACCTTGGTTGAATCAAAACATAAACAGGTTGTACAACAAAAGAAAAAAAAGTCATGCCCAAGATTAGTATTAGTGCTATGTCCAGGATGATAAAAACATTCTTTTCAATGTAAACAAACAACCAACAGAGTATATTAAGTCTACTAAAGCCACACAGTAGTGTGCAGAACTGATTGTAAATGGAGTTATGAACACAGAGCCAGTAGATATAGAAAATCTGTTGACTGACTAACTCACTTCCAGTTTTACCCCCCTCTCTACCCCCACCCGGAAAATTCCATCAAAAAGCCCTGCCCCAACTATCACTAGGGACCAGGTCCTAGATGCGCTCTGCAGGTCCAAAAACACTGTTATCAATGTGTACTGATAATATCACAAGATTTATCCTAAATAGCTTGAACCATGACCTGTCGAGACCACTGGAGTCAGTTTAACTGTAGCCTCTGGACAGGCTTCTTGTCATGTGAATGGAGAATGGCAACAGTCATCCCTCTGCACAAGGGAGGGTCATCAATGGATCCTGGGAACTACAGAGCCATAAGTCTGACTAGTCTCATATACAAAGTCATGGAAAGAATTATCATGGTAATGATTATTAAGAACATAGAAAACCTTCAAACACTGGATCCAGCTAAGTTTGGTTTCATCAAGGGCATATCATGCCTCCATAATCTGGTGTATGTCTTTGAGAAGGTCACCATGGCTCTGGATGAGGGCAAAATGGTGCATACCTCCTACCTTAACCTGCTAAGGTATTTGATACAACACTCCACTTGGACATTATAAGCAAACTCATGGAAATAGGCATAAAGCCCTATGTTATGCTCTGGATAGGCAGCTGTCTATTGGATTGGAGACAGGAGGTTAGGATAGGGGAGACCACAGACACAAAGGGGCCAGTCATTAGTGGAGTCCTCAGGAATCTGAGTTGAGTCTGCTCCTTTTTGGCATTTACTTCTCATAAGTCAAGGCCAATATCAAGGCCCTCTGGCTGACCAAGTTTGCAGATGATTGCAAAACTGGAGCAGCCATAGACTTCCCTAAGATACTAGCATCCTATGGGAAAGATGAAAACAGACAAATGACTGGTGCCAAAGATATGGTTTAAAATGCAATGCCAAAAAATGAATAATAATACCATCTGGGAAGTCAGCCACCCTAGGGAATTACCTCTTCAATAACACACTCCTAAGGCTTGAACCTGTAGTCAGGGAGTTGAATATGTATGTATGCAGATAGTAACCTGGCTTTCAACCATGTGTCTAAGGTTGCAAGGAAATCATTCTATGTTGTTCAACTTATAATCAAGGGTAAGCCATCTAGCTCCAAGGATGTCATCATTCCACTGTATTTGGTCTTCATCCGATTCATCATTGAGTACAGTGCACCCTTTGATAGTACTTCACCAGGCACATGCAACAACTGGAATGTCCACAATGGTTCCTCACTAAAGGAATACAGGGCATAAGCAGTCCAGTGCAGATTGTCTTGAAGCCCAATCTCTATAATATGTTTACTACAGACTTTTGAGAGGTGATCTATGCTTGACATGCAATGAATCCTTGGATCTCACTCTGGTAGACCTTTTGCATAGCTGCAAAACAAGCAGTATCAGAATTACAAAATCTAGAGAGAGATTTAAACTTCTTTCAACCAGTATGCAATCAAGTCTGTAAAACTCATATCATCTCTGCAATGGCTAAGGTGTTACTAGTCCGTGCCTGCATGAGATCTCTGCACATATGCAAGATTGCAGTCATTAACACAGTTGGTTCTGAGGGAGTGTTATACTCATGCTGTTTACATGCACCAATGCACAGACCCATGTGATCCTCTCACTCTATTGGTCTTGTGATAGATATTGAGGGCTGGCACACAGGGAATGACACAAATCCCTGACTGTGTATGTCTGCACCAGCTTATTCTTTAAGTCTGATATGTATCTCCTGGGTAGTGTCCACAGGCACAATGCTCATATGCATAGAGTATGACATCTATGTCATCTTGTGTGCATGCTCCTGGTGTCCAACAATGACATCGTACTCCCTGACCATGCCAACTGTTCACCACCATAATTATCAAAGTTTTAACCATCTCCATCACTAGACAGTGGAAGTACCATGGTGGAAGAGCTAGATATTCACCTGTGAAGACAACAGAGCAGAATGTCCAGTATAAGTATTACACAGCACAGCTACATCTTTCCCTTATACAGATATACTTTGAGTTTGTATATCTGATGGACCTAAATGGTAGAATGCATAAAACATTGTTGCCATGTTCACTAAGAAAATGATCAATATTAGTGCCTTAATAAGGGAAAAGTAATACTCAGCTTGGTCATCTGTAATAAATACTCTTGGGGTACGATGCAGCTTAGCTCTAAGGTCCAATACCCTCCTCCCTACTGGGACTGTTTTGTGTCCATTCCCCCTCACAGAGATGCAAGAAACTCCTCCAATTTCATCAGTTGTGGCCCAACCTATTGTCCACCTGCAACTACTCCATCCTCCTTTGCAAGACAAATGTCTTTGCATATCATGGATAATGTCAATGACCCTCCGTGTGACTTCCTCATAGGTGCAGTCCTGGCCAACAATGGCTTTAATGTCTGTGACTACATCTTGCTAGGCATAGTCATGATAGATCCAGCTGTCAGTCTCCTGTCTGAGTAGTTATCCACCATGGAGATGGAGAACCTGCAACAACACATCACTCTTACCATCAGAGAACTTTGTCTTCCTTGTGTTACCTTTGCCAGGTATATTCTTGGCTGAAGAAAGAATATGCTATGTGAGTATTCAGTATGGACAGCTTGCCCAGCTGAGGTATGTTCAGTGTAGTACCCTTCCCATTCACTCTGTTTGGTATACTATTATGTACACCTAGCAGTATGCTGCACAATATTCCCCCGTAACAGACAATGAAATGGCACAACAAGCATCCCCTTTAAACACACCCATACGCACAAGCCAAATACATGACTAGAGTTGCTACAGACCACCCGTAGCAGTTGAAGTCTGTCAGATGTAGCAGAAGTATGCCCATTATGTTTCACACCCCCCTGCCCAATTTAATACCCCTGCCAGTGGCCATGATACTGAGTTGTTCAAAGAGATAGGGAAAAAAATCTGAGGTAAAATTGAGAACTTTCTGCAACACAAAATATGGCCCGTATCTTGTGGTCCTGCCCATTTACTTCTGTGAGCAATTCTCACAGAAGTAAATGGGCATGACCACAAGATACCAGCCATACTTCTCACTATGACCCATACTTGTTCTACGGCTTCTGTAGGCATTGGAAGATTTAGAGCATCCTGGTGGTGCTCAGTGGAGAATAAAATATACTGGTTCCACTTTCATCTACACCACTGGGAACACTTTCGGTGAGGTAGTTATGATGGTACTCAGCATAAGGTGGAAGCATGGTGGCACTGTCTTGCCAGGGAAGTTACTGATACCACTAGTATTCCCCAAACTGGCAAGAAGTGTAGGTACCACTGTAGTGACCTCAACAGATATCATACAGGCGTCCTTCACTGTTGGGAGGCTGAGGTCACAAAGACAGTTCCTGAAATGTACTGTAAGTATAACTTGTTTCTTTTGGACCCCTGTCATTGCAAGCTGTGATATACTGAGCTTATGTAGGTCTCTGTTTCAATCACAGCTCAGGAGGCCAGAGGAGATTGGCCTGCCTTTCAAGGTATAGGGATGAGTACACCTGTTTTCACCAGTACTGTTTTAGGTACCATCATACCTCTCAACTGTCTCTGATGTTGCAGAAAGTTCTCGATTTTACCTCATATTTTTTCCCTATCTGTTGTAAAAGTTTTTCTGTTAAATCACAGTGGATTGCAGTTAGTCAATACGGATGGACTTTAAAGTTTGATACTTGTTGTTATCCAGAAAGTTATATTGATGCACAACCTGTTACTCTGTAAACTTTTTAAGTGAATTACAATAATATTTAAAAAGAATGTTCCTGATTTTAAGGTTTTCACCTCCCCCCAATTAGTTTTTGATTTTGTCTAGAATTCTTGAGAAAAGAAGTTTAGTGATATGGGCATATGTATTTTTTCTTCAGAACAACTATTGAAAATAATCACCCATTATGCACTGCAGATTTCTTGCTGCTTCACTGTGGGGGTTATTTTATTACAATATGTTTAGTGTGCATAGCCTGTTAAGATACTGCAGCACTCAGTTTGCATGTCTGCTTCATCACTGATGGATGTGTGACTACAGTAATACTACCAGAGTGGCTCAAAAGGTAACATAATTACCATTTATGTTGGAGCTTTAGATGCATGTGAGTTCTATTTTTAACCTGGTTGCTGGCTTCCTTTTCCATTACAACACATACAGTTCATCATAGGGAGGGGAATTATTCATAGTGTGTTGAACTTCGGATTAGACTGTCATCTGAGGCAGTATCTGACTTAGCAACAGGTCGACCTAGTGGATGTACATGATTCTACAATAGTGGTCACAGTGTGTCAATTCCATCACCAGTGCAGTGGGCAATTTCACATAGTGGGTCGATATTACACACAGATCCCCCATGCTAAGTTCATAATGGCTCAGTGGAATTTGCCTGATCAGACTCACAGGCATAAATATATGCATACATAGATACATACATACATACATGTGTACTACATTTATACATATGTGTATGTATACCTAGTGCTGTTTAACTGCATATGATAATATATCAGTACAGTTTTTCCATGCCGTGTTACCAGTGCACTTATTCCTACCTCCAGCTAATGACACCAGTGGATGGTGGCAGGCAGTTCAGTTAATAACTGTTGCATATACATCAGGGTCCCTGTACAGGGGTCACATATATCAGCTAACATTTCTTTGCCATATATAATACATTCCGGACATTCTCACTGATGTTTTTATGAATATTCTTCAGTTGTTATCAACCTAACAGATTGTAATATTTTAATGGTGCTGTATTTCATTGTATGTTTGCATTTCTCTTCCATACCCTCTTTGTCAGTATCCTTTCTATTAAGTACATTTTTGCGATGTTATGTTGTTTCCCACCCTTTCTTTTCCATTTGTATGCAGCAGCACCCACAGCAGTGCCTGTCATTATGCCACAAAACTAACAGCACCATGTGCTCTGAAACACCAGGAACAACTACAGCCCAGTTTGCCGGGGCCATCTCCCAGTCACAATATTAATAGAGGCTGGTCTGCAATCTAGCCCTGCCCTAGGTGTAGCTTCACCAATCAGGGGCACTAGAGTTCCTGCAGGTGGCTTGTGGCTTTGCCAGCAGAGTTAAAGATTATGTCATACAGAAGCAGTTGACTGAGGTGGTAAGAAAGATGGCAGATGAGAGTCTTGATGCCTGTATCAGCCAACTAGATACTCTCCAATTGTGACTTGCTGAACTGCACCACTGCTAGACTCTGGCAACTCCATTAGACCCAAGGCCAGTGGTGAGAGTGACCAAGGTGGTGTCTATCCTTCAATGAGTCACACATGGGCAGGGTGGTACTGTGACATACCTGCCCTATCCCCATCCAGGTATTCTTCTACCTTTTGTCTGTATGCCTTTCCTTGTTTTTGTCCAATCCTTTTCACTAAAATTTTCTTCCCTTTGTTTATCTATGTGCATATCGCAGGTTTGTTGAGCTTCTCTGATATGTTTGCTAGTATAGTCTAGGAGTTGGCTAAGAACAGAACCTTGATGCTCACTCAGTCCCCCAGTGGGAATAAACCCCTCTATGAATCTAGAATTTTGCTTGTGTCATTGGTCCTTGTGCATAGCCAACACTAATTATATTAATGATTCTAGGATTTCAACCATCAATGCACTACCCAAATTAGCTTTCTTGGGACTTTGACAAATTGTTTCTTCAAGTGTAGATATGATCAGTTGAACTTTTTCTTCACTTCCAACTTATTATGCACTGTCTGTCTCACTACAATCATTGGGGCCAGTGGCACTATATTCTGTTCTGTATACAAACTGTTCATCTCCCATCTTACTTTGTACTACACTACCTATTAATTTCTCAGTCACCATCTTCAGCAGTTTTGTGAAATATTATAGGAGTTTGATACTACTGTACTGCCTTCCCTTGTAAATATTCCTTTTTTACTTGTACACCGGTCCTATAATGCTTATACTCCAGTCAGCTGGGGTACACATTTCTCTCCATAATATGAGCACCCTTGAGAGCAATCTCTCTGTCCCACAAAGCATCCAATATCTTTACCATATCTGCCATGACAATCTGAATGTGTTGCTTTCCCTGGTTTCATTTTCTTAGTGCCCTTCATTCTTCTTCTATGGAAGTAACTTCTTCTTTTGTGGTAGATTGTGGATAGACTACTAAAGCTTCTGTTGGGATTTCTTCATCAAGAAGCTTCCATTTGCCTTTGATGTTATCAGGAGTGTTGAGCAGATTGTTTCTGGCATCTGTTTTGAAGGTTACTGTAGTTAACTTTCTTTATCACCTCACAACCTGATAGAGCTTCTTACTGCCATCTGCTAAGTTACTTTAATGCTTTTACATCATAATACATAAGCTGTCTAATCCTGAGATATACATCTGAATGCAGTCTTTAAAAATGTTATATGCAAAGCACTTAAAACAGATTGCTAAATAACTTTGCTGACCTTGTATTAATACAGCGAATATCTTTACTGATAAAAGTAATGTAGTAGAGTGCAAGGTGAACAACTATTTACAACAAAACTAGTTATTGTAACAAAAGAATACTGCAGCCAAACAGTATAACTAGAAGTTCAATTACTGCATTTTTCTGAAAGCAATTTAGACAAGCTTTTCAACTATTAAAGTCCATATTAAAAGGCTTATATAACAGAGTAAAACACAGTCAGTATTAATATCTTGACACATTTGTAGTTAAATGTAGATTAACAAATCACATCAGCATTCTAAATAATGAAGTCATTGCTGTCCTTTTACATGCATAAGTTTTAACAGAAACATGGTCATTACAACAACATTTTTGCTACTACATAAAAACAGGGTCTGTATTAGATGAATGAAGTTTTATAAATTTTAATACCATATGATCGACACCATATGGTTGAAGTTATAAAACTTTGAATAGTTAAAAATAAATAAATAAAAGGATAAACCATAAACTAAGGCTTGTAGACAGGGGGGCACTCAATCCTGCACCCCCACACCCCCCACACTTTAAATATACCAAATCCGAGACCACACTATAATGCTGTAATGGGAAGAGTTCCCTTTACTGCACTGTAGTGCGATCTCAGAGTTGGTATATTTAAAGAGCGAGGGGTGTGGGGGGCACAGCCTCCATGTGTGGGGTGGAGGGGGGGGCTTTCCCTCCTGCTTTAACCCATTAGGCTACTTTTTTTTTTTTAACTATTCAAAGTTTTATAACTTTGACCATATAGTGTCGATCATGTGGTATTTGAAGTTATAAAACTTTGTTCATATAATATAGGCCCATAAAAACACTTGCTATTAACATTCACAGTGCTATAGATCATTTGCAAATCTTTGCTATGTGCATTCTTTCTTGACATCTGCAGAGTCGGAAATTTGGACTGAACCTTATGATCAGCATTTAAACATTTTGCCAGAGTGTCACTGTTATGTTTATTCATATTATTAGGATGTCCTAAAAATGTGCATCTATCTTGAGCTATTTGTCTTGCAAACATATCAATGCTGACAATGGCAGCTGACCACATGGTCCACACTGGTGGTATTATAATCTGTCTTGGTGTTAAAAAACATTAGTATAGTGTGAGCATATACAAAATTATCTACACAATTTATAAACACGTCAAGTACTACAGCCATGGCAACTGAACATGAGCTATTGGGCATTCATTTTCTTAGTAACATTCCTCAATTTGATCTAACAACGATTTCTATATTTCTCTATACAGAGTCCAAATCAGAGACAAAGCTAAACTAACCTTTCTACTTTTCCTCTTGCTCATGGTAATCACAATTTTTTTTGGTAAGAAGTCAGTTCACAGTCAATGTTTCCCAAATCAATACAATGGTTTATTTTTAGCTCTAAATCATCTAACTCTTTCTGGCACCCATGTTAATAGGTTCATAGGTTCATAGGTTCATACTAGGCTATCTGCCCTAGGGCATTTATAAGCCTAGCCAGAGTTGTGTGGCTTTCACCACCCCTTAGGTTGAAGAATACTATACCCATTAGTTTGCCGTGCCTCTGTCCAGCAGTGATACAGAGATGATCCCCGGGGTAAACCTACGATCTCCCATCTACTGGTCAAGATTCTTCTTGAACAGAGCCAACGAGGTGCTCTGTCTCACATGGACCGGGATTCTGTTCCACAGCATAGGGAGTCTCTGGGTGATGAATCTGTCCCTCCTGCACGTCCTATTTATATCCGTGTTGAGGTTTAAGTCTCTTGCTCTTGTGGCTCTGGTGGATTTGGATTTTTTGAGGTGGAGCATGTCCATTAATTCCGGGTTGGACATGGCCTTGTATGTCAGGCACAGGTCACCTCTAAGCAGATGGTATGCGACTGAATAGAGCTGGAGTTTTTTCAGTCGGGCAGCATATGGCATATTTTTGAGCCCCTTTATCCTTTTGGTGAGGAACTTTTGGGGTCTTTCCAATTGCTGCAGGTGTCGGGTATGATACATTCCGAATGGGGCATTGTACTCAATCATTGGTCTGATAAGTGAAGAGTACAGGGGAACAATGACCTCCCTTGATCTGGATGTGAATCCCTTCATAATCAGGCGGGCAATGTAAAAGGTCCTCCTAACCACTTTGGCAATGTGAGTGTCAAAAGAAAGGTTACTGTCAACTTGGGTCCCCAGGTCCCTGATAACCTCTTCTGTGCTTAATGGATTGCCACCTATGTGGTAACTTGGGGTTACCTTGTTTTTACCAAAGGGTATGACTATTCATTTTTTTGGTGTTTAGATTAAGGCCATGGTTCTGGCACCAGTTATCCATTTCTATGAGACCTCTCTGAAGGATATCTGTGTCTGATGGATTTTCAACTATGGCGCCCAGTTTGCAGTCATCTGCAAACTTTGTCAGCCACAATCCTCCTATGTTTGCCTGCACTTCTGAAAAGTAGATGCCGAACAAGAGGGGGCCCAGGACTGAGCCCTGTGGGACACCGCTTGTGAATGGCTTGGAGTCTGACATGGCACCAGCAACTCTAACCCTGTGGGTTCTGTCCTTGAGCCAGTTTGCAACCCATCTTGTGACATATGGGTTTACATTTAAGCTGGTGAGCTTTTCTATGATACCCGAGTGGGGTATTGTGTCGAAAGCTTTTGCAAGGTCAAGGTAGGCTGTGTGAACTGCCTTACCCTCATCAATGGCCTTGGTGACTGTTTCAAAAAAGTTGACCAAGTTCAAGAGGCATGATCTGCCCTTGACAAAGCCGAATTGGGTAGGATCCAATGTCTGTAGGTCCCCTATATCTTTATTTATGAGTTCCATTATGATCCTCTCCATAGCTTTGCAGACCAGGCTTGTTAAGCTTATGAGGCGGTAATTACCAGGGTCCATAGAAGCACCGCCTTTGTGGAGTGGGACCACAGTTGCCGTACGCCACTCTTTGGGTACGTATCCTGTGGTAAGGCAAAGATTAAACAGCAGCCTTATGTGTGGGTTTAGTTCCTCATTGAGTTTGTGTAGCACACAGCTGGGGACACCATCCAGTCCCATTGATGCTGTGTTTTTAGCTTTAGAGAGAGCAGCTCTCACCTGGGCATTTGAGATGATTGGGAGGCTACACTCTGCTGGTATAGATATTTCTCCTTTTGAGGGGGGGGGGAGAAATTTTCACTGAACCTGTCTGCCAGTATGTTTGCAATGTCTGTGGGTTCAGTGATTTTTGTATCATTTTGGACTAATTCTGAGCATATCTGGGAGTTTCCACCCAGATTTCTAACATAGCTAAAGAAGGCCTTATGATTGTCTTTTGAGTCCTTGGCGATTTTTCTCTCAAAGTTGGCCTTGGATGATTTTATGAGTGATCGTAGTTTTTTACTAGTATTGATTAGAGATGTCTTCCCTTTTGGGGATTTTGCTCTATCTTGTAGTAGCTTTCTCCTCTTGTTGTAAAGTTTGTTTATGGCTGGGGTCCACCAGATCGAGCGCTTGCCTTTGGTGGAAAGGGTCTTGAGTTTATTTGGGATTGCTTGATCCATGCAATCCTGGAGGTGCTCGTAGAAAGCATTTGTAAGGGATTCAGCAACGTGGGTTGTGGTTTCCCATGGCTCAGGGGCCTTGAAGGATACCACACCAGTCTTAAGAAGTGTGAAGTTGGCTTTTGAGAAGTTCTTCACTGTGGTCTTTTTTGTTGGGGGTGGGGGCGGGATGTGGATCTCCAGTGAGATTAGTTTATGGTCTGATCTCACCAATGAGGGATATACTTCCGGTGTGGAGCATTTTGTCCCAATGTTTGTGATGATCAGGTCTAGTATATTTTCACCTCTTGTGGGAATGGTGACAAGTTGTTCCATAGCATTTGAGTTTATGAACTCCAGGAACCTTTGGGCTAGGGTATTGGGGCTTGAATAATGTTCCCAGTATATGTTTGGGTAGTTGAAGTCACCCAATATGATGGTGTTTGTAGAGACATTTATACTCTCCAGTGTCTTCAGGAAGGCTGTGTGGGGTTTCTGAGTTTGAGAGGGTGGCCTGTAACATGCTACAAACTGTAGAGCAGTTTTGCCTATGGTTAATTGCACCTGAATGGTCTCTGATGCTTCGTGAGTTGCCACCAGCCTGGAGGTGTGGGTATCCTTGATGAATATGGATACACCCCCTCCTTTTGTGGTATGGTCCGGGTTTTGGGGCCAGAACGCATGATATGAGGTAAAACCTGATAATGCCGGGGTGCTCTCAGGAGCCTTGAACCAGGTTTCAGTCACAGAACAGTCATCGATGTTCTCCATACTGAGGAGGGCTTTGAGGGCGTGCATCTTGAGATTTAGACTTCTGGCATTGAGCAGCATTACCCTTAGTTTTTTTCCATTATTGTTTTCTAGGGCGGTGGGTTGAGAATTTGAGCCTTGTCTAAAAAAGGCACTATGGGGGTGGCAAGAGCCTTTGCCAATATCCGGAAACCCAGGGGTGACAGGTGCAAGCCGTCCCTTGTGAAGCAGCGTGGCTTGTCAAGCATGTCATTCCAGGCAGACAGACATTGGATCCCCTTAGAATGACACCAGAAATTAAGCCAATTATTAAAACTGATCATTTTGTCTCTGTATTGTGGCATCATTCTTGGTGAAGGTAGGATACTGCTCAGGGTCAGGGTCATACCAGCCTGGGCTACATAATCTGAGAGCTCCTTTATGTCTCTTTTCATGTAGTCCAGGGAGGTATGTCTCAGGTCATTCACACCGGCATAGACAATGACTGAGTCATACTTGTACTTGCTGTGGAGTGACCTGAGTGCTTGTGTTATGTGGCGGATTCTAGCGCCCGACAGGCAGCTTACTGTGACCCTCTCCTTGTTCAGTCTGGTGAGTGGGACGTCAGTGTGTCTGACTATGGAGTCACCTATGACAAGTGTGTCTGGCATTGTGTTTGGCATTAAGGGCTGTGACTGATTTGCACACTGACTTTGTGATCTATGTGTTGCTTGTGTTATGTCATGAGGTGGCAGTTGTTTGGGTGTTTATTTGGAGGCCTCTGCTGTTTTGGTAGATTTTTGATCAGTGCCTCCGAGTATGTCTTTGTGTGTTTATGTGTTTGATTTGTAGTTGTGATAGTTCTATGTGAGACTGGGTTTATGGTGTGTGTGGTTACCTTCTCCTCCTGTCTGGTTTTGCCAGTCCTGAGTTGAGAGAGCTCAGCCTCCAGTTTGGCTATATAGTTGCATCTCTCACATGTATTTGTGTTTTGTGGGAGGAGGAGAGGGTTGTCTGTGTACATGAGGCAATTGTAACATTGCCTCAATATTCCCAGATTCACCAGCTGAGCAGGAGAGGATGCTAGCAACTGACCCTTTGACATGCTAGAAGAAATGAAAAAGTTTGCTGTGTAACTGAGTCAGAAAGGACCTATAGGGAAGTGGGTACTCAAGGGGGTTTAAGCTAGTGAAGTACTTTGTATAATATAGAAGTGCTTTACCTGACTAAAAAATGCTTTAGGAACAAGTGCTGAGCTTTACAGATAGAGAATAGACTGTTTAGATTACAAGTAGAGCAGTTCTAAGGGAAAAATGAAGAGCAGACTTTACGGAGCCAGAAATAGTTTAACCTTGTTTAACCGGCGCTGCCCGATGGTGCTCTAGTGGCAACTCCGCGCTAAATGCAGAAAAGGCAATAAGTCAGTAGTACAGGCTAGCACACTTTAGTGGGCAGCCAAACAATTAAATTAAACAGCAAACAAACACTTTTCGACTTGAATTAGACTAATTTCGACTAAAATGTACTTTTAAGTGCAGATAATAAAAAATGCAGTAAATAACTATGAAAACAGTTAAAGCTTGCTCTAGGTAAGCAGTAGAAGGCAAAACAAATATAAAAAACAGCAGGATACTTAATCAGGAAAGCAGTCGCTTTTTTTCAGCTCTCTGCAGCCAGGAAGACTCAACAGGACCACGTGGAGCTGTGTCTGAGCAATATGGCTTCAAAAAAATGCCAGAGGCAGATTTTAACCAGGGAACTTCAAAAGAGCTAGAAATGGTCCAAAATGACCAATTACTACAGCTTCTTGTGCTGAGGTCACTTCCCTCAAGGACAGGTAGGCTATTCAAGGCTCCCCACTCCCACTGGTGAGCTAAGAAACTTCCTTCTATCCAAGTAAGGCAATGGACAACACAGGAACTACAACACAGCCCAGGATACAGCAAGGCCTGTAAACTGGTCTAACTAGTTTAGGAGAGGCAGGAAAACAAGGAATATTTTTTTTTTTTGTTTTTAAATAGAAACACACAGAAATGCAGAAAAGGCAATAAGTCAGTAGTACAGGCTAGCACACTTTAGTGGGCAGCCAAACAATTAAATTAAACAGCAAACAAATACTTTTTGACTTGAATTAGACTAATTTTGACTAAAATGTACTTTTAAGTGCAGATAATAAAAAATGCAGTAAATAACTATGAAAACAGTTAAAGCTTGCTCTAGGTAAGCAGTAGAAGGTAAAACAAATATAAAAACAGCAGGATACTTAATCAGGAAACAGTCACTTTTTTTCAGTTCTCTGTAGCCAGGAAGACTCAACAGGACCACGTGGAGCTGTGCCTGAGCAATATGGCTTCAAACAAATGCCAGAGGCAGATTTTAACCAGGGAACTTCAAAAGAGCTAGAAATGGTCCAAAATGACAAATTACTACAGCTTCTTGTGCTGAGGTCACTTCCCTCAAGAACAGGTAGGCTATTCAAGGCTCCCCACTCCCACTGGTAAGCTAAGAAACTTCCTTCTATCCAAGTAAGGCAGTGGACAACACAGGAACTACAACCCAGCCCAGGATACAGCAAGGCCTGTAAACTGGTCTAACTAGTTTAGGAGAGGCAGGAAAACAAGGAATTTTTTTTGGTTTTTAAATCATAGCTACATGTTGCTTTAATTTTTTTTTGCTCTTATTGCAATAGCATATTTCTCTTGAGCCCATAATCCTTCAATGATATGAGTTAGTGCAAGCTTTATCTGGAATATTTCCTCTGGATTCATATCATATGCCCTCTCCTTACTAGCTGCTGAATGATGACTTTCTGTGGGAAGGATTGACCCTGAGATCTGCCATTGCTGATTGTAGATGTTATGGCTTAACTTCAGCAATATTGCCTTCAGTGCATGAATACTGATGTTCCACATATAGACCAGACCTCTGCTTGCAATTAGGCATTGTCTAGAGTGTCGCCTTCCTCCTTCTAAGGCAAGAAATCTTCACGTTTTCAATTGCAAACCTTGCTTGGTTGTTGTTTTGAGACCCATTCTCCAATTGGACTGCAAAGAACAGCTCTGCCTTTATGAGCATATCACTATATGTACCCAGTAAAGAGAACTAACTAGGCACTTCTTCTAGAGGTATGTTTCTAGGACCAGATGGGTAACATCTAATTTCTACCATGCCCTCCTTTATGTATTAATAAAACCACTGACTTTATTGTTAAATGAGGATTTCTCAACAGGATGTACACCCCAAAGAAGTTACTCCTTGAAGGTCTTGTGACCGAGGAGCTAGAGAAGATAACATTTTTTGTGGATCTATAGCCTGTTGTTTGGTTTATTTTATTTTAGTTTTTTATTGATTTTATTTAGCTGTTTATTTGTGGATGTACACCCCAGTTCATGTTAAAGGTAGATCAAATCTAGCTCTTACCAGAGCGCTTAAAACATTAATGTAGAATGAGCATAAGAAATTATGTCCACCCCACAGATATGTGTGTGGATTTTAAGAAAGCATTCAGTTTTGTTAATTGTTTTTATCTGTGAAAGTTATTAGAATCACATGGGCTTCCACTAGAAGTTAGACCAGCTTTCATTGGCTTGCATTGGTAATCTGTGACTACTATATTCCTAATTTTACTTGAAACATGGCAGCAAGCAGGGACGCCCACTTTCTCCCTTACTGTTTTTGTTGATAATAGACTTATTTATTTTATTTATTGACGTGTTGACCAGGAAAGTCCACCGGGTTAGAAACCCATTTTCAGTGGAAGCCCAGGGAGAAAAGCTCCAACAAATAAAAAATAATGTTACAGGAATTAACACAAACATTAATACAAAATGTAAACTTAGTAAAGTATACCCTGACACACAAAAGGACTTGATTTGACATACAAACTAACATTAAAGCTAGTTATATTAAACACGCAGTACAATTAAACAGAGTCAATCAAAAGCTAGATAAGTTTAAAGTAGATATTAATTTATTCTCATGTTATGCAGTTCTAGGGTTAGAAATTAGTAAAACTTAAAAAGAGCATTAACTTTGTGCATGGTGGCTTAGACATATGTGCACGTGGACAGATGTGATTGTTCATAGGTTCATAGGCTCATAGGTGTTTACTAGGCTAACGACCCCAAGGACCTTTTTAAGCCTAGCCATGCATCCCAAATCTCTGACAAGTTCTGATACCCTTGATAAGAGTAAGCATAGACCTGGGAGATGAACCATGTACAGGTTAAGATAGTAATTTAACGAATTCTTTTGCCTCCTCTGCCCTCTTACAGAAAGAAGATTTGGAAAGACAGAGGTGAAAAACATGATGTTTCTGTAACTGTATGATTTTGATTAAGGATCCTAAGAAGGATGATCCACTTGTTATTAATTTGTTTTCCCAGTTCTAAAAAATAGCAGACCTCAAAGTCAATGTATCAAAATGGAGCATTTTACTGTTACCCCGTTGGTATTATACTAAAGGGGGAGGGGTACCAGCTCCACTTTTGTAGATGTTTTAAGTTTCCTAAACACCTTGGGATTAAATTACATCCTTCTATTACTTCAGCCATTTCCAGTAACTTTTTTAAACTATGGAATGATTTGTTTATTTCATTTCATAAAAGCATTGCCTCAAAATTATGTTTTGCCCAAACAATTATGTTATATTTTGACAGGTCTATATCAGTTCATCGAAACATCTGAAGTTCGAACACCATATGTTCGAACTTCAAACCACAAACTGCAAAAACATCAAAGTCTTAAAACAGAGATTTTTTTCCCAGGGAAAAAAATCTCTGTTCCAAGAAACACACATGCAAAACAAACACACCAAAACAACATCAATCCACACACATACACTCAAAATCCTACATCTAACCCTACACTAAACTATACATACACTACTACCTATCTACTTACCTTAACCCAAACCCTAACCCTAAGGTCCGTCACTATCGCACACTCACCCTGACCCGCGCCCTAACCCTAACTCACCTATCCTGCCCTAACCCTAAAGTCTTTCACTATCGCACACCTACCTCACCCGAGCCCTAACCCTAACTCACCTAACCCATGCCCTAACCCTAACATCCACATAATCGCACACTTACCTGAACCCAACCCACTTCCCACCACAGTCCTGATACTCGCAAAGCCACAGAAACAGCCCACCAAATTCTTTCCCTGGAAAAGAATTCGGTGGGCCGTGGCTTACAGTTCGAACATCTGGTATTTGATATTCAGCCATTTCGACGGATTGATATAACCCTATTTTGACACATCCCAGTTTGTTCTTATGAATCCTTGGCTTTTAAAAATCCAGAAGCTTATGCCAAATTATTTATGGAGTTCAGACAGGCATAAAATATCATTGTGAGTGTTGTTTCCTCCACTTAGATAGCGAGGCCTGGGTCTTCCTAATAACAAAACAAAAAAAAAAAAAAAGGTAATGGCATTCACCATATAGAAATTGCTCACATTATTAAACTCTGATCTTCAAATATGGTCTAGGTTACATGCCTCTATAACTGGCTTCCCATTGCCTTTGGAAATTCTGCGGTATGTATAGAATCTACAATCATGTTTATAGGAATGACATTATTTAACAGTGCCCCATAGAGTTATATGTCAGTTAGGAGAGACTGGTAGCACTGTATACTTGGGTCTGTTAGACACACTTTTATGGAAGAACCCTCTACTAAAAACTGAGGGAAACCTAAAGAATGAATGTCACAGCAAGAAGACATAATCTTTTTTAATAATATTATATGAAGTTCAGACCATAAACTAATCCTCACATCTTTTGATTATCTTTGTCAACAATATAATTTTTCATACTGTGTGGTGATGTTAACGCTTTTCCTTTACCCTTGTCAGTGGTAGTAAAGCATTCAATGCCTTCCAGCCAGTATGGCTCCCTTCATTTGAAGGCTTCAATGATATATAAATATTTAATTCAGTCAGAAAAGAAAACTCAACCTATAATGTCTTAAGCATGAGAATTAGGTTCATAGGTTCATAGGTAGGTACTAGGCTATCAGCCCAGGGCCCTGTACAAGCCCAGCCAAAAATGTACCTTGTCTTTTGCCATTCAAGAAAATTATTTTCCTGTGCCACTGTAGAGCAGAGACACAGAGGTGATCCCTGGGGTGAATTTCCAATTTCCCATCCAATCATCAAGATTTTTCTTGAAGAGTGCTAATGAGGAGCTTTGTTTGATATATATAGGTAGTTTATTCCAGAGTATGGGAAGTCTCTGGAACAGGAATCTATCCCTCTGGCATGTTCTGTTTATTGTGGTGACAAGGTTTAGGTCCCTAGAGCATGTAGCTTGGAGGGACTGGGATTTCTTTAAGTGGAGCATGTCCAACAGCTCTGGGTTTGACATAGCTTTGTATGTTAGGCAGAGATCACCTCTGAGTAGGCGATATGCGACGGAGTAAAGCTGGAGTTTTTTGAGACGGTCTGCATAGGGCATCTGTTGGAGGCCGGTAATCCTCTTTGTGAGGTATTTCTGCGGCCTTTCCAGTTGTTATAGATGTCTTGTGAGGTACATATTAAAAGGGGCATTGTACTCTATAATGGGTCTAATGAGTGATGAGTAGAGGGGAACAATGACCTCTTTTTTTCTGGATGAGAAACCTTTTGTGATGAGGCGTGCCACATAGAAGGATTTCCTGACTACTGTGGCGATGTGATTATCAAAGGAGAGACAACTGTCCACCAGTGTCCCAAGGTCTCTTATCACACTTTCAGTGTTAAGTATACTACCGCCTATGTTGTAGTTCATGGGTACAGAGTTTTTACCAAAGGGGATGACAATGCACTTTTTGGCACTGAGCTTGAGGCCATGGCTTTGACACCAGGCATCTGTCTCAGTGAGGCCCTTTTGTAGGATGTCCACATCGTTAGGAGTTTCGATTATGGCTCCTAGTTTGCAGTCATCTGCGAACTTCATTAGCCAAAGACGTTCTGTGTTAGCCTGTAGTTCAGATAAGTAGATACCAAACAGGAGAGGATCCAGGACTGAACCCTGTGGTACTCAACTTGTCACTGGTCTGAAGTCGGATTTGGAGTCTGCTACTTTCACAGTGTGGGTTCTGTCAGCGAGCCAGTTGGTAACCCATCTTGTGACATAGGGATTTATACCTAGTTTAGTGAGTTTATCTATAATTCCAGAGTGGGAATGGTGTTGAAAGCCTTGGCAAGATCTAGATAGGCTGTGTGAACCACCTTACCCTTGTCTATGGCTTTGGTGACTGCTTCAAAGAAGTCTATCAGGTTAAGAAGACATGATCTACCTTTTACAAACCCGAACTGGGTGGGGTCCAGAGTCTGGAGATTACCAATGTCTTTGTTTATAAGTTCCATGATGATACATTCCATGGCCTTGCAGACCAGGTAGTCCGGCTAATGGGGCAGTAGTTCCCGGGGTACGTGGTGGCTCTCCCCATGTGGAGTGAGATAACCATCACTGTGCACCATTCAGCAGGCACAAAGCCTGAGGTGAGGCTATGATTGAACATGGTACTTAGGTGGGGTGCCAGTTCGTTCTGTAGTTCATGTAGAATGCAGCCTGGGATGTTGTCTGGCCCCATGGATGCTGTGTTCTTGTCTTTGGAGAGTGTGTTTTTTTACCTGTGTAGCCGTGATTACAGGAACTTTGAATTCTTCTGGTATAGAGATGGGCTCTTTAGCGGGTGAGACGGGGGGGGGTAAAGTTAGCACTGAACCTATCTGCCAGGGTGTTGGCAATATCAGTTGGGTCTATATATTTAGTGCCATTGTACTGTAACTCAGAGCAAATCTGAGTGTTGCCATTGAGATTCTTGACATAGCTATAGAATGCTTTGTGGTTGTCTTTAGAATCAGTGGCAATTTTGTTTTCGTAACTAGCTTTGGAGGATTTTATCAGGGATCGCAGCTTCTTACTGAGACTGACCAGGGAGCTCCTCCACTCATGGGATTTTACTCTCTTTTGTAACAGTTTCTTCCTTCTGTTGCACTGTTTGTTTATGCAGGGGACCACCAGATTGGCTTCCTGTTTTTGGAGGATAGTGGCTTGGTTCTGTTTGGGATAGCACAATCCATGCACTCATGTAAGTGCTTATAAAGTGCAATTGTGTAGGATTCAGTAGTCGTAACTGTATTGTCCATCTGCATGGGTGTCATGAAGTTCACCAGTTCTGTCTTAAGAAGCATGAAGTTGGCTTTGGAGAAATGTTTTACCATGGTTTCCTTAATGGGGGGTGGTGGCAGGATGTGGATATCTAGGGTAATTAGCTTATGGTTGGATCGGACCAATGAGGTGTTGACTTCATGTGTGGAACACCGGTTGGTAATGACTAGATGTAGGATATTTGTGCCCCTGGTGGGGGTGTGGATAAGTTGATCCAGAGCATTGGAGTTTATGAATTCCAGGAAGCATTGAGCAAAGGTGTTGGTACATGAGTAGTTTTCCCAGTTAATGGTTGTGTAGTTGAAATTGCCCATTATTAGGGTGTTTGGTTGAACCCTAATATTTTCCAGTACATCAAGAAAAGAGGAGTGGGAATCCTGGGGCATGGTGGGTGATCTGTAGCAAACTACAATTTGGATTGCAGTTTTGCCCAGAGTTAGTTGCACTTGGATAACCTCGGCTGCATTATGCTGAGCAACTAGCTTGGAGGTGTGGATATCCTTAATGAATATGGACACACCTCCGCCTTTGGTGTTCCACTCCAGGTTACATGGCTGAAAAGCGTGGTATGAGTTAGAGAATGGTAGTGCAGGGGTGCTCTCTGGAGCCTTGATCCAGGTCTCAGTCACAGCACAGATATCGATGTTCTCCATTTTAAGGAGTACCTCGAGTGAATGCATTTTGAGATTTAGACTTCTAGCATTGAGTAGCATCACCCTTAGTTTTTGCTTGCCTGTTCCTGTTACGGTGGTGAATTTGTCATTTGAACCTTGCCTAAAAAAGGCACTATAGGGGCAGCAAGAACCTTAGCCAGTATCCGGATTCCCAGGGGTGACAGGTGCAGGCCATCTCTGGCAAAGCATTGTGGTCTGTCGACCATGTCATCCCAGGCAGACAGATACTGGATCCCATTAGAATGGCAGCAGAAGCTTAGCCAATTGTTGAAGTCAATCACTTTGTTCTTGTACGGCGGCATCATTCTGGGTGATGGCAGAATGCTACTTAGGGCTAAGGTCATACCTGCCTGGGCTACAAGATCGGAGAGCTCTTCTATGTCTCTTTTCATTTATTCCAGGGAGGTATGTCTCAGGTCGTTCACACCAACATGAACAATGAGAGTCATATTTGTACTTGTTGTGGAGTGACCTGAGTGGTGGGTTATGTGGTGGATCCTGGCACCTGACAGGCAGCTGACAGTAACCTTCTCCTTGTTTAGCCTGGTGAGTGAGACATCAGTGTGCCTGACTATAGAGTCACCTATGACTAGTGTGTTGGGTACGTTGTTTTGCCTTATTGGCTGTGGTTGAGTGGCTATGTGTCATTTGGGTTGTGTTGGGGGATGGTGGTTGCTTGCATTTCTGCTTTGGAGGTCTCTGTTGCTTAGACAGATTATTATTGAGAGCCTCCACAAATTAGTTATTTTTCAGCTCTCCTTGCAGCTGTAAATGTTAAGGCAATAACTTCATTTTTCAGCTTTCTGTCTTAGTTTTTCCTATGTTGGACCATCAATTGTAATAATTTTATAACATATATCATTCACTGGCAAGATGCAATTATTGGGTTTCACTTCAGAGACCTCCTATCGTTGTTGTCACTACCCAATAGATGATAATGTTAACATGTTTTGGAAATGCTTCTTTGATTTATCCATGTGGCAACAGATAGTCTGTTTATCTGAGTACGACTATGCCCAAACTCTATCCGTCAGTAAAACAATCCATGTCATTCCTTTACTATTTCTGCAATGACTAGACTGTATATTTTTTCTGAACAGAAATATTCTAGTTTACTTTTAAAGGCAGGTCGATATAAATCTGTATTTATGTATGCAACAATTATTTTGTATCTTTGTAAATCTGAAGCATTTAAGAATTCTACTAGTTATTGCATGTATGTCAGTTTTATATCCTTTTGGACAGTGTCTTCTATTTTGTATCCATTTTTAGAGTTTATTGTTGTCATTTTAAACAGTATACATTTATCTGATGCACGGTTGTTTAAAGTTTGACACAGCTGATGTTGTTTGCTATTGTTGTTGCTGTATTGATTTCTATTGGAATGATAGCAATAAAAATAAGAGAATTAAAATCACAAAGCACCATCATACAAAAGGTCTTACATGTTACCAAGCCTCAGCTGAACTCGGATTGCACTTTTATTCCTCTAGACAAACAGAGCCTAGCTAAGACTCTCAATTTTTTACCTAGCAACATGTAATTTGTAATATCGGCACCAGTGATGTTTCTGCCTACCCAAAGAATTGACATTCTTTTTAATCCTGAATTGATAACAATATTTAAAATGCATTCAATTATTAGCACTAATCTTATTTTTTTTAGATTGTGTACTTTTTAATGATCGCAGAGTTAAATTTCTGCAGATACAGACACCCAATAACCTGATTTCTAAATTTGTTTCCTCTCCCTTGGACCTGCCTGCTATCCTCTTTCTGAGCCATAACTAGAGCTGAGATAAGGGGGGCTGCTACCTCAGAGAACACGAATGAGAGATGCTGATGGGGCTTAACTCCAGTACCAGCATTCATATAAGAAAGATGATATTGTAGCATCTTTAATGAATACCTGTACTGCATTTGTAGAGCTCAGTGCTTCAGTAGCATGCTGCCGTTTAGAGTTGAATGCTTGTTGTTTTTGTATGCTTGTTTGTTTGTCTGTTTAATCATCAAATTCAGAAAATACCTTTTTCCCCATTTTTCAACTTTGAGGCAGATACCGGTCTAGTGAAATGACCAGAGTGCTAGATGACCTAGCTATGGTTAAGGCTATGGCTCCTTTGCCTGCATTTAAATGGCCTGCACAGTCTGTCAATGGTGACTGCTAAGAATCTGCAGGCTAGGCAACAATTCTTTGTTACCCCATTTGTACCTGCCCTGAGGTATTTATTTTCTCATTTACTCTCTCTGCACTGAGAGCTGGTTGTTAGGAAATGGGCCAGCATTTGGTCCATCAGATTGTCCTGACCTCTGTCTTCCTTCTCCAGTGCATACAGTTAGTGGGCTATCCAATAGGCTTCAGTAATAGGCTGTCCAATGACTCTGCAGAGAGCATAAGCAAGCAGGACAACCCCCCCCCCCCATCTCACGGGTAGGCACTACTGGCCACTCCTGGAAACTCAGTCTCTACAAATGCAAATCTCCCACTCCACCTGAACTACTATTCAGACTCACTACTCCTAAGGCCATAGCTCAGACTTTATCGTTTTTTAACACCATAACTGGCAGATATCCAGAAAACTAACAATGTTTTTTTCATGATTTTTTCAAGGTGTACATATAATGAAGCATGTGCAGATGATAACTGCATTAATGTTTGAATACCATACGAACATTCCAGCTCTGATGTAATGCTTAAAAAGGCTGCATATCCAAACAAACTTGCTAATAGAAAATGTATAATCTCCTTAAGTGATTAATACATGCATGCATGGGAGGGTATCATTGGTATCCCCACTACAGTGCCTCTCGGTTGTAAATGACATTGACCTTTGTATGGCAACATATAATTCTTTAAAGAACATCATTTGAAATAAATATCAGCCTAAGAAATGTGTTATTGTAATGTGAGTTGTTAGAGAGGAACCTACTCAAAATGTCTAGGCCCTCTTCCTGTATGATACTACTATAAAGGCAATTAATGTTCACAGAAATGTACACATCATGTTCATTCATAGTGATTGTTTGTAATTTGCTTAGCACATTGCCTACATCATAAATGGGATCTGTTGCTTCAGCTGTTAGAGGTTTAAGAATGTAATCTGAACAGTTTGAGGCAGCTTCTATTATACAACCACTGACTAAAATAATACACTGCATAGGCCTTATTATATATATTTGTAGATACACATATCTATCTATATATATGTGTGTGTGTGTGTGTGTGTGTGTGTGTGTGTGTGTGTGTGTGTGTGTGTGTGTGTGTGTGTGTGTGTGTGTGTGTGTGTGTGTGTGTGTGTGTGTGTTTTAGTGGTGTGTGTGTGTATATGCATACACACATTGTTTTACCTCCCCCCATGACTCCCAGCTGAATCCCCCTTTAATGCCTTGCCTAGTATCTTAGACATGACACCTGGCTGGATGGGACCCATAATTCCTTGGGAAGTTGAGCTGAATAGTACTCGTTTTTATGTCCAGGGAGTAAGGGATAGAATAGGGAATGATGGACATGAAACTTAAGTGTTTTGCTTTTGCTGCCATTTGGAAGCATTTAGTGTGCACCTTTGGATTTAGAACTCAGTAATTTTTCTTTTGTGGCCATTTGGAAGTAATTACTGTGTAGATTCAGATTCAGTACTCAGTTGTTTTCCTTCTTCTACCATATGAAAACATTTACTTTCGAATTTCAAATTTAGAACTCATGCAATTTGCTTTTACTGTTGTTTGGATGCATTTATTGTGCAGCTTTGGAAGTGTTTGTCTGAAACATAGAATTGCCACTTTTGGATGTGTGTTTTGGAAATCTGTACTGTTTTCAGAAATGAAGGGAAGGCTTTGTGTGTGTGTGTGTGTGTGTGTGTGTGTGTGTGTGTGTGTGTGTGTGTGTGTGTGTGTGTGTGTGTGTGTGTGATTTCCCTTTACCTGTACAGACACCCTCTGGTAAGTCAATGAATTATCAATAATGCCAGTCATTTTCTTAAAGAGTTTCATAATTATTGTTTTTGTTGTAAAGACAATCTCTGTCTCACTTATACTCTGTCCTTGTTTTGAATTCTATTCTAACAACTTTCTAAGAATAAAAGAGAACTATTTAAATTCTGTTCCTGATTTTTAGGTTTTTGAGGTTGGGATGGTGTGGAGAGGGGTACAGTGGATTGTACATTATGCTTCTCACAGCAGTGAGCTGAAATATATGTCTAAGTCATTATTTATGAGTTTGATCATTCTTGTGATTGCAAGCAAGCATCCGAATGTATGCAGTCATTAAAGGGGCTGTAATTGGTGGTCACATCTGAGACTGTGTGCATTTGTCTGTTTATGTGTGTGTGCGTGTGTGCATGTGCGTGTGTGTGTGTGTGTGTGTGTGTGTGTGTGTGTGTGTGTGTGTGTGTCTACATGAGTGTGTGTGTATGCGTGTGTGTGTGTGTGTGTGTGTGTGTGTGTGTGTGTGTGTGTGTGTGTGTGTGTGTGTGTGTGTGTGTGTGTGTGTGTGTGTGTGTGTGTGTGTGTGTGTGTGTGTGTGTTTGTGTGCGCGTGTGTAAGTGTGATACTTAATCTAAAAGTAGATATGGTGTGCAGGAAGGGATAAATTATAGTAAACAGGTGCATCATCATATGGACCATGTTCTTTGGTTTCCTTGATTTGTTGACCAGTGAATGCATTTACTGTTTGGCTGTGAATAAAATGGGCAGCATGTAGTCTTTGAGTTTAATGTTAGAACATTAACTGTGAATGCATTTTTAATTTAACTTGCTTTTACTTAGTGCAAATAAGTAGACTATGAGTTGTTAATGAGCAGTGCAAGATTTGATTCCCTCTGACTTGATTTGTCTTGCCTGAGACTTACCAAGTCTCTTCACCAGACGGTGCTCATGTGCTGCTCTTGAAAACAGACACTTGTATCTAGTTGGCTGTCCAAAGCTGTCATTAAATAAATTATTTTTTTTCATTTGAATTCCTGCACCCTTCAGATATCCAGTAATTAATTCATAGATGTGGAGAAAGCTAATACAGTGATGTCAGAATGTTGTCACTAACCACTTGTCTTAACCTGAGATGTCCTGCAAGGCTGCAAGTCTCCAACAGAGGTCACTCAGGCATCATGCCTTCCCCTTGGCTAGGAAAGGAAAGGTGGCTAAATTCATCCTATACCTCCAGACACAACTACTGAGGATGGCAGCACAACTCCATTGCTGAACTTGGGTTGCCACTAGTGCAGATGAATTTCAGTCATCAGATTGGTTGATTTTCTGTGAATTTTTTATTATACCAAAAAGAAAAAAAAATAGAGGCTGAAATAATTTTCCTAGTATCAGTATAAGACTTCTGATATCAAACCATTAAATAATAAGCTGTCCAGTAACATATCATACTTGAAAGCAAAGTCCAGTAGTATAGATGTATAAAATGTTAACTCCACTCCTAGCAACACGAGTTTGATTAGTACATGAAGACGTGGCAGAGCTAGCTATAGATGATAGGAGTGGGCAGATGCTGTCAGATCACCAATTTTGTTGGGAGGGAGACAACTTTGGTTCAGCAGTTGACTGACATTTAGCACAAGTATTAGGCATTGCAGGCATGGGGCATGAGGCTATGAGGCTATGAGCATATGCTGCTTCTCTGCAAACACAAAGCTGTGCAGATATACGGTCCCTGCAGTAATAGACACATAAAGTAGAATTCAGAGAGCCACCAAAGGGATTATTTGATCCATTAGGGGAGAGATAGGCTACTTTGTGAGATCAACAAGTTACCCACTGTCTACTACTAAACTTTCACAGAAGGAGGAAAGAATGAACTGATGGGGTTTACTTGGGGAGGAACAAATGGGCCATAAGGCTATTGTCTAGACTAGGTGCAATTAGAGGGCCCCATTTGGCTTGTCCTGCAAGAAGGTACCTATTGTAGTTTACATACATATTATACAGCAGTAAAAAATGTCTCAGAAGAATAAAACCAAGCCAGATAAAAATTATACACACACAAAACAAAAAATATCAGTAACTGATGAATAACATCTCAAATTCTCAAGTAAGCTAGAAGTTGCTAAACTGTAGAAAGCTCATAAAATCCTTAAAAATTCATAACATATGCAGCAAATATTGAAAAACAGCACAACTCCAAAGTCCATGCAAGACTCCATAAAATCACAAACTTTATCAAATTAAAAGTGATGCATATTTATAGGTGAACTTATTTTCAGAGTTCAACTGATCGCGTATAATCTGACTTCTACCTTTGCCTTCTCTTAAAGTGAATATCTACCATCTATAAATATTTGTATATTTATTTAAAGATTTGCACAGAAATGACACTCTGATGGCCGTATTGCAGTTATGCTCTTTCAGTGTTACTGTGTACATATTAACAATTAAACTGATGGACTGAAATGCACTGACACTACCTTTTACACAAGTATGTATTTAATGATAGTTTGATGCTGTAAGATGTTTTAATGTTTACTTTGCTTGCTCTAACCAAGATATCTCAAATGTGTTTTATCATTACTGCTAATATAGACAGTTGTTACTGACAAATGGCTTAGGTTATGGGTAAAAATGGTCCTTGGACCATGCCACCCTCCTGGTTAATTAAGTTTAATAAATAGTTAAATATGAATGCTTTGTTACATATTAGAAACCCGATTTCTAGTCCAAGCACCTTTCATGAGTGAAATGAGATTAATAATAATAGTTCCTGAATATACTGTATAAAAGTTTATGTGCAAGACCACTGCTATAATAGAGCATTTCATAACGTATAATTGCAACTGCAGTTCTTCCAAGATTCTGGAAGCAGTAATGTCAAAGGAAAAAACTTCAAAGACCAATTCACGTAAGGTTCAAGCAAGCCACCCGTTATTAACTTGCAGCAAGGAGACAAAGCATGCTGGCAGAATGGTTTGTCTGAACATTAATCATTAGTATGGCATTTTTATACAGTATTTTCCATGTCACACAGAAATGTTACTTCTGTTGCTGATGTAGTTAGACACAGCTTTCTGTATTGTTCTACAGAAAATTTTACTAGACTAATTGCTGACTAGTTGAGAATAACTGCTGATTTACAAAACATTTGAGAAAAACAACCTGGCCCTGTGGCTTATTTTAGCCCACCACAAATTTTCAATTCTTCAATGCTGAAGTTCTAATATTTGTGTTACATTTTGCCTAGATTCAAGGTACATTTCTAGCTTAGGTACAAGTAATGCTGACTACGGTTTATACTTTCAAGCATCCATTGTGTTCTTATCAAAGCTGTACTTTCTCATGGCATAAGCAGAAAATCAATAACTCTTTAAGTCTCATGCCACTAGTAGAAATGAAACACTTCTTATCATGACATTAGCAAAAATCAAATGCTTCTTGTTAAGTTTCTAATAGCTGTGCAGATTCATGCAGTGCGAAGTGAATAAATGTATTAACCCTTTTAAACCTCAAATGCACTAAGCAAGCGTGCATATTACTAATACATATTTTTCTAACATTTCCCCCTTTTAATACTTTTATTCTACTTTCAAGATAAGCATAAACTGTTTTTTTTTTCTTCTCCTAACCTCTTCCTACTCAGGATTTGCAGTTAAGAGAGTCATTCTGTTTAAACTTATGAAAGCATTTTCAATTTTTCAACAATTCTTCAAGTTCAGCACCTTGGTATAAGGTTTCTGAAACTGACATGTCTATAAAGTTTTTAATCAGTCTTTTCATGTAGGGGATGCATCAGCACACACATACCACCAGCAGGATCATTCCTACAGGGATGGCAATCAGGATGTTCATTAGGATACTGCCCCACCCCCCCAAACAATCTCTGGAAAAAGTCCGTCAATGGATTTGGTCCTGGCTTGGTCATAGCCGACACCTGCTGAATTACCTCAAGGTGATTGTCTAGCTCGTGTTTGTTGTCAGGAATATATGAACAGCACTCCTCCTGGATTAAAGTGCAAGTACCTCCTCTCGCCACTAGGGTAAATCAAGAGCCATGCGGTTTTGAAGCACTACAGTTCTCATGGCAGTCAGTTCATCAGTCACCAATTCTAGGGCAGAAAATGTTGCATTGCTCATTATTTTGAGAAGTTTAGACAGTTTTCTCAGTTCCCAGATTGATTTTGTTGCTCCATATGCTGACAGTACACCTGCCCATGAGATGATGGTATCACCCATGTCCATATGTGACATTTCATTTTTCCCTAGGCTCACAGCATGATGGTTTTTCCAGCCCGCATTGATTTGCCCCACTGGGTTGGCAGATTTCTCATCGAACATTCTGAATTTTCCCCTGAGGTAAAACTGCTGTGTCGTATGGCTGGAACCAGGTACCCCAAATAACAACTGCTGGACCAATTCTCAGGTAACCACTTATATGCTTTCCTACCACATACAAAGTAGCAATCTTCTACTTTGGTAGTAACTTTACTATGTCCTGGCTCTGGATGAAACATTTTTTTGTCAACTATAATCAGTTGTTTATAGAGATCAGTATTATGTTTTACTTCATCAGTTGTTCTATACATCAGTTCAAAAAATGAATCATAGCTTGTGTTGCAATAGGAACCTGTGTTATCAGTTTTATTGTAGCATCTATAGGGAACAGTCACATTGCAATTGCTCCAACCCACCTAAACTGTATAATTTTTGTAAAAACACACAGTCGCCTTCTGTCGAACAGACAAGTGCAATGCTACTTTATCTTGTGATGTGACATCTGATGTATCATAGACTAAGTTTTCCCAGGTCTTGTTGGCTCCTAGGGGGACTGAAGTTAAAAATAACCCCCCCATATGCTGTTGGCAAAGCTGTGCAAATCCAGCAATTCGAAACATTGAAGGTCTCAGCATACACATATTTGATTGCCTGGTAAGTGCTGAAGTTTGGGTGCCACTCTACGTGCAACTCTCCACGCTTATTCAGTTCAGTTTGTGTGGCTGGGAAAAGGAATGGCCACAACAAAAAGATCATTGTCACTAGTACAGTCAACAGGATGATTATGCAATACTTCTGAGGAAACGGTTGTTCTGCATTCCTGCTTTCTCCGACTCTTCTGAGTAAGTGTATTTGCATTTGTCTGGATTCCATCATTTTTGCTTTAGACATGTGATCTTACTCTCTGCCCTAATAGGAACTTCAGCACTGATGGTTTCTTCAGTGGGGTTGAGATGGATCAGTCCTATTGATCTGACCCTCCTTTGTAGCCAGACTTTGTACTGAGGGCCCCAATGGAGAGGTAAGATTTTTGTTCAGTTCAAAGTTTTTAACTAGTTTGCAGTGCGTCAGGTGGAGCCACGAAGCTCGCTCTGCTAGCTTGACTGCAGTGACCAATTCTTCTTCTTTACAACTTTTATCCACACCCATTCCCCGGGTGTCACTGCCACCTCTGATGTCTCAGTTTGCTTTCTATCTGAAACAGAATTTGACTGCAACAGATGTTTAGAATTCATGACTTTCTTCATATATTCAGCTAGTGTAAAACCAGTTTCCTGGTCTGAGGACATGAGAAGTTTCCTTGGGGTGTATAATAAGCCTTTACAAATAGTTTTTCAGAAGGAGTCAATCCTTTTGCAGTCGGAACAGTTCTCATGCTCAACAGAACCAGGGGCAAAGAATACAACCAATTTTTTTCCTGCCTCAGCTATTAACTTTCTCAATTTGTTTTTTAATATACCATTATGCCTTTCAACTTGCCCTGCAGATTGCGGATGGTATGCACAATGATTTTTTAAAGAAATACCAAAATGCTTAATTAACTGCTGTATGGTTTGGTTTACAAAGTATGTACCATTGTCACTGTAGATCCTTTCTGGAATGTCAAATCTAGGGATGATTTCTTTGACAAGTACTTTTGCCACCGTGGCTGCATCTTGATTTTTGGTTGGAAAGGCTTTCACCCATCTGGAAAACATATCTGCAATGACAAGGCAATACTTCTTATTTTCACATTTGTTCAATTCTATGAAATCCATACAGATAGTGTGAAACGGATATGGTGGTGTAGGGAAACTCCCTTGCTTGGGCTTTAATGTCCCTTGTGCATGATGTTTGTTGCAAATTTGACACGTCAAACAAAATTTTTTAGAGTAGTTTGTAAATCCGTATGTTGTGAACACCTGGTTCACCAGCTGTACAGTCCCCCCTGTTGAGACATGGCACTGCCCATGGCTCAACAAAGCTGCATATCTAAACAAATTAGATGGTAGTATCGGTTTCCCTTCTTTAGAGATGTACAGCCCCTTTTCAAGAATTGCTCCTTATTTTACCCATCTTTGTTTTTCAGCTTGCGTAGTGAGTGTCTGCATTGTTTTTAACATTTCTAAGTCTAAAATCTCAGAGGGTTGTAGTTCCTCATTTAAAAGAAATACTTCAGAAGCTGCTTGTTTTGCAGCTGTATCAGCTCTTGCATTACCTTTTGAAATTCTATCTTGTTGCTTGGTGTGAGCTGTGCATTTACAAATGGCTACTTTCTAAGGTAACTGAATAGATTCTAAAAGATCTAAAATAAACTTTGCATGATTTATAGGTTCGCCAGTAGATGTTATCATTCCTCGTTTTTTCCACTGTTGCGCAAAAACATGTACAGTAGAAAAAGCGTACTGGCTGTCAGTAAAAATGTTTACACATTTACCCTTTGCTAAGATACATGCCCATATCAAGGCAATCGATTCTGCTGCCTGTGCAGATAAGTTGTGTGGTAAAGGTTTTGCTTCTATAATCTCAGTGTCAGAAACTACTGCATGTCCTACTAGGTTCTGTCCTGCAGGACCCCTTTTGCACGAACCATCCACGTATTATGTCACCTCAGCATCATCCAAGGGGACATCCGTGAGATCTTTTCTAGGTAGTGTTTTTTGCTCAAATACCTGCAGGCAGAGGTGTGGTGTGCCATCTGCAGGGGTCGGGAGCAGAGTAGAAGGATTCAAAGTTGTGCATCGCTCAATTGTCATGTGAGGTTGGCTCAACAATATAGTCATACAGGAAAGATGCCTAGCAGGGGAAAGATATGCCACCTTTTCTTGTAGTAAAATAATTGTGACTGCATGAGGCAGTCTCAAGGTGAGAGGGTGAAATAAGACTACTGAGGCCGAAGCCTGTATTGCCATTGCAGCTGCAACTACTGCTTGTACACAGTGGGGTAAGGACCGTGCCCACTGGGTCTAGTTGTGATGAATAATAAGCAATGTGGCGTTGCTTATCCCCATGCTGCTGTTGTGTTAACACTGATGTCATATAACCTTGCTTACAATCTACAGTTTGGAAAAAATGTTTATGGTAGTTTGGTAATCCTAGAATTAATGAGGATGCTATTAACTGCTTCAATTTGCAGAAAGCAGATTCTGCTTCTGGTGTCCATTGTAATAAATCCTGTGCTGCCATAGGCTTCTTATATCTTATAAGGTCAGTTAGCGGTGCATATTCCAAAGCATAGTTTGGAATCCAGCTCCGGCAAAATTAGTCGTACCCAGGAAGGACATCATTTCCTTCTTGGTAGTGGGTTTTGGTGCTGGCAAAATTGCTACTTTTCTGTCCTCATCTAATGTTCTACCTTCCTTGGATATTACATATCCCAGGTATTTGACTTGTTTTTTCCAAAGCTGCAGTTTACTTTTATTTACCGTATGTCCTTCAGTGGCTAAGAATCATAATAGCGCTATGGTATCTTCTCTACAATCTTGCTGGGTGGGGGCTGCCAGCAAGATGTCATCGACATAAAGTAAAATCTGACTGCCTCTTGGTGGGGTGAATTCCACCAAGTTGCTTGCCATTTCTTGTGAGAATATTGTTGGACTTTCACAAGATCCCTGTGGTAGTCGTGTATATGTATACCTTTTCCCCTGAAATGTGAATGCAAACCAATACTGGCTATCAATGTGCATTGGTATCGAAAAGAGTGCATTGCTGATGTCTACCACAGAAAAATACTTCTGTTGAGGTTTTAAATCATTCAACAGGGTGTGTGGGTCTGGCACCATAGGTGCCCTTGGTATTACTGCATCATTTACAGCTTGTAAATCTTGGACCATACGCCATTCTCCATTTGCTTTTTTAACTGGAAATAAGGGCATGTTACATGGTGAATCGGGAGATTCTACTAGTATCCCTCCTTTAAGTAAGGCTGCTATAATAGGCTTTATCCCTGCCTCTGCATCTTTTCTTAAGGGATACTGTCTTTTATGTGGTCTAAATGCTGACTTTGGCATGATAGTTACTGGTCCCGCTGTATGAATAAGTCCTACATCTGATTTTCCTGTTGACCAGAGAGTCTCTGGTATATTTTGTAAGGCATTCTCTTCCTCCTTTAATAGGAGTGCTAATCTGCTGTCCTTGCTAGACTGCAAGTGCACGGCTGAGTGGGTGTGAGTTATCCAATTCAACTTATGTATTTGTATTCCCTGTTCTGAGAGTTCTAATTCTGTCTGTTTCTCCCATCCCGTGACTTTTTCTCCTAGGTCTGCCCATTCTATATTTTTGTTTTTGGTTAAGCTAACATGTGGTAATCGATTAGATTTATAAAGTGCAAAGAACTCCTGGGGCAATGAACAGCTGGCTACACTGTTCCCTTCTGTGTCCCAGTATAGGTTACACAATATCAATCTGTTTGCATGATTTTTAAACAATTCTTGCTCATATTCCTTATCAGGTCCTGGTGTGTTACAGTAACACAGAGTACAGTGCAACAGGTGTCACTTATCAGTGTCAAGGGAGGGGAATTTGCTGATGGCTACATTCATTAATTCTTCGGTCATAGTCCCTGGACCAGTCATAACCAAGTCCTGGCTGTACCAATAAAACATTTCACCCTCCGATTGCACTGCAAAGGTATCAATTTGTCGCTGTGCTTCCATACCCTGCATGTTTGGGACTACTGCTATACAGAATATCTGCATGAGGTCTCTGCCCAAGAGGTTTACTGGGCATTTTGCAGAAACAACAATTTTGCTTTTCTGTGTCAGTCCTGAAACTGGATCAGTTATTGCAATGTTATGGGAGAGGGGCTCCCGATACAGCTGTTCATTAACTGCTTTTACCAGTATGTAATCAGGTGACTCCATGTTTTCTGGCAGTTTGGAGGGATGTATCAGGGTTCGTGATGCCCCTGAGTCACACAAGAATTTGACTTCCCTCCCTTCTACGAAGAGTGTAACTTCTGGTTTTGTATCTGCTAAATAGAGCTCCAAGCTCAATAAAGCTAGGTCAAATATTTCATTTTTTTCACTGTCACTAACTTCTTGCACTTCCTCTATCTCTTCTGTCACATCCTCTACTCCCTCTATCACATTCTCATCTGTCCTTTCTTTGCTATCCCCTTCTAGTGACTCCTGGCTACCATATAGTCAGTCCTCACCCTCCTTGTCTTCCGTGGTTGCCTTCTTGTTTTTCCTGCAATCCTTTGCCAAGTGTCCCTTTTTAACACATTTAAAACATTCACCCCTTTTCTTTCACCCTTTAAAGTCCTCTGATCGTTGATCAGATTGTTTGTTTCCCTGTGCTACATAAACTTCTGCTCCATCTTCTACAGAAAATACTTGAGCTTTCTTTTTCTTTTTGCTATTAAAATAGCTTTCGTCATGCCTAGCAAATTCATGTAATGACTGTAACCTGCTTGTACGATGGTCTACCATGTGTTTTGTAATAAAACTGCTTATAGGTGCAATACTGCCCTTTAAAAATGCATTCTTTAACTGCGGTTCCTATGGGGAATCTTGTGTTTAATCTTCAGGAGCCTGCATTCCACAGTGATTATTAAAGCATTCTTAATAGTCTGGCATAATACCGGTCAATAGTTTCACCTTCTTGTTGGATGCATTGATTAATGCAAGTCCAGTCTGCCTTAGGCTTCCATTTTTCAGAGATGCGGTCTGTAAGACCTTTTACTCTGTTGTCTAATTCTGCGCTGCTATGTGGGAGGGGTCTTTGTGCAGCGTCACGGGGATTCCAGTTGCCACTAATCATGTGCCAATCTGGCCCCACAATTTGTCTAACTACCTTTTCTACCTCTTCTCCATTTAAGTTATTACTCAGCCTCATTCCTTGTAAGTCTTCAAAGAATTTTCTAAAATTAACTTTTGGATGGGGAATTCCCTCTGTGGCTTTCCGGATATCCTCCGGAGTCCAGGGTCTATACACTAAAATAGTTGGGTCCTGATTATCTTGTCCTGCCTGAGGATTGGGTACTTCTATAAGTGGGCATATTTCTTCTTCACTCATAGATCATGAATTCTTAACCATTTGATATAACTCGATGCCTTCATTTGAGTTACCTGCCCTTGTTCGAGACCTGGTCCCGATGGGATCTCCAATATATGGTTTTATTTTCATAATGCCTTTTCTTCAGTGACCACAGGATATCATGGGGGTGGACTAACCTGTTCACTTGCTTCATATTCTGGTAAGGGAGGTGGAGTTGCTGATGCTATTACTAAGTTATTGTCCTTTTTGTCTAAAATCATTGCTTTTGAATTTTTGTTCTTTTGTTCCCTACGGTTTACTTCCTCAATCCACCTGTGTGCCTAAGGAATTCCTAATTTATGTTGCTTTTTTACCCGACCTTTGGAATTGGTTTTGAGCTGTTTGACAAGTTTGATAAGCTAGGATTTTTCTAATTTTCCATCAAATTCATATTTATTAACCCATTTTGAATAATATTTAATATTGTCGGCACACTGCTACTGCATGTATTTTGCATCTTCTGTTAACAGTGGATTTTAGTGTCTTTTTGTGCAATTATTACCCATTTTGTTCTACCCTTTTGATCGTTATGTAACTTCTCTTATTTTTAACGTGGCACCACGGATTTTGTTATAGTCTCTTCAGAATGACTGCCTACTTATTCTGTTTCTCCTGATCTATGACAAGACAGTAATCTTTTCTGTCCCTGACTTGTAAGCAAAAATACAGTCTTGACAGAAACAATACAAATCTGGTCCCTGATCTAAAACAGAAAACAGGAAAAAGTAGATTCACCTTACCTGAGCCTACGTGATTGATCACCTGATTCACGGAGACCCGTCCTTCAGTCGCAGATCAGAAAGTGGCTGGCCTCTTTTGAATGACAATTCAGTCGGAGGACTTTTCAAATAAGAAGAACCAATTTGGTTTCTTCCCCATACGGTTTCAACCACCTGGCCCGTCTGATCCGAGGTGAAGAGAGGGTTCCGGTCTAAAGGACCAATCTGTCAAAAAAAAAAACTTCAAAGACCAATTCACATAAGGTTCAAGCAAGGCACCCTTTATTAACTTGCAGCAAGGAGACATAGCATGCTGGCAGAATGGTTTGTCCGAACATTAATTATTAGTATGGCATTTTTATACAGATCTTTCCATGTCACACAGAAATGTTACTTCTATTGCTGACGTAGTTAGACACAGCTTTCTGTATTGTTCTACAGAAAATGTTACTAGACTAATTGGTGACTAGTTAAGAATAATTGCTGATTTACAAAACATTTGAGAAAAACAACCTGGCCTTGGGGCTTATTTTAGCTCACCACAAACTTTCAATTCTTCAATGCTGCAGTTCTAATATATGTGTTACATTTTGCCTAGATTCAAGGTACATTTCTAGCTTGGGTACAAGTAATGCTGACTACAGTTTATACTTTCAAGCATCCATTGTGTTCTTATCAAAGCTTCTAGAAGCTGTGTACTTTCTCATGGCATAAGCAGAAAATCAGTAACTCTTTGTTAAGTCTCATGACACTAGTAGAAATGAAACACTTATTATTTTCATGACCTTAGCAGAAATCAAATGCTTCTGGTTAAGTTTCTAATAGCTGTGCAGATTCATGCAGTGTGAACAGAATAAATGTATTAACCCTTTCAAACCTTGAATGCACTAAGCAAGCATGCATATTACTAATACATATTTTTCTAACAAGTAACATATAAAACAGTTTGTTGCCTTGGCAGACATGAGTAATTTCTACAGGTTAGGGATTGAGTTTGACGAGCCCTTCATGACATGGATGAGGATTCATGTATTACCAAGGGTACCATTTTATGAAAGTAAAATGGAAGGTTATTGAGCAGCTGCAGTGCCAGAAAAAATAGCATTGAATAATATTCTTTAGTAGATGCCTTATATAAAAGAAGTGAGGCTATCAGGGTTGGAACTTTGGAAGTTTAAAGAAGTATTGCTTATACAATTTGTTACTTACATGTGTCTGTAGATAAAGGACAGATTTGTATAACTGAGTAATCTTTAAACGTTTAAACTTTGTAATAGCTAGATGAGGATTGATGGCATGGTGTTTTATTTTGTAGAATGATATCTACTTTTAGTACCTAATATTTTTGTTATTCTCTGATTCATATATTTTTTAATTTGCACAACTATATTCTTGTATTTTTTTTTTCATTTACCTTGATTGTGTTCTGATAATTATTCTTTTACAGTTACTTTTTGAATAGAAAGAGGTTATACATGTTGGAATTATTAAACATGTCCTTCTGGCATTATGCAAACACCTGCATTCTAATCTGGTTTTAAGGCTCTTATGAATGCATTTTTATGTGTTATAGCTTACTACTCTTTTGAGAAAATATTTTATTTTGATTATTCAAAAGCATGATAGCAGAAGGCATGTTATTTAAAATGGAAACTTTTAGGTAATGTTGTGCATAGGTGTGCACGTTTTGAAAGATATTTTTACAAATATGAATTTTAATTCTGAAAAAAAAGAAATCCTGGCCACAATTTAAGCACCAATATTCCTTTCTCCCCACTTCCACTATGAGTTGTTGAAAGCGAAAATATGAAGAACTGGAACCCCAAACTGCATTCATTAAGAAAAACATGCTGGAAAACATGTTTTTAAGTGTTTTTTGCAGGGTGAGCTGCCCCACTGCATCCCCCCAACATGTATGTACTAAATCCGTGGTCATACAACTTGAAGATGGGGACATTCCCCAAAACGGGCATTGCTGCTGGCACAAATCACTGACAGTGATTTCCTGTGGAGGAACTCGGATAATCAGTGGGATGAACCTCAGGCAATTGAAGTTCAAGCATTCAGTCTTCATCCACCATTAGGTTACCCATTAATCCCAACTTAGCAGTCATCCTTTCTATATAAATATGGCAGTATACATATTGTAGTCATTTATCAGTGTTTCCCAGACTTCATTTCAGTTGTTATTGACACCATCATGAAGAACGTTTTCATTCTTGAATGAAAGATAGCATCTGTTGACAAAGGAAGACATTGTTAAATTACAGAGGGATATTTGAGAGAAGGAGTAAATATGAGACAATTTAAGTTAGTAGGGTGTTGCTGTACAATTCAGCATTCATGACAGAATAATCAAACAGCTGAACCTTAATCCATATCCTTCTCAAATGTTGCTGTTCAGTGTGCTTAACTGCATTATAGAGCAGCATATATTTGCTATCAAGTACAGCCAAGTTTTATTTAAAAGGCAGTTTCGGTGCTATTTACATTTCATGGTAAGCCATAACCAATCTGAACTGCAAACAGATAGATTTGGAACATTTCACTGCAGTAATTCATTGATTTCATCAAGGTATTAATGAAGCAAATAAATAAATAATTACATGCTTACATACATGCATCTATGCATACATACATACATAATTACATACTTACATACATATATTAATAAACTGACTTGCATGGTAGCAATGTTTTCCTCAAACTACTTATAAAATCTTTGTAACTTCAAGTCCTGCTCAGGCAAAGGTACACTCATAAAGTGATTATTATAGCAATAACCCACGTCTGGGTGTGGGTAATGCTAAATTTACCCACGGTTGGCGTGGTTTGGTCCCGAGGGCGAAGCCCGAGGGACCAAACAAAGCCAACCGTGGGTAATTTAGCATTACCCACCAGGCGTGTTATTGTTATACCATGACATTATTTAAGAAAAGAAACTATTACTTTTCTTAAATAATGGCATAGTATAATGCCTGTTTGCTGCCCTTCCGCAGATGTCTGGCATCCGGGCAGTTCTGATGTACTGCGCTGCGCGGTACATCAGAGTTGTGAGCAAAGGAGAAAGCAAGATCTCCGTTGCTTTTTAGTGTTTCGCTATGTTAAATGAGTTTAACATAGCGAGACAGTTTTAAAATAAGCAATGGAGATGTCCGTTGCTTATTTTAAAATGGTCTCACTATGTTAAACTCATTTAACATAGCGAAACACTAAAAAAAAGCAACGGAGATCTTGCTTTCTCCATTGCTTTTTTTTAAAACACTGTCTCGCTATGCTAAATGGGTTTAACATAGCGAAACAGCTTTAAAATAAGCAACGGAGATCTCCGTTGCTTATTTTAAAGCTGTCTCGCTATGTTAAACCCATTTAACATAGCGAGACAGTGTTTTAAAAAAACGAGTTATACTAATGGAAAAAAGTCCGGGCGACTGGACCTTTTTCCATTAGTATAACTCGATTTACAACGGGCACGCTGGCCAATCAGCGTGCACGTTTTGGGGGGGTCATGGTATAATTACCATTACTGCCTTCATATTTTTATTACTTTCATTACATTTGGATCAGTCTTGTGAACGTCAGATTTAAAGTAATAATGCTATATGAGTACTGTTTCAAAATATACTGAGATAGCTGATGACAGGCATGCAAAACCCCATCAAAGACATGCCAAGTGACAAATGCTACCAAATAATAATCAAACCTGGAAAAATTAAGGAAGGCTGTGTGCATGTGAGCAAGGAGGTACAGTGTAATCTAAGACTGCACCCTCTTGTATATCCATGCACAGCCTTCAGTGTGCACAGATGTACACAGGTATGCACTGTCTGCTGTATGATGTACTGTTAAGTAAATGTATAATTCATTTTAGATAGTGTCAGCCATCACTGCAGTATGCTTATCTGGTCATAAGTACTTTAACAGTGTTCAGGCCAACTGGCCAACAAGGAACACCAATTCCACAATATAAGGTTTAAATTTAAAATCTCATGCCCAAACATTAATATTTGTCTTATAAATATCTAAGGTAGTTGACTGCCAAATTTCAGTAGGTAGGTTATTCCATAAAACTGCCACATAGTTTGCTTTAAATAAATATCTAAACCTGGATTTATATAAATAAGTATTAAATTTCATATTACTGTCCTTTAGTTCTTTAGCATTTTTTGCATCTCCATATTAAATAAGATTTGCTTTATATCATGAAAAAAGGTATATGCTAAAATAAATGTTCCTCTTATATACATATAACTTACAGAATAAAGAGTTAGGTATTTACACCTGTCTCTGTATATAAGATCTTTTACCTCAGTGATTCTTTAGTGAATGTACAGTAAACACTCTCCAGAGTTTTTACCTGACTCTTTGTGTAGATCCAAAACATGCTGTTATTTTCTGTGATAGGTGTTATTTCGTATAAACAGTAATCAAGTAATCTGTATATCTGGTTATTAAATTCTTCAGTAAATAGCCATCAGATGTCATAGCCTTTATACTGAGCTGATTTACATCTAAATGAATAACTGGACATAATTTTAATACCCACATCTTTATGAACTTCAGTAAGTTCTAATTCATCTAAGTAAATTTGATTTCCATGTAATTTTGACTAAAATTACATTATATTACAGTTGACTGAACTAAATTTTAAACCTGTAACAGCAGCCCAGTTACCCATTGATTTCATGCCAGCATTTAATTATTCAAACCTTTATTGTTTTGTACAGCAAATCCCAGCTTACAGTTATCCGCATATTTATTTATTGATCTATGGATTTCTGTTTCTTAGCATGGTTGTCCCAACACTGATCCCTCTGGGACACCCGCTGATACAGGCTGTAACCAGATAATGTTTTCTAATATTTAACATGCTGCTTCCTGTCTTGTTGCCATTCCATTACTCATCTAACAATGTAACAGTTAGTATTTGGTATAATTAGACTTTTATAAATGGATGAGAATGGTAAACAGTCAAAGGCTTTTGATAAGTCTAAGTACATTACACTAGGAATAAGTCCTAAATCTAACACTGCCATAATTTGTTCATAAAAACTTATTAAGTTACTTAAATTAGATCTCAGTTTTACAAAACTATGTTGTGGAATATCAGTAATCATACTTCTAGTGTTGGTTTTGTTCATTAAATAAATCAAACATCTTTTAAAGCATTTTCTAGCTACAAACATGACATCAAGCTGATAGGCCTATAGCTTATAATTTCTTCTTTCTATCTGTTTTTATATATCAGAGCAATGTGTGGAGGTTTAAATTATTTAGGAACAGTACCATTTTCTGGAAGCCTGTTAAACATGTATGCAATACTGTGGTAATAATGGTTTTAATATTAACTGTGAATAATAAACATTTTATATTTTGATAATAACTTATGTATGAGAACTCTTATTATTGTGACTTCAGGATAGAGACCACAGTCTGGCTGTTTAATTGAAGTATCAGGCAAACTTTCCAATACAAATCTCACCTGAGTTCCCACCTTCATTAGTTTCAACACAACACCAACAGCTCCTCAGTTATTATTTATTACTAATCATTACAGCTTTTTCAATGCAAGTTTCACCTGATGTCCTGCCATTGTTATATTCAGCCTTTGGCACTACTGGTTCACTAATAGTATTTTCATCACAAATTGATGTTATTATCACTGACTATAGTATTTATTATTTCTTTGCTCACTGACCTTTTATTGAGTAAGTCTTTATTGTAAGATCTCTATTCTACATATTTCATCTTATTAGTGTTATTATTTTTAACTGTTTTTTTTTACCATTTCCTTAACGTTTTGAAGTGTATGGATACTTTGTGGTCTTTTTTCTGTATTCTTTACCTTCACTTTTTTTCTGTTGAGCTAAACTGGCTTGTTCTGACTATCAGTATTATTCGCAGTTAGGAAAGACTTATTATCTAATGCACTATTGTTGATATTTTTCACATCTTCTATCCACTCTGGTATAAATTGGTATACAGCTGTAAAAGCCTATACACAAGGCATTTACATTTTTTTTCAGATCCTTACTATTAATAATACTACAATGTTCCATCAGTCTGACACAGTTGAAACAGTGCCTCTTATAACTGATTTTTTTATATACACCACCATTTCCACATTCAAGTAAAGATGTATTTTTAATCAGGACTTTAAAAACATAAATACTTAAGGAATCCATTTTAAAAAATCTGAAAAGAACCCAACCTTATGTTAAATATAAGCAAGAGGTATAAATATGTACTCCCTATTAAATTAAACTCCAAACACTCAACACTCAGTAAATGCAGCTGTTACCTTCCTGATAGGTAAACACCTGTCAGTCACCAGGTAGAAAAAATAGACAATTATTGCTTATAAAACTGAATCTATCAGTTGACTGTTCAAAAGAATACAACTAATTATCATTTGTTATTCAATGGTATAACAGGCCTCAACATTTGATTATGTTAGTATGTGGGCATTGCTCCATATTGATTAGTACAATGTACTGTTTGCCGTCAAGCACTGTTGAAGGCTGTAAAATAATTCCATGATGCTTCTTTTTGTGTGAAAATCAATATAGCCAAATAGGTATGAAAAGGAAAATGTGCTTTTGGCAATAATTGGAAGAAGTATTGTTTGACTATAACATGCAAACGAATAAAAAAAAATAAATAAATGAATAAATATCCTGAAAAATTACAAGGACTGAAGTAAATTCAAACACCATAGCACTGTTTTCCAAATGTTATTCAAATGAGCTGCTCTTTGAAGCGGCTTCTTTCCTAAAAGGTAAGAACACCTGTCAGTCACCACAGACCACCAGCCAGAAAAAAGTATATGTTGTGCTCCACACATCTGTAAAAGATGTGGAGAGCACACAAATTAATAGAAAACAGGATAAATACCCTTAGTTCCTTACAGGGACTCAGGTAAATGTAAGCTACACAGCACTGTTTTCCCAATGTAACTCAATGACTGCGTAAGAGTGTTTTGCCACCAAAGATGCCTTAAGCAGGCTGCTCTTGCCAATCATCATGATCCAAGCATTTGCTGCTGTCAAAATTGTTGGAGGTTGTCTCACTATATACTAGCTGAGGAACTTCAATTGCAGCATGTCCTTTTTATCTTGGCCAGTCAATGACACATTAAAAATTATGAAATATTTTAAAACCAGAGATCTCCGCTGTAGTAGAGGAAAATTGTCTGAAGCAAGCAAAATAATTTGACTGGAGCATAAACTGTTTGAGTACTAACATTTCTTCTTATAGAAAGAATCTGTCATGCAATGTCATGTTCATGTCCCAGGATTAATAAGGTGCTTAGCTGGGTTTGGTGAATTTATGTAACTAAATTTATTTTAGTATTGGGGAATATACTAGCTGGAAGTGATTGTTTACAATACTTGGGATGGGGTTATAAAATATTCTTTAACTAAGCTGCATTGTAAAAATGAGGGCTGTACAGAGAGGTACACAAATAATTTAAGTGTTTTGGGCTCTTTAGTTACATGGGATTATGTATTTAGGTCAACTACATTCCAGAATTTACTAGCTTTATTTTTGCTGTTAAAATGCATTTTGAAAAGATAAAGAAACAATTTTGAGGCATATACTGATCTTTTCAAGATTAGAAGACTAAATAATTATTAATGATAGTCTCAAAAGGCTAAATGTCCATTGCTCATAAAACTGAATTTATCTGTTGACTGTTCAAATGAATATGACTAATTATCAGTCATTATTACAAACTATAACAGGCCTCAACATTTCTAATCTCGATAGGAAAAAAAGAAGAAGAAAGCTGGCAAGGTGTAAAATCAAAACAAGGTTTATCAGCAAAAAAAGATGAATCATTGTTTAAGTATTTTATTTGAGAAAACGATTTGTTTGAAATGCATGACACATATGAAAGCTCATTCTGAATGTGAAAAACATTGCTTTTGTTAGTATGTAAGCATTGTTTTAGATGGATTAGCAGAATCTACTGTTTGTCATCAAGCACCATTGAAGAATGTAAAAGAATTCCATAATGCTTCCTTTTATGAAAAAACAAGATAGCTGAATAGGTGTGAAAAGTAAAATATGATTTTTGGCAATATTTGAAAGAAGTATTTTTTGACTATTTTCTTAGAGAAAATGAAGTGATTGAAATACACGGATGTATGAAAACTAAGTCTGAATTGTTATTATGTAAGCCTCTTGCCATTTGGATTATGAATACCTCTGTCAATGTGTCATCAAAAGATTTTTTTTCTAATTGCTGAGGGGAAATTTAATCTAAAGCATAAAAATATTTTCTTTTGAATATAATATAATACATGCATATATAATTGGGCAATACATTGTAAGTACTATTACATATAATGCATAGTTGGGCAATTAGGTAATATTTTTGATAGTGGATAAAAGTGAACACTTAAATATGGGAATATTGAGTCGCTTAAGCAATTGTTCTTATTTAGTATTTGTGGTATTTTTCTCTTGGTAGAGACCAAGAAAGTGTACAATAGCATAATCACAGCTCTTTGAATGTACGTTTTTAGATTCCTAATACACAGACCTGCAAAATTTTTTGGCAAACAGCAAAAGGTAACTTTTCTTGAGCAGTGAACATCACAGCTCTATGAAGATGCCTTTGCCTATGCATTTCTGATCTTAAATTAACTAATTCAAAGGTTGCTACATTTTAGGTAAATTTAAATCCCATGCTACTATAGTGCTCACTGAAAATCATATATCGTGCATGTCATAGCATATTACAAACCAACAAACATTAACAGAATAAGTGGTAGTGAACCTGTCATTTCATATAGAAATATTATATATATTTTTTGCAAAATGATACTTCTCACACAATTCAAATCTGCATTTTAAGCAAAAAAACAAAAAATAATTTCAGGGTTCAGTCCTGCTAATTGTTGTGGTTATATCAATTCCTTATCACAGAAAAATGTAAATTTCAGTGAATCTTGAAGGTGGTTTGAAGTTATTTATTTGTCAGGCCAAGCATAGTTAATTAGCAGAGAATTTACAGCATACGACTTCCTATCCCTATACTTATAGGTCATGTGGGATATATAATGGCAGGCTGTAGCCTAAACTCTGTAGAGCAGGGCATCACATGATGAGGATTACTAGCCTAATGTCACCTACACTGTATCTAACCATTGGTATAAAGTGTTAGAAAAGGAAATCTCTGTCCTAATGCCACCTACACTAAATCTAACCATTGATATAAAGTGTTAGAAAAACAAATCTCTGTCCTAATGTCACATACACTATAACTAACCATTGGTATAAAGTGTTAGAAAAAGAAATATCTGTTCTAATATCGCATACACTATATCTAACTATTGGTATAAGGTGTTAGAAAAAGAAATCTCTGTCCTAATGTCACACTATATCTAACTATTGGTATAAAGTATTAGAAAAAGAAATACCTGTCCTAATGTCACATACACTATATCTAACTATTGTATAAGGTGTTAGAAAAGGAAATCTCTGTCCTAATGTCGCCTACACTATATCTAACCATTGGTATAAAGTGTTAGAAAAATAAATCTCTGTCCTAGTGTCACATACACTATATCTAACTATTGGTATAAGGTGTTAGAAAAATAAATCTCTGTCCTAATGTCACATACACTATATCTAACTATTGGTATAAAGTGTTAGAAAAAGAAATCTCTGTCCTAGTGTCAAATACACTATATCTAACTATTGGTATAAAGTGTTAGAAAAATAAATCTCTGTCCTAGTGTCACATACACTATATCTAACTATTGGTATGAGGTGTTAGAAAAAGAAGTCTCTGTCCTAATCTCACATACACTATATCTAACCTTTGGTATAAGGTGTTAGGAAAAAATATCTCTGTTCCCTCGACAGTGACAAAGTAATGTTTGCCGGTTCAAGCACTTCGATTAAATAAAATGTCATTTGTCCACCACAATAAGCAACATATTCCATTGCTTTATTACTATTATTCTTATTGTAACTATTTAAAGTTAGAGACAATAAGTTGGCCCCTCCCATATTTTATAAACATAACTAAAAAAATTCATTTTCAAACTAGAGCAGTTAGCCTTCTTCTCCCAAATGATTGTTTCAGCAAAAGTTTGAGACTATCTGCGTAGTTCAACAGTGTTAAAATAATTCCTGCTTTTTGCAGCATAGAAAATGTCCCATTAGATGCATTACACGAATGAAGGAATTTACATTTTGTATACAATAAGTTATATTTATACAGAACATATACATACTTTAAATAATCAGTAGTTCAATAGAAACATTATTTTACGTAAAATGCTTTTATTATAATGTTATATGAATATTGCAATCAATATCATGCATTTTACCAAGAAATCATTTCCATATATGTATGCCTACATTTTTTGTGATCCTTTCATGTTATAAGCAATAAAAAAGCTTTTAAAAAAAAGAAAAGGAAAAGAAAGTACCACATTGTATTTTTACCTGAAGTAGAGCACTACCCATAATTGCTGTTCTTGAGTAACCTGACGGTCGATGAAGACTGAACTCTCCAGCTTCAATTGCCTGAGGATTAACCTGTTGATGATTGGACTTCATCCACAGGAAATAATTTTTGGTGAGTCATACCAGAAGTGATAACCTTTTTTGGGGGAATTTCCCCATATTTGACTTGGTGCAACAATGGCATGTATGTATATATATATATAAATATGCATTTATAGGCTTGGGGAATAGAGAGGCTTCCAGGTTTTTTGGCAAATGCATTTTAGGGATTCCTCAGTGCATTCACTTTCATCCACACATAGCTGAAGTGATTTTCCCACCCATCTCAGTCATCACTATGTGATTATACCACTAAAAGCTTTAGCTATGCTTACCATTTCTTCCTTTCTTCTTCACCTTCAACAGAACACAAGTATCATTTCATCATTTCTTCCTGCCGGTATATATATATATATATATATATATATATATATATTTGCCTTGTACACGTTTATATTTTGGAAATTATAGGAAAGCAACTTTACATTTTGGTATGACAATGTGATTTTGTACACACACGCACACACACACACGCACACACACACACAAACACACGCACGCAGGCATGCACGCACGCACACACACACACACACACACACACACACACACACACACACACACACACACACACACACACTAAGTAAAATTAGCTGTATAATCTACTGTTGGGACTAAATGATTCTATAAATTTCATGACATCTTTGCTGATAATTCGAAATTTTAAGTCCCAATATATTGATTATGACAAACTTTATGATCCACTGCATAACCCCTTAACTTCTTCTTCTTCTTCTCTTTTGGCTGTTCCCATTAGGGTTCGCCACAGCAGATCATCTGTTTCCATTTCTTCCTGTCCTCTGAATCTTGCTCTGTCACACCAACCACCTGCATGTCCTCTCTCACCACATCCATAAACCTAATCTTAGGCCCTCCTCTTTTCCTCTTGCCTGGCAGCTCCATCCTTAGCATCCTTTTCCCAATATACCCAGCATCCTTCCTCAGCACATGTCCAAACCAACACAATCCTCGCCTCTCTGAATTTGTCTCCAAACTGTCCAAACTGAGCTGACCCTCTACTATACTGATTCCTAATACTGTCCATCCTCATCACTCCCAGTGCAAATATTAACATCTTTAACTCTGCCACGTCCAGTTCAAACTCCTGCCTTTTTGTCAATGCCACTGTTTCCAACCCATATAACATAGCTGGTCTCACTACCCGCTTGTAGACCTTCCCTTTCACTCTTACAGGTACTCGTCTGTCACAAATCACTCCTGACACTCTTCTTCACTCATTCCACCCTGCTGTACTCTCTTCGTCACCTCTCTTCCACCCTCAGCATTACTCTGACCTGTCGATCCCAAGTACTTAAACTCATCCACCTTCGCCAACTCTACTCCCTGCATCCTCATCATTCCTCTATCCTCCCTCTCATTCACAAAGTTTATGATCCACTGCATAACCCCTTAACTGCAGAGCATTTTCAGAAGGCTGAATTCCTCAGATCTGCCCTTGGTTTGGCTACTTCACTGAGATTTACATTGAAGCTACTGCATCTAAAGGCATATGCTGGTAAAAGAATGAAAATAATTAACATTTTGCACTTCTGATGATTTTTTACATTATGTATGTATGTATGTATGTATGTATGTATGTATGTATATATATATTTATTTATTTATTGACATTTGTTGACTGGGAAAGTCTGACTGGGTCAAAAATCCATTTTCAGCATAGGTCCAGGGAGAAAACTCCAGTGCAAACAGTAGAACTATAAGCTATGTTAATACATTTATAGAACATTGATTAAGATACAGAATTTGGCAAACAGAATTATACAACCATAACATTTAAACCATCGGGAGAAGATCAAAATTTAAGTTTAGTGAGATATCTTCATTAATGAGAAGTCAACGAATTTAGGAAATAGCGGGTGTTAGACTTTTAAGTATTAGGATTTAAAGAGTACTGAGGGAAAGTTAAGCACTACTAGAAGTAGCTTTAGGCTGAATTAAGTGTTGATATTTTTAAGTTTATAAGGGAAATATACACTTAAACTTCAACTGATTTAAAACGGTATTTAAAACCAATTTGTAGAATAAAATAAAATAAAATACAATTAGTCATGTAAACAATGTGGCAATTTTCTAAGTTCCAGTGCATAGACATGGGTGATCTTGAAGGAGACATCCCGAATATTCTGGAGAAACATGAACTCATGTGGCAATTAAAGCTGAACTCTTTTAGGTAGCCTGGACTAAACTACTACTGTTCAATTAAAAGTGCATTTGTATTCTACAAATTGGTTTTAAATACCATTTTAAATCAGCTGAAATTTAAGTGTATATTTTGTTTTCATCATCATACATACATTTTTTCTTATTTTTATTTTTTTCTAGTTCTTTTTTCTACTTTATTCAAAATGATGTGTAATAACAATACTAACTAATTATACAATTATATAGGTTTTTAGGGTTCTTGTACACAGACCTGAAGAAGTCTAGAAGGACGAAAGCCATCTTTGTTAACAATAGGTTATGAAAATAGAAATTGATTTTTACATGCAAAATGTATATGTATATATTTTTAATTGCCAAATGAACTAAGGTTGATATATTTCCAGCCATGCAGTATATTGTATTGGATAAAATCACACTTAATAATCTACTTAATAATTTGGTTAAATAAGAGCTACCACATCATTATAAATTTTATTTAAAGTACATAAGGGTTATATATTATTATGACAGCTACTAGGTTGGGCAGGACCAGCTCGAATGTCACACTGATGGGGGAAGGGATGTGAATTTAACATGTGTACCAATAACACTTTGTTTTACAGCACAATAAACCACTCCCATGCCTGATAAAAAGTATATATATATATATATATATATATATATATATATATATATATATATATATATATATATATCTTATATATATATTTAGAAAGCTTGTGAGGAAATTATTACTCTATTTTTGTTTTACTTGGATCGCTTGTCTGTGTACTTAATAAAGGATTTTCGACTGGAAACAGACTGCCTGCCTTGCTTGGATTACTTTTGAATACTTAGTAATGCTGTCCAATTATATATTTTCTATTATTACTTTTTGTTTTGTTTTTACTTAAGATGAGTTTACGTTCGCTACTTCTACTACTGTTGTCTGATCTGAGTAATATACAGTGATTATCTAGAAATATATGGACTGAAAATCTTCCACACAGAGAAGTTTCTTTCCAAACTGAAAGTTACTAGAATCACTTACCATTCAACCCAACATGCTACTCATGGGTGATTTTAACTACTCCTCCATAAACTGGGAAAGCATATCCTACCACTAATATGTAGGCTTAGAAATTCATGGATTTTGTCACTGCAAATGCTCTGGAATAGCTGCCCTGCACTCCCACTAGAGGCTGAAATATCCTTGACATAGTACTCAGAAAAATGGGGGAGCATTGCACCTCCAGTGCAATGTCCTCACTAATAAGATCAGATCAAAAATTGGTATCCTTTGAAATAAATGTAATGCTAGTACCCCCATCAAACCCGAAAACCCTAAAGAAATTTTCCAAGGCAAATAGTCTCCTTTTAAGTGATAGCATATGTAATGTTAAAGTTCATCTTAACCTCAAAAATATGTAGGCCTATGCAGACATATTATATGGATGCCCTGTGCAACAACTTAATCAACTGCATAGAAATGGCAGTACCTGAACAAATCAAGCCCAGGTCTAGCTGGAAAAATAAGCCACCCCAGTGGACCCCTGGCATAAATAAACTGTAGAACAAAAGGAAGAAGCTCCTGTCTAGAAGTAAGTGGGAGCAAACACAACAGAGAAAATATCCCTTATTAGTCTCAACAAGCAAATCAGGGAAAAAGTCAAGTATCCAACAGCTAATATAAGACTAAAATAGCCTCCAAAGTGAAAGATAATCACAAAGCATCATAACGAAAACACTCATCAATGTGCTGAGTTGGCTGTAGATGGCACTACCTATACTCAGCCAAAAGAAATAGCAAACCTGCTGGCCAATACATTCAGCTCAAATTTCACCTCTTTATTAGCTCTCACTATAAAATACTCCCTACCATTCCTTTACCTGTTATCACAAATGATCAGGTTGTCACTGCACTCTCTAAAGCTAGAAACATGGCATCAGTGGGCCCTGATAGATCCCCACGATGCTGAAATATGACCTAGCAGACCACTCGAATATCTATTTAACCACAGTCTCCAGAGAGGGTTTGTCCCAGTAGAGTGGAGGACAGCAGCAGTCATCCCTCTGCACATGGAAATTGGGCATAAACCTCTGAGTCACCAGATGAATAGCCAAATGGTTTATGGATGGGATACATGTTGTTAAAATGGTAGAATCCACATCCAGTGAAAGGCCAGTCACCAGTGAAGTTCCACAGGGCTCAGTGTTGGGCACCATTCTGTTTGAAATATGCTTCTCAGATGTCAAGGCAAGTGTACATTGTCTTTGTCTGACGAAATATGCTAATGGCTGCAGTTTGGGACAATCATTGACTACCCAAACAGTGTTGATATCGTCCAGAAAGTTCTGATGCAAACTAATGATTTCTGTCAGAGCCATACCCTCAGACTAAATGAGAAGTGCATAATAGTACCCTTTGGAGAATCAAATATCCCTGCAAATTACAATATTGATAGCAAGCCCCTAAGATTGGACCCAGTGTTGAGAGATCTGGGTACTAAGATAGTAATCTGAACTTTGACCGCCATGTGTCCATGGTGAGGAGGATATCCTTCTATGTGGCTCAGCTTATAAATAAGGGCATAGCATCCAGATCTAAGGATGTCATAGTACCACTGTACTCAGTTCTCATCAGACCAATAATCGAGTACAATGCACCCTTTGGCATATACCTTACCAGGCATGTATAACAACCGGAGTGTCCTCAGAGGTATCTCACCAAAAAGAACAATATATAACCAACATTTAATATGTGGACCAATTAAAAACTCTATCACTATATTCAGTTTCTTACTGATTACAGAGGGGAATCTGTGCCTGACCTACAAGGCAGCCTCAAACCCAGCCTTGTTGGAATTGTTGCATATTTGCAAAACTAACTGTACGAGGGTTATCTGTTCCAAAGATCAAAACCTGATCTCTGACATGAATAGATCATGCTGAAGAGACAGATATGTATCCCATAGATTGCCCATCCTCTGGAATAGGCTTCCTATTCACATGAAACAGAGCCCTTCCCTGACCATCTTCAGGTGCAATCTGGACCAATGGATGGGAAATTGCAAATTCACTCCTGGGTTGGTGCCACATCCCATGCCCCTTATGGACAGAGGCATTCTGTAAAACTAGTCAAAGCTCTAGTCGCTGACCCTTGTTATCTTTTCCCTACAAATAGAGAACTGGGTAAATTCTGGGTAAAACTGGCTAGGCATGTAATGGCTCTTAAGTCATTAGCCTAGTAATCTCCTACGAACATGTCCCCAGAAAGTTTTAGTTATTTTTGCTCTCTGTGTTTAAATGCCTATATCTGCAAAATGGAATAACATATTTCTAACATTTTCAAGGAATCTTACCAGCATATTTTTTTTATAAAACTTCACTAGAATGGGCTCCTACTCTAAAGGACAAAGGGGCAGCTGGATTTTAATAAGAAAATAAATCTATCAATGTTATGCCTCAACATATACAGATATTGAAAATATTGTTTTTGTAATGAAGCACATACTCCTTATAGGTCTGAAATCATGCCAGCATTACCTGTTTATGTTTCTGATAGCTTTTGCTTGTTTTAATCTGAGGAGAACTGAAAGCTATGTGCTTGTTTCCAGATTACAGTTTTGAAAAACCTAACCTTGTGAATGTGTAAAGCAATTTTGCTATCTATTTGTTGTTACTATCACATTGAGGAAACAACTCTGTATAGTTTGTAAATATTAATACATATTGTATTGATTATCTCAGTAGTTATTAAGAGTGCCTTTTGTAACTACCTGGTTATAAGTCTGTAGGTAAGTACAAGGCTAGCTGCCCTTGTGTGCCAGTTTAAGTCTAGCCAATTTACACTTTTGATTCTTTAATTAACCTATCCCATATGGTGTTTGATTGGCCTTACCACCCCATGGTCTTATGGCAGTGGAACCATATTGATCGAATGTTAAGTCACTCCCACATAAGTTCCCAAATTCTAAACAACCGAGTCAACTCTAAGGAGTGTATCATCAGTGTGGTAGTTTCCTGGGGTGGATGACTTCCCAGAAGATATGATAATGTATTTTTGGTACATAGTTTCAGTCCTCTATGTTGGCACCAGTTATTTGTTTGGGACAAACCTTTATGCAGGATGGGTAAGTGATTTGAGGATTCAGCAACTGCTAATAATTTGCATTCATCAGCAAACTTTTTCAGCCAGAGCCCTTTGGTATTGGCATTTACTTCAGCGGATTAGATGCCAAACAGGAGAGGCTGCAGCACTGAACCCTGAGGGACTACACTGGTGACTAATCTCTTTGTGTGGGTAACTTATCCTGTTTTTATCTCCTGCATCTATATATATATATATATATATGTATATATATATATATATATATATATATATATATATATATATAGATAGATAGATAGATAGATATTCTAATTAATTGTTTGCCTGTGTGACCACTTTTCCCTTCTGGTTTTGATATATATGTACATATACCCACACATATGTAAAATTCAAAAGAGAGACACAAAAAATGCTGATTATGCAATGACCCCCATTAATATTCTAAAACGTGCATGCTGATTGGCCAGCGTGCCCATTGTAAATCCCCCAATATACCAATGGAAAAAGGTCCAGTCGCTCTGACTTTGTTCAGTTGGTATAAAGTGTCCAAAACCTTTTTTTTTTTAATAAAATAAAAAAAAAAAAAAAGAAAGAAAAAATGGCGCAACAGAGACTTTCTTTTCTCTGCTGCTTCCATTTCAAAGCATTGATGTAATGGGTATGCAAGTATTATAAGTTTTTTTTTTTTCTTAAATAATGTCATTGTATAATAGCAATAACTGACTCTGTGGTTGTGGTATATTGAAATTTACCCATAGTTGGCTTTATTTAATCACCTGGGCTTCGCCCTCATGATTAAGCCATGCCAACCATGAGTAAATCTTCAATATACCACACCATGTCATTGGTTATTGCTTCAATAACTCATAAGATTCTCAACCATTAAAAAACGAAATCATCTGTATCAGTAATTCCAAGTTATAAAGCCATGGTCAAGTGCCATCTTCGCAGTGATACTATTAAAGAAATGATTTTTAGTAAAATAATGACTAGGTTAATGGTTAAGGGGTAGGATTATGTTTATGGTTAGGTTAGCACACCTGGGTGAGCTAGACAAGGGAGCTACTATGTTGACTGTTTAGATTGTTTTTGATTATCAGTGTTTAAAAGAAAACAAGAAATTACCATACAGCTCCAGTTTTGTAAAGGAGGTATTACCTGTTGAAGCAGAAAGGTGAAACAACACCTTGTAACATCAGTTCAAATAAGCTATTTTTAAATTAAAATAAGACTAGTTGTTGCTTATTGAAGATCTAGCAATGTATTCAAATATGACACACTGGGCAGGATTCACGAAGGCTTGCACGGAGTGTAAGAGACGTGAAACACTCCATGCAAGCCTCGCGATCCAGGAACAGCCAGAAACTCCGTGTAAGAGACCAGCTAAAACGTCTCTTACACGGACTGGGTGTGGATATGCTAAATACCTCACTTGCAGCCGAAAGGTATGCAAATGAGGTATATTAGCGATCCACGAAGCAGAAACCAGCCCGTGTAAGAGACGTTTTAGCTGCAGAATTGTACTCACTTGACAACTGAGTAAGTTTCTGCAAAAATCACAATGGAGCCATGTCAGCTCCAAATAAAGGGTGCATATGTGTCAGGCAACATGCCAATGGCCAAATATGTGGCCATTGGCAAGGTAACCCGATGCAAAAATTAAAAAAAATATTTTTTTTTTTTTCGTTTTATGCAATACATGGAATGACAATGCAGGGACCAGCAGACCAAAAACAACATGGCCACCGTGTAGTGGTTGCTAAGGGGGGAAGCTGAGTCTAAGACATGTAACTAAGCATTAGTAGGCAATCTCATGTAAATGAGGGTTAGGATACTGAATCCCACAGTCACATAGCAAATGAGCACAGTCTGAGTAGTGTAAGAGATACATAAGGGGGAGGAATAGAGTAGGAGATAGGTGACATCACAGGGGGGAATGGTAGAAAGAAATGCAGTTCATTGGAGGTCAGTGTAACATGACAGATGACAGACACAGATCAGGGAAAGAGGAGTGCCACAAGATAAGCATGGGAAAGTCATGAAATGGAAGGTGTACACTGTTACTTACACCAAAGTTTCTTGCTGGTCGTGCATGCGAAACGTGTGCACGCCATGAAGTGTGAATAGGGCAATGTGCGCGTGTGTAAGGCAGACTGAGCATGTGGGAGCATGGTGGTAGATTTTTAACACTGTTTGCACTGGTGTGCACGTGTGTAGGGCAGACTGAGCATGTGAGAGCCTGTTGGCAGACTTGTAAGACTGTTTGCGCTGGTGTGCGCGCATTTTAACCCGAATAGGCAAATCCTGAACCGTGTAAGCATGTGTGCGCGCGTGTAAGCCACTGTGAGTGTGTTTCTGCTGGTATGCACGCCGCTCCCCCCTGAGGAAACAGAAAGGAAAAAGGAAGCAACAGAATTAGTAGGAAGCTAGCAGGAAATACTGCTGGAGCTAGCAGGTGAAAACAATTAGAAGCAGGCAATTACACAGGCAGAATAGTAGCCCAGCCCAGCACTTAAAACTCTGCAAACAGCAGTGCAGGATGTTTCTCTCAAGAGACACTGCAAGACAGGAGTAAGCTATTAGAAGTGAAAACTGAAAAAGCTGAACTCAGAGCAGAAATGTTAGGGGCTGCCATAGCTGTCATAATGAGACATGGGCGACTTGCTGAGGGTGGTGACAATGCAGATGGTGCCAGACAACCCACAGTGAGGAGATGGAGAAAAGTGTACAGGCCCAGGGTCACCTACCACGGGTTACATGAGCTGGAGATAGTAGAGTGCTATAGAGTGGACAGAGAGCTCCTGCAGCAAATAGTTGAGCTGTGCAGGCCACGCCTCACACACAGAACCAACAGAGGAGAACCCATCCCAGTGGAAACCAAGGTATGTGTTGGCCTAAGAATACTAGCAACAGGTACCTTCCAAAGACCATCTGGTGATATGATGGAGATATCACAGGCATCAGCCTCCAGGGTACTGCACCAGTTCCTGGATGCCATGTCAGCACATGTCGGTGATCATGTATATTTCCCCAATGCCCGTGAGGTATTGGCCAGCAATATGCGTCTCTTCCAGCAAATAGCGGAATACCCTGAGGTAGTGGGTGCAATAGACTGCACGCACATACGCATCAAACCACCAGCCAGTGAGCGGGGTAGGGCCTACATTAACTGCAAGGGCTTCCCCTCCATCAACTGCCAGGTCGTGTGTGATGCCCAGGGCATAATAATGAATGTGTGTGCTGGCTGCCCTGGGAGCTACCATGATTCCCACATCTGGCATTTGACGCAGCTGTACCAGACATTTGCCAATGGGGATATCCCACACGGACACCTAGTGGGGGATGCAGGTTATGCACTGGAGCCGTGGCTGATGACACCCATCAGAAATGCACACACACCTGAACAGGAACGCCATAATGGGGCACACGCACAAACACGTAATGTAATTGAGCGTGTGTTTGGGCTGCTGAAGTCACAGTTGCGGTGTCTGGACACATCTGGTGGAGACTTGCAGTACACACCAACTACATGTACACAAATTGTCATGGTATGTGCTATGCTACATAATACGATCTTGCAAAAACAGCTGCAGCAGGACCAGCATAGGGCTGGGCCAAACAGCCCCCCACCATTGCCAAGGCCATCACAGGCAGAGCGTGACTCGGAGGAGGAACAACCTGAGCCTGCCCCAGTAGGCAGAAGGAGGCGTGCCCAGTATGCCCTGGCCTTGGCAAAGAGGCAACGCATAGCACATACACTGGCTCAGTAGGAACCCTGGGAATGATACCCCCTCTGACTCACTCAAATAATAAAAGGGATGCCTAAAATGACATGACCTGCTCACAAACATGTACAGGGAGTGTAATATGCACATCCAACAGAGGCAGCCCTGCAGCACCACCTGAGGCAGGAATGCCATGTGTTAAGTAATGTAACACCATGTACTATATGCACACCTGAGGACCCTGACTAACATCCACCCTCACCAAGCATGAAGCCACAAAATGAAGATGGGATGATCAATTGAAATAACTGGCTGAAGTAATGCAGTTAGTCAAAGGGGAGCCAATGTGTTTCAGCCTAGGAAGACGTGCGGAGCATGACATGATGCACCACCTGCTAGGGGTGGCGTGCACCTATCAGTCCAGGCCCCATGGATACTGGCAAAGGCTGTCAGTACCCACAGCATGCCCTGAATAGGTAAGTCTCAAAACACAAACCCACCTTCATAGGTACCACAAGGGATAGGAACCTAGATGTAACGCTACCCAATGCCAGAAGTCTAAACAGCAAGATGCGTGCAGTGTAAACGCACACAGTATGGAGAATGTTGATATCAGTCCTGTAATAGAACACTGGGTCAAGGCTCACATCAGCACCCTAACACTACCAGGTTACACCTCATGCTGTGCTGTACAGCCGCAAAACATGGAACAAGCTACAAAAGGAGGGTGACTAGCAATAAATGTCAAGGATAACCACACCCCCATGTTGGTACCACAACAAGAAGCAGCATGGATTAGCCATGGTCAAATACCAATGTCTAAAACCGCCTCCCAGTATATAGCCTGCTGCAGACTACTGTCCTAATACCAGGAACTACACCTGGCCTATGTTGGAATACATGAATATATCAAGCCCCCCAAACCACATTATATTGCTTGACTGAAAATACCCAGACAAACACTGGGAGCATTATACTAGCACCAACACAGTAGGAGAAAAGTTCCCAGAATCCATAAACCAAAATGCCCAGGAACAACATACCACTCCCACAAGAGGGGTAAGCATACTGGATGTGATAATCAGCAACATGTGTACTGGATGGCAAGATGAGAAGTGTATCCCTCACTGGTAAGACCAGACCATAGAGTATTCACACTGGATATACACATCCTGACCACAGTCCCTGGCCAGAAAACCACAGTGAAAAACATGTGTAAAGCATAGGTTGCACACCTCCAAACCGATGTGGAATCCACGAAAGGCCCTGTGCAAGTGCAGAATATGGGACACACCGCAGAACATGTTATACAGGCATTCCATGAACACAGCCAGGAATGCTTGGAGTATGCAATCACAAATAACAAGACACAATGCCATACATGCAGGCATCTGGCATGCTGGACTCCAGCCATTACCAAACCATGCAAGAGAATGAGGAAGCTACTACATGATAGAGCAAACATAAAAAGGGAAGTAATCACTGATCAGTAGTATGGCAATAAAATATGTCCACACATACAATCCACTAAGGCCAGCCACAACAAGTAGAATCTGTGAATCCAGAGGCAATGTGACACCTGCCCCAAGTACACAGACAACCCACAACTCCCCCCGATAAATACAAATATATGTGAGAGATGCAACCATTTATCCAAACTGGAGGCTGAGCTCCCCCAACTCAGTACTGTCAAAACTAGTCAGGAGGAGAAGGTAACCACATACACTACAAACCCAGTCCCACATAGACCTATTACAACTGTAAACCAAACACATAAACACAGAAAAACATTCCCGGAGGCTCTAACTACAAACACACCACACCAACAGAAGCCTCCAAAGCAGATCCCAAGCAACCACAACCTCCAAACATAGCACATGCAACACATAATACACAAAGCCGGTGTGCCAAACAGTTACAGGCCAGAAGGAGAAACAACATGCCTGATACAGTTGTAATAGGTGTCTGTATAGGCAGACACACTGCTGTCCCACTCACCAGACTGAACAAGGGAAAGGGTACAGTAAGCTGCCTGTAGGCTGCCACAATATGCCACATAAGACAAGTACCCAGGTCACCCCAAAGCAAGCAGAAATATGATGCACTCATTGTCCATGCTGGTGTGAATGACCTGAGATGTACCTCCCTGGACTACATGAAAAGAGACATGGATGAGCTCTCTGAGTATGTACCCCAGGCCGGTATGACACTGGCTGGTTGCAGCATCCAACCCTCACCAAGAATGATGCCACAGTACAAACACAGAATGATCAGCTTTAACAGGTGGCACAGTTACAGCTGTCAGTCCAAGAGGGTCTAATGTCTGTCTGCTTGAGATGTCATGCATGACAAGCCATGCTGCTGTTCCAGGGATGGCTTGCACCTGTTACCCCTGGGCGTCTGGATACTGGATAAGGCCTTTGCCACCTCCATAGAGCCGTATGTAGGCAAGGCCAAAAAGACTAACCCACCACCCTAGAAAATATAAGTGGTAAGAAACATAAGGGTAATGCTGACCAATGCCAGATGTGTAAACTGCAATATGCATGCCCCTGAGACACTTCCCAGTATGGAGAACATCGATGTCTGTACAGTGACAGAAGCCTGCTGCAAGCCTACTGATAGCACACCAGCACTACCAGGTTATACCACATATCATGCGTTATGGCCCCAACACCTGGACCAAAACATCAAAGGAGGGGGAGTATCCATATGCAGCACAAACACCCATATGGCCAGGTAACTGACAATGCATGAAGCAGCGGAGACCACCCATGTGCACCTAAGTGTAGTCAAAACTGCTGTACAGTCTGTAGCATGCGACAGACACACTCTCACACACAAGAACCCCACCCAGACATCCTGAAGACACTGGGCAGTATGAATGTCCCACCAAATGCCAGACAAGGTACTCACAAATTACCACATAGGTGGTAAACAATTATGTATGCAAGGAGTAATCAGGGACCTAGGGACACAAGTCGACAGTAACCTGTCATGTGACACTCACAATGCCAATGTGGCTAGGAAGACTGTCTATATTGGACACCGTATCATGAAAGGATTCACATCTACATCAACAGAGGTCACTGTGCACCTGTACTGTTCCCTTATAAGACCCATAATCTAGTACAATGACTCATATGGGATGTACCGTACCTGACACCTGCAGTGGTTCGGAAGACCTCAAAGGTACCCCACCAATAGGATAAAGGGTGTCAAATATATGTCATATGCTGCCTGGCTGTAGACACCCCAGCTGAATGCAGTCACAGACTGCCTACACAGAGGCATTGTATGTCTGTTGTACAAGGCCATGTCCAACACAGGAGTAATGGACATGCTCCACCACAGGAAATCAAAGCCATTGGAGCTGTGAGAGTGACAGATGTCAGCCTCAACACATAATGAAATAGGATGTGTTGGAGGGAAAGATACATAACCCAGAGGTTCCCCACACCCAGAAACAGGATCCCAATCCATGTTAGGCAGAGCCCCTCACTGACACCCCTCAACAGGAATATTGCCATGTGGATGGATGATTGTACATGTACACTGGGGATCTTCACTGTGTCACGTCCAGACAGAGGCACAGTAAAGAAAATCATAAATGGCCATAATAGTCACATAGCAAGAGGCGGTGAAAGACACACACACTCTGGCTTGGCTTACTAATGCCCTAGGGTGGATAGCCTAGTATGAACCCATGAACCTATGAAGATACAAATTGTACAGGACACTAAGGATAATCACAAGGCTTACTTAACTGATGGTAGGAACCATGTTGGGAATTCACAGATATGCTCTGAATCACACAGATATTACAAACAACATACCAAACACACACACACGTTTTGCCAACATACAACCTGACAGGTTCAGTGCAACACCCCCCCCCAGAATGCAAAATATCTATCCCAGCAGACTGCTGGTACCCTGACAATGCAGATGCTGAGGTAACAGCCATCATCTGCAAAGCAAAACACACAGCAGCAAAGACATGTGATGGTGTCCTGGGCTGAGGCCAACATGGACTCCAAGAATAATGGAATGCCAAATCACAATACTGCCCAATGTCAGCCTTACCACAGGATATGTACCCAAAGAGCAGTGTACAACAACAGTGGGCCTTCACAACAAAGGTGTTGCCTGAATGGATACTGCAAACTACCACCCCAGGATCCTGACAAGCCTGGTCTGCACAGCTATGGAAAGGATCAGTATGTACCGCAGACATAAAGCTATCGTGGACCTACTGACACCGGACCCTACACAGTGTGGCTGTCGTAACTGCAGATCCTGCCCCTAAACATGTTTGACCCATTTGAAACAGTCATTAAGGTCACTGATGAGGGCAATGTGGTCCACACAGCGTAGCTGGACCGTGCATATGCTTCCAGACAATACCCTATGAGTTCAGTATGGATATGTCCACCAGCTTAAATATATAACCCTATGTCAGTAGAGAGGTTGCAAACCAGACCAAGGACAGAACTGACATGGTCAGACATGCTGCATCCATGTCAGACTACAAAGCAGATATGAGTGGTATCCCACAAGGCTTGGTCCTGGGACCCTCCCGTTCCGTATATATGTCCCATAGGTACAGGCCAACATGGAAGGACTGTGACTGAGCATTTATGCAGAGGAGTACAGCCCACCATATCCGACCCCCAGCTGACACAAGCAACCCACAAAAGGGCCACCTAGAAACAGACAACTGGAGCCATAGCTATGTCAGCAAGCTAATCGCAGAACTGTGTATAGACAACCACCGTGGATATACAGTAAGTGCCCACAAATTACCACACAGGTGTTAACCCATTACGTACCTAACATGTAATGAGATACCTGGGGACACAAGGTGATAGATATCCTGTATTGGACAAACATGTGGCTGTAGTGTTCGCAGAAACATACCATATACCCACCCAATCATGAAGGTTGTCAGATGTAGATAAGGGGAGGTCACTGTGGCTCTGCAGTCATCCTTCATCAGCATCACAATTGACTACAATAGCCCCTGTGGGATATACCTCAGCAGACACCTCCATCAACTGTAAAGTCCACAACAGTACCCCACCAGGAGTAGCAAAGAGCATAAACAGATGCCATGTGTTGCCTGAGTAAACAAACTGCAGCTCCACACACTGCCATACTGCCCACCCAGAGGCAAGCTGTGCCTGATGTATGAAGCCATGTCCAAGCTGGAATCAATGAACATGCTGCACCTTGTACAATCTGAATGTCAGTGAGCTATGCACATGAGAGACCTGAACCCCAGCACTGACATACATAGGACAAGCTGTACAGAATGATCCATAACACAGAAGGCACCCCCCACTCTTGAGTAAACTCCCAGTACAGATTAGCCAGAGAGTCACCTATCAACACCCTTCAAGAGGAATCCCGATGAGTGGATGGGAGATGGTAGGTTAACCCTGGGTATCACTGTTATGTCAGAGGTAGACGGAGGCACAGTATACTAACCATGACATATGTCATGGCAAACTCCAGTTACAATGTGTGATGAAGGACAAACACACTCTGTGGCTAGCATCAGAAATGGCCTAGGGAACATCGCTAGTGTTTGCCAATGTCCACCTATGTTGTGGAATACACTACCAATGTTGGACAAGTCTGGTGTAGGTAGTCCATATCTGAACATAATGCAACATGGTCATATGTGCACAACTGGCCCCTACACAGTCTGTTGTGCTCACTATGAAGATGTCAAGCAGTGATAGGACTAAAGCCCAGGATACTGTCCACCACAGTGAAAGTACTGAACCAGTACACTATACGGTACTACAGTGTTAGGTCATTATGAAAGGATGTTGACAACTGTATGCAAAGTATCCCATGCAATCCCTGCAGGCACAGTATAATCCCTGTTGTGGCAGACACGAAGCAGTTGGCCAGTTAGTACGCAACATGACACCCAACACACAACCATAAATGTGAGATATTGTTGAAGTTCACACACACCCAAATATGTGGTGGACTTCAGAGTTCAACATATGGAAAGCTCACACTGGGCATGCTCGCACACTTTGATAAATGAGGCATATGTCAGACAACATGCCATGGAAAGGCTGAACTGGGCATGCTCACACACTTAGGCCATATCTCCGTTTAGCAGTTGGCCACACATATCTGGTATTTGTACGTGTCATTCCAGGAACCAACCACAACACAGCAATCTGCCCAGTGCACACAGTAAATGACTACAGAGACATAAGTGATATAGTGGATCGCCCTCATATTCAAACATCTTCCACAGATACACAAGTTGTTCATAGGAACAGGGAATGCTATGGCAATAAAGACCTGCAAACAGTCTAACAGCACAACAAATATTGTGCATCTGACAATTGAACATATGGGTGTAGAGGTCAATACTAGGCTTGTTGCCTTAGGGAATGACAGCTTAGCCAGAGTGTGCTTGGCATCTTCATCCCCAATACAGTAGGCTACTGTGCCACTGTAAAGTAGGTCACATAAGGCAACGTGTGAGGCTAGTGAGATGTGCATCTGTCAAGCAGGGGCACAGTGGAGATCCCAGGGTTTGAATGTGCTAAGCCACAGACATGTTGTTGGTGTGTGCTGGAAGAGGGTTGCTGAGGACCTCTAACAGTAAGTGGGCATCAATAACAGACTGAGGGGAGCCCTATCTGCATTGTCTGGACAATTCCACTGTCAACACTGTGTTGTGATGATTACGTGGGAATGAAGTGTCGTGCCGGTACTGTTCACAGATGTCCTCCCTCTGTGGGCTACATCTCTGCAATGTATTAGCTCACTGTGTCTGTTGGATGGCTCATATATGGCTGGTGTACACCTGACAGGTGTCTTGTTGTGGAGCAGTCATGGGTATATGTGGGATAGCATGATCAATGCAAACCTTACACATGCTCATAGAATGCAATTGTCAAGGATTATGCAGAGTGGCCAGTATAGTCCCCCAGCATGGGTCCTTTGAAGTCGCCCACCCCAGTCTTCACAAGTGTAGAGTCTGCTTGTGCTAAATACAGTTTGTTTGCAGTGACAACCTTGCCTGGGGGTGGGGATGGGATATGGATGTCCAGGGAAACGTGGGTATGGTCAGATATCAACAATGGTGGTCTACCTCTGGTGTGGAACAGTGAGTACCCATGTTGCAGATGGACAGGTGCAATATGTATTCCCCCATGTGGCTGTGGTGAGTGGTTCTGCCATAGCACATGGACCCACAAATTGTAGTGGCTGTAGGGTAAAGTGGTAGAGGCCTGAGTAGTTCCCACACACAATATGCCTGTACCTGATGTTAACAACTGGAATGGTGTATGTGAACACCTGCATATCCCGGCACTGTTCCCAGGGAAACAAAGTGTGTGTCCTGGATGTGGGAGTGGTGTTCTGGACTGGTTGTGTTGTGTGTTACAGGTCCTGTGGTCACGAAGCATGGTATAGAACATAACCTGCCAGTGCGATGTGCATATCTGACCCTGACGTAGGTGGCTGCAAATGCATATATATGCTATCCCCCACCTGACAGGTAGTACTAGATGTACATACCTCTGTAGAAATAAAGATGTCAGCACCCTATAAATACTGCAGGTGCAGACCAGATGCCCAGTAATTCGGTTAGTGCGCTCTGCTAATGTGTCTCCCTCAAGTGTCATAATATAGGTAGGTAGGAGTTCGAACCATGCAAATGCTCAGTGTGTGTGTGTGTGTGTGTGGGTGAGCGGGGTTGATGTGTGTGCAAGTCTGTGTGAGGGAGATGTCCCTTTAGGCAACTGTGAAAGCACTCTACAGGATGCACATTCCCCTATCTAAGCACGGATGATGTCAGCACCCTATAAGTACAGCAGGAGAAGGGAAACCTCCCAGTAATTCGAATAGCGTGCTCCGCTAATGCGTCTGTCACGAGTGTCATAACATAGTTAAGTAGGGGTTTGAATCCTGCAACTGCCCAGTGTGTGTGGAGGGGGGTTAGTGTGTGCAAGTCTGTGTGAGGGAGATGTCCCTTTTGGCAACTGTGAAAGCACTCTACAGGATGCACATTCCCCTATCTCAGCACGGATGATGTCAGCACCCTATAAGTACAGCAGGAGAAGGGAAACCTCCCAGTAATTCGAATAGCGCGCTCCGCTAATGCGTCTGTCACGAGTGTCATAACATAGTTAAGTAGGGGTTTGAATCCTGCAACTGCCCAGTGTGTGTGGAGGGGGGTTAGTGTGTGTGCAAGTCTGTGTGAGGGAGATGTCCATTTTGGCAACTGTGAAAGCACTCTACAGGATGCACATTCCCCTATCTCAGCACGGATGATGTCAGCACCCTATAAGTACAGCAGGAGAAGGGAAACCTCCCAGTAATTCGAATAGTGCGTGCTGCTAATGCGCCTGTCACGAGTGTCATAACATAGTTAAGTAGGGGTTTGAATCCTGCAACTGCCCAGTGTGTGTGGAGGGGGGTTAGTGTGTGTGCAAGTCTGTGTGAGGGATATGTCCCTTTTGGCAACTGTGAAATCACTCTACAGGATGCACATTCCCCTATCTAAGCATGGATGATGTCAGCACCCTATAAGTACAGCAGGTGAAGGGAAATCTCCCAGTAATTCGAATAGCACGCTCTGCTAATGCATCTGTCACGAGTGTCATCACATAGTTAAGTAGGGTTTGAATCCTGCAACTGCCCAGTGTGTGTGTAGGGGGGTTAGTGTGTGTGCAAGTCTGTGTGAGGGAGATGTCCCATTTGGCAACTGTGAAAGCACTCTACAGGATGCACATTCCCCTATCTAAGCACGGATGATGTCAGCACCCTATAAGTACAGCAGAAGAAGGGAAACCTCCCAGTAATTCGAATAGCGCACTCTGCTAATGTGTCTCTCTCAAGTGTCATAACATAGTTAGGCAGGAGTTTGAAACCTGCAAATGGCAAGTGTGTGTGTTTGGATGTGGGGAGTTTGTGTGTGTGCAATTCTGTATGAAAGACATGTGGTTTTTTGCAATCAGGAGATCACACTACATGATGCACATTACCCTTTCCAAACATGGATGATGTCAGCACCCTATACATACAGCTGGAGAAGGGACACCTCCCAGTAATCCCAATAGCGCACTCTGCTAAAGCGTCTCTCTGAAGTGTCATAACATAGTTAAGTAGGAGTTTGAAATCTGCAAATGGCACGTGTGTGTGTGTTTGGATGTGGGGAGTTTGTGTGTGTGCAATTCTGTATGAAAAACATGTTCTTTTTTGCAATCAGGAGATCACACTACATGATGCGCATTACCCTTTCCAAACACTGATGATGTCAGCACCCTATAAGTACAGCCGGAGAAGAAGAACCTCCTAGTAATCCGAATAGTGCGCTTCGCTAATGCGTCTCTCTCACGTGTCATGACATAGTTAGATAGGGGTATGAATCCTGCAAATGGCAAGTGTGGGTGGGGTTAGTAGGGTGTGTGTAATTGCAAGTGAGAGAGAACAGATCCTTTTGGCAAATACTACAATACACCAGATGCTGCATATTCCCCCATTAAACACAGGTGATGTCACCACACTATCAGCACAGCCAAACAGGGCTACTTGGCTAGCAATGCCAATAGTGCGCTCCGCTACTGGGTCTATTACCATTGTCAGAGTACAGATAGGTATGTTTTGGAAACCCACGACTGCCACGTGTGGTTGTGTCACACATTATGACCTTGTGTGGGTCTTTGTGCATAACAATGCATGCCATTGCCTACACCAGCAATGGCAATGCACACATGATGTATGTGTGTGACACATACACATAAATACCTGTGACCTGCAGTAGTTACCATGTCTGACACGTGCCTCGAGTGGATAAATGGTATTCGCAATGCATAACAATATGACTGTGTCTTACTGTGCAGGGGCGCGGTATGTGTCTATACAGTGTGGGTGTATATGGTAAAATACCTACAGCAGGGGATACACATCTGGTCTGGGCCATATAGTCTACATGTAGTCGATGTACAGGTGCTGCATGTTCCCACCTGTTGTGGGAGTGGTAACATGTTATTCCACTGCAATTCAGTGACCACATGCTGGGAACCTTTCAGCTAGTGTGTTGTAGCTACAGTAATGCTCACGCACAATGTTTGGCTGGATACAGTCCAGCCATATAAAGACATTTCTTGAGACTGTCATATTGCCAGTGTTGTTATGGAGGATAGGTGGGTTTCCTGTGTATGGGAGGGTTGTGTGTGCCAGGCTATAAAACAGAAGGCAGTCCGACACACTGTTAGCTGGACATGAATAGGCCCTGATGCTTTGTGCTGTGCCAACAACCTGGAGGTGTGTGTATCTGTGGTGCCTTGGGATACCACCCCCCTGTCCATGTGTTACATGTGTAGGGGACAACAGGCATGGTATGAGGTATAACCTGGCAGTGATGGGTTGCACCTGTGAGCCGTGAATCAGGACTCTGGTACTGCACAGACATTGCAGTTCACCGTGCTGAGGACAGTGTCCAGTGCATGCATCTTGCGGTGTACACTGCTGGTGTTGTGTAGCATCACTGTTAGTGTCCTATCCTGTGTGATACCTGCGGAGGTGGCTATGTAATCTGTGTCCTGCAGCAAAAGGCACTATGTGTGTATCAAGGGGCTTCGCCAATATACAATGGCCCATGGGTGTCACGTGCAAGCTGCCCCTCGCAAATCATTGTGGCTTCCCTAGCATGTAAGCACACGTTGACAGCCAGTGGATACCCTATGAATGACATTGGAGATTGAGCCGAATTTAGACATAGAACACCCTTCCTACGTATAGTGGTAGGATACCTGGTGAGGGTATGATGGCATCCAAGATCAGGCTCATACTGGCCTGTGCCACATGCTGAGAGATCCCTTCTATGTTCCCTATCATGTAGTCCAGGGAGATATGTCTCAGGTCATCCATAGTGGCATGGTCAATGACTGAGTCATATGTGTGCATGCCTCTGACTGACCTGTATGCATGTGTTTTGTGGTGGACCATAGTGCCCCACAGGCATATCACTGTGACCTTCACCATGTACAGCCTGTTGAGCGGGACCCCACTGCAGCGGCCAAGAGAGGTACCTGACACATCTGTAGCAGGTGTGTTGTGTAGCCCTACAGGCTGTGAGTGTGTGGCACACGGGATGTGTGTGCCATGTGTGGCATGTGCTCTGTTCTGACGTAATGTATGCCTGTGTGCCAGCTGTGGACGTGTGTGATGCTCAGGCAGGATGCTATTCTGAGTCTCCAAGTATGCCTCAGTGTGTTCAGATTGCTGTCAGTGCGGGTCTATGTCAGACTGGTATTGTAGTCACTGTAGTATGTCATGCCACCTGACAGGGTATGGCATTACTGGGTTCAGAGTGCTCAGTCCCCAGATTGGCTATGTGGTCGCATCCCACACATGTGTTGTACTTTCCTGGTCAGGGGTGAGGGTTGACTGCGTACATGTGGCAGCTGTGACATTGCCACATGACTCACATAAACCACAACTGGACCATAGAGGTGATTCACAGGTTACCTTTGCACATGCTACCATAGTAGTGTGATTGCCATGGTGATTACCAACACATAGGGCCAATGGGGAACAACATACTGAAGGTGTGTATGTGTGGGTGTACTGCTACTGATTTCATAGCACTGGCATATATGACTGCACATGTGGGTAAATGCCAGGAAAGACATGTGCAATGTGTCACAGGCAACGTACATGCAAACAGGACACACAGTGACGTGCTGTCATGTGTAAACTTGACATACGTATAGTACGCTATGCAGATGTCACTAGGAGTCCAGAGAAGCACTGTAACTCTGCATTGCAGGTGGAAGCAGTGTTCCAGGGAACCCAAAGTGAACATGCATGCAAACAAAGCTACAGTAAGCAGGGCTGGAAGTAGTCCATTGTACAACAAAGAAGGGGTAACACTAACAGTAGGTAACAGTGCAAATATGTAGGCACTATCAACATGTACCCAGGAATGCACAGCTCAGATGTCCATGGTAGAACTGATATTATGTCATAGTTAATTGTGATTTGGATTACATTGGTACTGCACACATATCAACATGCGCAAACATCCACATTGCATAGTCGTTGTGGGCAACTTGCCACCATTACTGTACATGTCCATCATTGCGTATCACTGCTTGCATTAGCTTCCCCCCTGTGCTACCCATGTATGTGGCTATCTGTTGACATCCTTTCCACCGGTATGCAATAATGTGCAGCTGTTACACTTTGGTACGTACTATGGGTGTAGATAACAATTCAGGACAGTCATACGGTTACTGCATCAGGCATGCTGGGATATACACACAGTCATATTAGCACACTGTACTGTTACCAACATGATACTACTAATACACTTCTATGTAGTCACCCTGTGCATCAGCAACGTGTTTACCTGTTCCTGCACTGATGTTGGAGATTGCAGGAGGTGGCACAGTTTCATCATATGCACAGGATGTGAATTAGGTATGCCTGGGTCTGCCACTGATATTGTGTGTGTATGTGTGTTGGTGAGGGACAGCAGTACAGGGTGGGGCACTGTTGGTGTAGTGTGTGCGTGTATGTGGTAGCCCTAGGTGTTAACATTTCGCATGTGTGTATGCACACACATAGTTCCACCTCATGGCTGCCATATACAGGAGTTTGTGGACAGCCACAGACTGCACCTGGCAGGTCATACAGATCAGTGTCTGTAAGCACGGACACGGTACCTGTGCCTGGCAGGGGTGCTACGGACCGTATCCGGTACTAAGCCAGACTGGGTACTGTCATCAGAAGCGGGAGTGTGTTGACTGGACACAGGTCCCTGTTGGGACTGTCCAGAGCCACGTGCACGTAGTCTCCTGGGGCGTTCTGATGACAGCACAGACCCAGCATTGCTGGGGCTACTGCTGGCACTATGGGGGCATCCGCGGGCCTTTTTTCATCTGCGCCGACTGCCAGCTGCTGCTGTTGCTGGCATACGGCCACATCGACACCACAACCGCCCACCATTGCCCTGGCTCATGGACATGTGGTTGTGGAACTGCTGTAATATGTCCCCACAATGTCTATCTATGACATCGGTGAAATTACGGATAGCATCCGCGATGTCATGCATACTGTCAGTCATGGCTGTGCGACATGCTCTCAGCTCCCTCAGACCCTGTCTGGTGTACCTTTCCATACGCGACTGTGCCTGCATGACAGCCCAAAACATAGCTGGGGTTGACAGACCTCTTTGGGCACGTCTGCCAGAGGCAGTACGCCCACGGATGCTCCCACGAGAACCCATGGGCAACTGTCTGTGTGGTACCATCGCAGGACCCTGCCCATGGCTGCTGTGTGGGGAAGCATCATGTGCCACAGATACCACATTACCCTGGTCAATGCCCACTGTATCCTGTCCATCACCTAGGGGCAATGGTGACATAGGATGTACTGGCAGGATGACTGTTCACAATGATGGGGTTGACAGCTGTGTACCTGTCAATTGGCTGACCAATGGCGGACCCTGACACACCTTCCTGTGCCATTACACAGATATCATCATTATCAGTACCTGTGGCACCAGATTCAGGTTCCCTGCTGCAGGACACCAGAGCAGCACCAGAACCTGTAGGAGAAAGACAGGAAACACAGTTTACAGTGTCCACACAATGTTACCAGTGATGCACTTATGCACACATGCACACATGCACACGTGGACACATGCACACATGCACACATGGACACAGGCACACATGCACACATGCACACAGGCACATGTGCACACATGCACACATGCACCCATGCACACGTGGACACAGGCACACATGCACACATGCACACGTGGACACATGCACACATGCACACATGCACACGTGGACACATGCACACATGCACACATGCACACGTGGACACAGGCACACATGCACACATGCACACATGCACACATGGACACAGGCACACATGCACACCTCGCAGTATACACACAGAGCACTACTGAGTTACACTAGTATTACTAGCACTATCAGGACTATTATAGGTATTGTTAAAACACATTCACGAGCATGGATGGCCTGCCTTGCTGTAACACTGGAGGGACCTGCAGAAATGAGGAGATTAATGTCAGTGGGCACAACTGTGCCATTGATACTGCATATGATACAGTGCAGTAGTACACTAGTTGCCTTTCACATGTCAGCTGCTGATAATGCCAATATCACACCTGCACAATTACATACTATGTTGACAGCTACATACCATGGACACACCTTACACATGCATAAACTAACAGTGTACTGAACAGTCAAGTGTACATATGGCATATTACCTGCACGCTCCATGTCGTGATGCTGTGTGGATTCAGCCTCCATCATGATGCAGGTGTATTGCTGTTGCTGTTCCGGGGCTGGAGCCACAACACTTAGGAGTAGCCCCTCCAGTCTGGTGAGGGGGGGATGTGTGGCCACCCCACCTCCTGTGGCAACCTGTTGCCTGTGGATATCCGACGCACGCTGACGGACATTTCTGATTAAATCACTGCAGTGATGTCGTACCTGCTCATATGTCCTATAATACGTGCCAATGTCATTTACCCTACGGACAAGGTCTTGCCACAGTGCAGCCCACTCCTGCTGATTCTGGCTGGTGCGGGAAAACAGTATGTCATAATCCCGCACCAGGCTCTGGTGTATCTCCTCATCTTCTGCTGCAGAGTAGGCAGGATTACGCTGACGCGCCATGTCCCTGGAAGAGAATACAAACAGGATATCAGCAGACTATGTCAGCAATATATGGCACACATACTATACATGATGCTCAACTGTAGTGATATACTACTACTCCCATATGTAGCATGTGTGTGTCTCTTGGTGGATACACAAGTACATGGCCAGATATCAGTGCTCAGCCAACACCTGTGCAACAATACCTGCCACATTCCATACAACATAGTAGCATGCCCCATTGGTCAGCACACTGCGACAGGTCCAATGCACAACCTCACTCTGGGGGTTCATACCAAGGTACTGTATGTGGAACGCCATCCACTAGTGTGATCTGGGCACAAGTTACTCGGCCTGGATATACATATCCCACCACCACCACCACCAGCACAGTAGACTACTTTGATATGTATGTGATTAGACAGTTATTCACTTGTTAGGACTGAGATGGTATCCATGCAGCCCACTGGGCCAGTGGAAGCCACAACCCACACTGCTGACCCCTTTGCGAATGCTTCCCACAGACATCCCAAAGATTGCATGGAACATGCACACACATTTCTAACCCAGACCCTATGCACAAAGGTTAGGCATCCTGTACGGTGGACCCCAGCCAAAGGCAGATTGTATAACGATAGAAGGAGGCTACTGCAGGACAGAGCAGATTCAAATTAAGGGAAGGCATCTGTGGTCAGCACTGGTAATAAGCTACGGTCTCTCATACCAACATCCACGGCCTACTCTGGGAGGGAAATGGCCACGAACACTATAGATAACCACAAGGCCTTCTTCAGTTATGTTACACATATGGACCAAATGCCTCAGATATGCTCTGAGTTAATACACACCTACTTAACATTCACCGAACACACAGATATTGGCAACATTCTTGCAGACAGGTTCGGTGCACGTATCTCCCCTCCTTCTCCCCCACACTTAGAAATACTTATCACAGCTGAATGTAACCTCCCTATCATCTCACATGTCCACATGAGGGCCGCCCTCAGCAAAGCAGAACACACAGCATCAATGTGACCTGATGGTATCCCTGGATGTGTGCTACGTGAACTCTAAGAGGACATACAACCGCATATAAGACTGATATTTAACCTTGGCCGTACTACAGGATATGTACCTGAACACTGGCATACAGCAACAGTGGTCCCACTGCACTAAGGAGGCACCTCTACTGACCCTGGAAACTACCACACCATAAGCTTAACCAGCCTGATCTGCAAAGCTATGGAATGATTCAGTATGGGATGCATATGCAGCAATATTGGGTACCTGCAGACACTTGTTCCCGGCCAGTTTGCCTTTGTGATGGGCTGATCCTGCCTTTTGAACCTGGTTGACCTTTCAAAACAGTCACTACAGCCATTGATGTGGGCAACGCAATCCATACAGCCTACCTGGACTTGCCTAAGGCCTTCAACACAGTACTCCACTCAGGCATCATAGACAAGCTCATTAGCTTACATGTTACTACATATGTCACATGATGGGTTGCACACTGGTTGACATACAGAATCCATAATATCGATATTGTAGGTGCCATGTCAGACTCAATGCCAGTCACATGTGGTATCCCACAGGCCTCTGTCCTAGGACCCCTCTTGTTTGGCATTTATTTCTCAGATGTAAAAGCAAACATGTGCGGGTTGTGGATGACAAAGTTCCCAGATGACTGCTAACTAAGCGCCATAGTCGTTACACCAGCTGACACACACATCCTACAGACAGGCCTCACTGCAATGGAAAACTGCTGACAGGATCATGGCCTAACACTGACTGACATGTAATGTATAGTCATCCCCTTTTGGTGGAACAACGTGCACACAACATATCACATGGACATACCTATAGATACAGACCTATGACACATATGGAGGGTTCACAGTATGCAGACTATTAACCTGTTGCTTTACATTACCTGTGTTTGTCACAGCTGGTTGCATTACCGCTACTACTGCTTCCTGCTGCTGCTGGCATGGCTTGGTACTGTCACTGCTGACAGCTTCAACTCAGTTTGTGTACCGTGTGTTGTTGTTTGTGTTGTTTTTTCTCTCTCTCTCTCTCTCTCTCTCTCTCTCTCTGTCTGCCTCCAGACAGTGCAATGAATGTATTGCATGTGTGGAGTGTGAGTACAGGATGCTTTTGTAGGTATCTGCATAAGTCCATGTGATGGCCTCTGCACCAGTTGTAAGCCAGCATTTGCTAATTGCATGCAGCCAGTTGTGTACTGATTGCAGTTCTCACTGTGATTTCAGGACAGTGCTATAAAAGGGTATGTGAGATAGGCGTTGCCCTTTCAGATTGTAAAGGAGGGGACCATGCTGGTATGCTGTGGACACTGTTCTCTGAGTGTAAAGGTTAGTATCTCTCTCATGATCCAGGCTGTGTTGTAGATTCACATTTCTCCATTCCTCTCTCCTGTTTCCTGTAGTAAGTGTGTATGCACACTGACACCTACAACTATATATATATATATATATATATATATATATATATATATATATATATATATATGTGTAAATATACATACATTTATATATGTACATTAACTGACATTATTACCTACTAGCTACCAACTAGCATGGCTAGTTCACACACTACTATTATGGAAATCCACTAGTTCTGACAGTAAGTATGAATGGCATGCTTTGTGTACTACACATCCTATATTCCCTTTACATTCATTCCTACTATTACATGATATATTTATTTTAGCACAATGCTCTTGTATAAGAGTCATGGCTTAATGGTAGGTCATGCACACTACTGTTTCCAAGGTCCTGGGTTCGGGACTGACAGTGGGATTTTATTTTGCTTTTGAACTGACTACAGGACCTGTCAATCAGAGTGACTAAGGCACATTTAAGCAGTTGTAACTGGGTTAGTGCTGGTTTGCGAGGAGCTCCCGCATGTGCACTGGCGTTCAGCTCTGCGCACACCCGCTTACAACTGCTTAACAGTGCTTACTCTGGCGCACACCCACGCTATTTTCTTTGAAAGAAATGAAAATGGCGAGACAGGAAAGTGGTGAAAAAGGGGTCACAAAGAGGGTAAGACAGTAGGGAAACAAGCTTGGTGGTGACGGACCTGCTCACCAGTCCTTGGAATCCCTGTGGCACTGGTGAGATCATGAGCCAACCGGTCCCACGCCTCAGCCCTATATGCTCCCCACAGGACCTGGCCCTGCATGAGTTGGGCCTCATGATTGTGGACTAGGAGCCAGACCATGTATCTGAACTCCTCAATGCCCCACCTCTGTGCTCGAAAGCAACTACCCTCACCTACTCCTGACATTCTGGCTGCAAGTTAGTTCTACAATCATTTATGCTGTGTATTCCTTCCTATGGGGCTTATATATGCCGTTTTTCCCACTCATATCTGTGATTGGCCATTTTGGAATTGTATCAACTTCACAAAACCTGCTTTGTCATGCTCCACTTTGTATTCATTCCTATATATTTGCTATTACTGCATTGTTAGGTACTGCTGTCATGGCTTAGTGGTTCAGTACCTTGACTATGGTGCATAGTATCCTGGATTCGAACCTGGCCACTGCTTTTTATTTTCTATGACTGTCTAGACAGGCTAGGGGGTGTGTCTGTGTAAGGGCAGTTTTGATACAGCTTGCTCAATGTTGCCCGTTGGTTAGCTTGTTGGCACGGTGCGCAGCTCCACGCAAACAAGGTACGCTGGTTTACGCTTCATTTGGCTGTTAGCACGCATATTACGCTCAGCTTAGCTAGGGGCACACAGTTTCAGCGTATTAAACCACTGCTCACCTATAGGCACTCATTTTACACCTGTTAAACCACTGCTCACCTACGGGCAGATGCACTCACCTTGTTAAACTGTAGCTCAGCTATAGGCACATCTCGCATTTTTTATTGTTTTGTTATCTCACATTTCTTCAAAATAAATGGACTATTTCATTACATTTTACATAAAATATGATTTTATATGTGTACATATTTGTCAGGGACTTGTTTCGTGCTTATTTTACTAAAAAAAAATAATTGATGTTCTGGGGGCTCGAACCATGGATGCCTGCTCTTCAGCCGACGTCTCTACCGCTACGCTATTGATTCTTGGCCTACTTTGCATATTTAGTTCTTATATGCTTTTCCACTGACTGCTAACTGTGGCTAAGCTACGGGCACACCCGCGCAAACGAGCGCACTCACGGGCAAACATCTTCACGATTTAAAAAATATATATAACATGTTCATTTATATATTTAATGTCATAGTCTGTGGGGGCATGTGTTGTGTTGTGTTTATTCACATTTCCATGGCCTCTGTCGTGGGTGTTTACTTTGGGCACTTTTACTCTTCTGGGGGCGTGTCCGCTTGCAGGGTTTGGCCTACGGACACGCCCCCTACTGTCTTCCATGGACCGTGTTAGCCTTAGGTGTGATTCAGCATGCCCTCATGCATATGCATGACATGCTGACGTCACACCGTTTAACTGCAGCCTCCGTGTAAGCCATGTATCTCTTACATGGAGGCTTCGTGAATCCTGCCCACTATAAAAAAATGTTTTAAAGTCAGTTAGAAATAAAGCTATTTTTAAATTATTAGAAAGTGTTCTTAATAGCGAAGAATTACTGGGAAGTACTGATGATCTTGATGTCTATAAAACCCTAAGGTCTATGAATAGTCATAATTATGCTGTGCATAATTAAAGAATTAATGCAGAAGTCAGTGAAAAATTCAAAGTGGTAGCAGTTTTGTCAAGGTTGTTGTCAGAACGCATTACTTAGCTAGCTACAAAAGACATTGCTCGACTTCTAATTTGTTTATTGAGTAAAAATTGTGTGCAGAATGGTGGTGGTACTTCATAAGAGACATGCTGATATCCACTTAAAATCAGATAGTATCAGCATGGCCTATGCAGTTTAACTAAGCGTAGTTCCTGAGTGTAAACTATATTAGATAATGGGCAATAGGCTATTAATGCACAGATGTTATCCGGCAAAAAATGAGTCTACCACTTCACAGCAGCACATTAAGCAGCCGTGAACCAGGAAGTGAAAAAAACAAAACAAATGGGCAGTATTTTTTATATTCTGTAAAATAAGTTTGCTGCTTAGTTATCATAAAATATAAAAAAAGTAAATCAAAGGAAAAAGCATTCAACTAACAAATGTAACTGCAGCAGCGATGACAAGAACTTGCAGATTTACTTTCTCCTCACTAAGACAGGTTTAAAACAAGGCTTGCTTAGTTTGTAGGTTCATAGGTAGGTACTAGGCTATCTGATTGAGGGCATTTATAAGCCTAGCCAGAGTGTGTCGGCTTTTACCGCCCCATTGATTAATTAACTGAGCCTCTGTCAAGCAGAGCCAATGAAGTGATCCCAGGGGTGTACTTTCTGTTACCCATCGACTCGTCAAGGCTTCTCTTGAAGAGTGTTAGTGAGGGGCTCTGCCTAATGTAATTAGGAATTTTGTTCCAAAGCATGGGGAGTCTCTATGACAAGAATCTATCCCTCCAGCATGTTCTATTTATTGTTGTGGTGAGGTTTAGCTCACTACAGCGCGTGGCTCTCAGTGACTTGGATTTCTTTAGGTGGAGCATGTCCATCAATTCTGAGTTGGACATGGCTTTGCAAGTCAGGCAGAGATCACCTCTGAGTAAGCAATATGCCACTGAGTACAGCCGGAGTTTTTTCAGTCGGGCTGCATAGAACATATGTTTGAGGCCAGTAATCCTCTTGGTGAGGTGCTTTTGTGGTCTTTCAAGCTGTTGGAAGTGTCTTGTGAGGTACATCCCAAATGGGGCATTGTACTCTATGATGGGTTTGATGAGTGACAAGTAGAGGGGCATTATAACCTCTTTATTTCTAGATGCAAACCCCTTAGTAATTGGATGGGCCACAAAGAAGGATTTCCTAACTACTTTGGCAATATGATTGTCAAAGGAGAGATTGAGGTGAAAATACGTGCATTACTATTAAGCAAGACATAAAGGCTGTTACAAAGAACAGACAATAAGCCTTGGGGTAAGAAAAGATGTGGTGATGGTTCAGAAAGCAAGATAATTTTGAGTACAACAAGGAAAACTAATTACCAGTGCAGCAAAACCTTAGTTGTCACTAGCAAAGTAAAACAAATAACATAGGGCTTAAGCTATTTTATTAATCAGCCAGGTAGCAAGCCATCTTTTTTTTATAAACTGAAATGAGTCACTGGAAAGATAATCCCCAGGATTCAGCAAGCTCTGCACGGTGTGCAGGAATAGTGCAAGAGCTGCTGCAGGCAATATGGCTGACGTGCGATCCAGGAATGAGCTCCTGGGATGTGCACAAGCACTCCAGCACTATTCCAGCATGGACACAGTCCCTGTATGCTAATTACTTAATTTCTGGTGAAAACCATGCAAATGAGGTGAATTAGTGATCCAGAAAGCAGGCAGGCATCCGTGCAGACATAGTGTAGACTGCAGAAATGTATTCAGCCAGTAGCTGAATACATTTCTGCAAACTACAAAATGGAGGCATGACAGATCATAAAAAAGCATGTATTATAAGGGTTAGGCATGCCAAAAGCCAAATATATGGCAATAGGCATGAAAACTAGTTTCAAAATTATAAAAAATAACTTTTATTTTGGGCCGATTTAGGCCGTTTAAGCGTAGGGCAGTGGTGCACAAACGGGATTGGCCCAAAAATAATAAAAAAAAGCTGGAAATAAGCTTTTAAACCAAAATCATCATTTTTGCCATAATAGTCAATGGCATTCATAACACAACAAGACCATGGAATAGTGGTTGCTAAGGGGGAAGGCTGAGTGTCGGTTTTGTAACCATGCATTAGCAGTCAATTCTATGCAAATGAGGGGAATGATACTGAATCACATATTTCCCCTCAGTGCTAGCTTGCACCCAACCATGTAGGTGCAGTAATACCATGGTGTAAGCTTAAGAGTTAGATGACTTCATAAGGGGGTGTGTCATGCATGCTGTAAACTTATTGGAGCTCTGTAGCCTGTGTTTGCCCTTAGCTAAGCACAGCTAAGGAAGGGGGTGTGTCTGAGTCTGCCTAGCAGTGTTTACATTGCCTAAATGGGTGTGCATGCTGCGCACTGGGTTTTAAACAAACAAACAAAAAAAAACAGGAAATAGCAGCTCTGTTCACATTTGAGCACTGGGTTGCGCTGCATGCCTCGGGGCTTAAATAGGAAGGCAATGGGAAGGGAAAACAGCAATAGGAAGGTAATCAAGGAGAACTAGCATAGATGGCAGGTGAAATGTATCAGAATCAGCCAATTACACAAGCAGAAGCTCACCCCAGCCCAGCATGCTACTATAAACTATGCAAACACCTTTCACTCTGTTTTTTCCCCACAAACTCTACACCACCGGTGTACACAAATGGGGAAATTTTACCTAACAAAAGCAACAAAATGATTGGGGCTGCTTTTGCTCTCATAAATCAATATGTGGAAGAGGCTGAGGGTGGTGAGGATGAGAATCTTGTCGACAAACCCACAGCGAGGCGAAGGGAAAGAGTGTACAGACCCAGGGTAACCTACCAGGGGCTAGATGAGATGGAGATAGTGGAGCGCTATAGGGTGGACAAAGACCTCCTACAGTAAATTGTTGAGCTGTGCAGGCCATGCCTCAAAAACAGAACCAACAGAGGGGAACCCATCTCAGTGGATACCAAAGTATGTGAAGGCTTAAGAATACTAGCCACAGGTACCTTCCAAAGGCAAATTGGGGATATTATGAGGATCTCACAGGCATCAGCATCCAGGGTACTCCACCAGTTCCTGGATGCCATGTCAGCACATGCCAGCGACCACATATATTTCCACAACACTCATGAGGCGTTGACCAGCAATATGCGTCTTTTCCACCAAATAGCAGAATACCATTAGGTAGTGAGTGCTATAGACTGCACGCACATACACATCAAAGCACCACCCGGTGAGCGGGGTAGGGTCTACATAAACTGCAAGGGCTTCCCCTCCATTAAATGCCAGGTCGTGTGCAATACCCAGGGCATTATAATGAATGTGTGTGCTGGCAGCCCTGGAAGCTATCATGACTCCCACATCTGGCATATGTCGCAGCTGTACCAGAGATTTGCCAGTGGGGACATCCCGTATGGCCGCCTAGTGGGGGATGCTGATTACTCACTGGAGCCGTGGCTGATGACACCCATCAGAAATGCACAAACACCTGAACAAGAACTCCATAATGAGGTACACGCACAAACCAGAATCATAATAGAGCATGTGTTTGGGATGCTCAAGTCACGGTTCCAGTGCTTGGACATATCCAGTGGAGCCTTGCAGTACTCTTCAGCTACATGTACCCAAATTGTCATCGTATGTGCCATGCTACACAATATGATCCTGCGGAAACAGCTGCAGCAGGAACAGCATGTGGCAGGGCCACACAGACCCCACCATTGCCAAGGCCAGCACAGGCACAGACTGACTTGGAGGAGGAACAAGCTGAGCCTGCCTCTATAGGCAGAAGGAGGCATGCCCAGTATGCCCAGGCCTTGGCATAAAGGCAATGCATAACACATACACTGACATGGTAGGAACCCAGGGAATGACACCTCTCTCTGACTCGCACATACAGTAAAAGGGATGCCAAACATGACACTACCTTTGCTTAACCATGTATAGGGAGTGTACTATGTGCATCTGACATACTCAGCCCTCCAGCACCATCCTGAATACTGGCATAGCCACAAGGTAAGTCACTCTCCCTATAAACTGCTGAATGTAGTACTATGTTCTGCTACTTGCATCTATGGTACAGATATGAACATGCAAGGGAATCGGGTGGCTGAATGGGATGGCAGCAGATAGTAGACACCTATATGGGCAGCATGAAATCCATAACAAATACTGGTGTCAACATAGTAGGCAGTACTAGAAAAGGTGACAAATCCCACTGGAGAACATGTGGTGGGCCAAATGTGTGTCCATAGGACACACAAATGCATGTCAGTGAGGCTCACATACCCAAAAACACTCTCAGCCAGCAGGACAGGTGTAGATGACCACAAAGAAAGGCTGTGCTAAGGCCTCCGATTGATGGCAATGGACAACACCCCCCTCCAGACCTACACAGACAGACTACAACAGGTCAGGCAGTTGGATGTTAGTTTAGAAGGGTGAGAAGTCTGAAACTGAAATGTAGGTCAATAAAACCTAAGATCTGTACTACACTGATATGCCTCTAGTCTGCATGATAGGTCAGAATACAGAATGAAATGGAATCCAAGAGAGTACCTGAAATACCAGTGCAGTTATAGCAAATGTTTACAGTTGTCAGGTGTGCCCCCCCCCCCCACAATCCTACGTAGAAATGTAGTAACATGTACGCGTGGGTATAACAGTGGAGTGCAGATTACCTGAGCTGGCCAAATCAGCAGGATAGATTGTTGCACATGTACAATATGCAGGGCTCTGTGCGTTATGTTGTTGTGTGTTGTATATTGTGTGGAAGTGGTCAGCATGTAGGCATGGAGGGTTGTGTCCCGGTGCCCTGTGACCAGTACTGTTGATGACAGGGCCAAGTTCTGACAACTGCAGTGCCAAAGACAATGCATCCCAGTAAGATCCAATCCAGCAAAAATCCATATAATTGTTTGTATGTAATATCTGTCACCATCTGAAAGACGGACATGGCATGAATGTGGGCCCAGACATACATACAGGACACAGGTGGAAGTACCCTAGACAGAGAGTGTATAAAATGTTACTGTCAAATGGACACACCTTTGGAATTGTACATACAGGTTAGCAGCACATTAGTTGTCTGTGTAGTATGGAATACTGATGTAGTCTGGCCAAACACTGGAAGACCGCAAAAGGCACAGTTATGAAGTATTGAAAAATTGCTGATGTCCCCACACAAGCCAGCTTAAGGGGAATGTCCCACCTATATCTGTGAGTCAGCTGCAAGAAGCTTCCATAGCACACATGCACTCAGCTCACCCCACCATCAGCCACAGGTTCATCACAGGTCATATTCCTGCTGTTGTGAATGAGTACAATATGACCCCCACTTCTGTATGGGAATACCCACAGAATGCAGCAGAGGTGAAGAGGTGTCCCATGCAGGTGTGTCTCTAGCTGTAAGCAGCATCCTGCCAGCATCCACACCAATGGATTAATAAAGACAGAAACTATTGCCATTAACACCTTGCACACCTACCCTGTCACCCCAGGGGAATCCAGTGGCTTGCAGCCTGGGACTGTAGGAGTGACATAATGCACTGGTCTGTTTTAGATGGCCTGCATCAGTACCAAATGCCCTACAGTTCTCTGTCAAAGGCCTGTGTCTCACCCATACTGTCAATGTATCTTATCTCATGGAGTTCCAAATAATGACATAACACAGTCCACAGAACACAAATGCAAGGCCATGTTGACAAATCCCAGTAGCATGTCCACCATGTCCTACTGCATGAACTGTGGACCAACCCCTAAATACTGCAGGGATGAAGTGATAACTATAGAGACACTTATCAGATATCACTTGCATAATGGTAGGAGGAGGATAGAATAATGGGGGGTGGGGGTAGAAGCATGGACACCATGGAGTGTGTGAAGTCTGAAATTCTGATGTGTTCCCACACTATCCCTACCTGCAAACCCAGGAATGGGTGGCTACAAACCTGCTTGTAAACCACAATGTGAAGGGGAAATTACCAGATCTATGAGCCCTGCCTCTGGGTAACCTGTGTGAATCTGTACAGCTAAGAGGTATGGCCACAGCAGGATATGGCCATTCTGTCATATCGATAGATGTACAAGCATGGGATCCTCAGCCAACACAGTACCAAGGTGCTGGACCATTAACACAGACCCATCAGCAAGTGTCTGCAGCTCCTGCTACAGAATGGCACGAGTGTGCAAGAATATGTAGGCTGCAGACCGCAATACTGGACACAGCTTCATTCATCTTGTATTCCCTAGGAAATTACTGTGAGCAAATAAGTATATCTGTCAATAGTTGATGACATAATACACCACAGTGTAAAACAGTACATATGTCTGAATATCTCTAACACCAAAACCATGTAGCACAGGCAGCACAGACACAATTAGTTACAGTAACCCACTATCCTTTGCCCATTGTGACTCCATATTGTCAACCTACCTACAGATATCCTACAGAAACCGGTTGCTAGCTGTAGGAGTAGAACACAAATGCCTGCACTGGAGTACAACCTACCTGGAAAGGATTCACACATTCAATACAGAAGGTCATACTGGGCATGCTCCCACACTTGAAGCCCATGTCTGACAACAACAGTGGACTATATATCTGTCAGTAGCAGATGTCTGTGCACACACATCACGTTACACACCATCATGCTTTGCACACACTACTATAAAGCAAACACAATATTGGCTATGGAAAAAAGAAAGAGTCATATCTAATGTTAAGCACTTTTCATTTACTGCATTAGTAAACTTCTTCAGACAAAATCAGTATAACAAATTCAGAACAGTTAAATAGTTTAAAATTTGGTGCCCTTTTTCTACTACAGGAAATGACATCACAAACCTGAATATTATCCTACTTCTCCCATTGCATGTACCATTATTCATGAGTAAATAAATATTCATGTATATTACTAAACATTCCAAATATACTAAATACAAACAATATATGCAACTGTATAAATTAAAAATTATTATAAAGTGCCTAAGATATTAAATTAAATATGTATACATTTATATACATAAATAAAATATTCATTTTAAACAAAACTTATTATCATTAACAATGCAACCTATATCTACTTAAAGCTCTTAATTTTAAAATGTTGTGAATACTGCAAAGATCGTTAAGTCCAGGCCATGCATACAAATGAAGCATGAGCTGCCATATAAGTTCTGCCTTTTCCAATTGTAGTTCCCAGGGACCACCTCTATCATAACTAAGCACTTGCTACAATATTGCAAATCTAAAATAATGATCATGTTGTTCATGCACATGTTTAGCTAGTGCATTATTTAACTGATCTTTCCTTATTCCATACATGTGCTCATAAATTCTTTCCTTGAGAGACCTGGTGGTTTTTCCTATATAAAATGTGTGGCAGAGTTGACATACTGCCACATATATTACCCCCTTAGAATTACAATTAAATTTGCCCTTAATAATATATTCTGTGCCCTTTATCTGTATGCATTGGCCTTGATGTATGTGTCTACAATAATTGCACATTCCACATCTATTCATAATACCACTGATTTATTGGCCATAGAGCTTGTCCTGCCATTCTCCAAAAAGTTTTTTTAAATGACTTGCTCTCCTTGCCACTACTTTGAAACCATGACACAGTTTTGTTCTAATGTTCAAATCCTCATCCATAAGTGTCCAGTTTTTCATCATAATAGCCTTAACATCATAAAAATGTGTATTAAATGTTGTTATAAATAGTGCAGCATTGTCGAGGTAGTGTTCACTCACATCTAAAGGTATTGAGTTGTTATTATATGATAAAATAGGTGCAAAATGACCATTTGATCTTTTTGTTTTTACTTCATTGTACAATTCTCTAAGAATATGATTGGGATAGCCTCTCTTTTTAAACATGTCAATCAAATTATTGCACTCTATTTCAAAGTCCTTATCTAAGCTAACCATCCTTGCCGCCTGGACAATCTATCCCTTAACTACTGATTTCTTATTAATTGCCCGGTGTGCACTAGAAAAATGCAAGAATGAATTTGAGCAGGTCGGTTTTCTGTAAGTATTCACTATAAATCTTTTATTGTCCCTCTCCTTACTCAAAGTGACATCCAAAAAATTAATGTCATTATTGTCTACTTGTATGAATATCAAATAAGAAGTAGTTGTATTAATATATGAGAAAAATAAATCTAGTGCTGATTGACTACCCTTTCAAAGGATTAATATGTCATCCAAATAACATAAATATAGGCTAATATGCTGAAAAAATTGGCTACCACAAATGTACTGCTGTTCTCACACAGCCATAACTATGTTCGCAAAAACTGTGCCACGAGGTGAGAACATGGCTACACCCACCTGTTGTAAAAAATATCTGCCCTTAAAATGGATGTAATTATTTTTAAGAACTAGTTCCAAGAGTTCAGTACACAAACTAATTTTGATCTGTGTAATCCCCTGTGCACCTAAGAAAGATTTCTGCAGCCTGTATACTGTCTTCATGAGGGATCACAGGGAATAGGTCCTCGATGTCCACTGTTACAAGTATACTCGGATCACAATACTGTGTATGTTTAATTAACTCAAGGAAATGCCATGAATCTTTACAAATCTGGGGACATTTCATTATCAAACTCTTTAAAATGTTGTCCAAATATTTAGCACATGCATAAGTAATAGAATTACGACCATCTACTATCGGTCATAATGGTGGATTATTGACATTCATATGCACCTTTGGTGCCCTAACTATGGTGGGTATTATAGGATAAATAATATTTAAATAGTTATAAGTGCCAATATCTATTCTATTTTCAAGAAACATATCATTAAGCCCCATATGCACCCTTCTATAAGCTACATTAAACTCATTTTTACTGACCTCCTGATATGTATCTGTATTAAGTATATCTAACATTCTTTGTTCATAATCAAACGTGTCCATTATAACTAAACCCCCCATCAGGCTTCATTGTTCTTAAAGACTGATGCATGAGAAATGACAAATTAATTCTCTCTTCATCTGTTAAACTATCATTCAAGTGCTTTTTGTTATTCACCATATGTCTGATATCCAACTCACATATTCTTTCATATGATGCTAGAATGGGATGAAGTGGGGGGGTTAAATGTACTATGGATATGTGTTACATCAGGGGGTTCAGAATATGCTATCTGATTGTTACCAAAGAGAAATGTGAATTTTTTTTTCTTAAAAAAAGCTTTAAGTTGATCAATATTTGTGCAAGATTAGGTTGCTTAGATAGTACAAACGTAAAACCTTTGCTCAATAAATTCATCATTGATCCATCTATCACAGTATCTGAGAAATTATGCACTTTAAAATCACCTAAGGAATTACATACAATAGCTGGACTACTAGGAGCATCATTAGAAACTGAATAAATTAAGGCTATATCTTCCTTGACACATCTGGTACTGCATGTGGTAACTAATTGTATTTCCTCCCCCTGCCACGATACTGGTACCCCCCTCTCCTCTGATTCCACCAGGGTGTATAGAAACCATGATTATCAGACCAGCCATGTTTGTTATTAACATTTTGATTGTTTTTGTTTTTTATTCTTTCTGATCTTCTGAGAGGTGGGAACTGTTCATCATACTCTTTAAAATCATTCTGATAGGCAACTTGTTCAACATCATCAGTTATTACTTGTTGATGCTGTCCCCTTATGCTTCAACCATTGTTAACCATATTATTAACATAACCAACTTGTGTTTTAACTTTCGGTGGTTTAGAGTAAGCCTGACCCTTACAATACTGTTGCTGGTCCCTTAATAGTTTATTATGTTTTTTGTGCTTCAAGTCAGATAAAATATGTTCAATACTGATATATATTCTTTGATGTTCATACTGATATATATATTCTTTGATGTTCATACTTATACCTACTATAATTAGCATCAACTTGCAGTTGTTTTTCTAAAACATCACATTCTACTAACAGCACTTCAATTTCTCTTACATTATACTCGATTAATAACTCTAACAATTCAAAACTATGACTGTCATACATAGTTAACAATTCACAATGCAAAGGAGATTCTACAGATATCCTGCAGAAACAGGTTGCTAGCTGTAGGTGTAGAACACGAATGCCTGCACTTGAATACAACCTACATAGAATGGATTCACACATTCAATACAGAAGGTCATACTGGGCATGCTCCCATACTTACAGAAAAGAAGCCCATGTCTGACAACAACAGTGGACTATACATATCTGTCAGTCTCAGATGTCTGTGCACACACACCACATTGCGCACCAGTTATGCTTTGCACACACATCGGATAGGAATACACACATATATATCCAAGGACAACACACTATAATAGGCCAAACATACACAAACAGAGGTGTGGGGAAGAGTGGGACAGACAGTGACAAAGAGCATCCCATCATGATGCCTGTCCAACCCACCACACATCCAATTGGCCAATATCACATGATGTGTCAATGTCTATCACTGTAGACATTTGCTTCTAGTAGCCCTCAGCACTATAGTGTCTGTAGTGCTTGTGATAACTGTGTAACATGACAGTACAAATCATTATTCATCTAGCAGTCATATACACAGTTCTGTCAAATGTAAAGCTGTGTGTGACTGAGTGTTGTGTGTGTTTCCAGTGGAATGGTTTATGGCCCATTCACACACACTGCACTCCCCATTGCTCTAGTTTAGCTAGCCTGCTGATGTCAGTCACCTTGAAATACCCCTTAGGACAAGGATTACCCTTATAAGCTCTGTGGGGCATGCAATAACTGCATAATGCTATAGTGTGATGTTAGGTATGAGTTCTAATCCCAGACATGGAAACTGTGTGTGTTTGTGTGTGTAGGGATCAATGATTTTGAGGCCATTCATAGACACTACACCTCCCATTGCCCTACTTTAGCAAGCCTGCTGATGTCATTCACCTTGAAATACACCTTTGGATAAGGACTAGCCCTATAAGCTCCGTGGCATGTGTGATAACTGCATAATGCTCTAGTGTGACATCCTAGTTAGGTAGGAGTTCTACTCCCAAACATAGCAACTGTGAAACTCTGTGGGTGTGTGTAGGGTTCAAGGCTTTTGAGGTCATTAATAGTCACTACACCTCTGATTGTCCTCCTTTAGCAAGCCTGCTGATGTCAGTCACCTTGAAATACCTCCTTGGACAAAATGCAGACCTATAAGCTTTGTGGCACATGCAATAACTGTGTAATGCTATAGTATGATGTACTAGTTAAGTAAGAGGTCTAATCCTAGACATGGCAACTGTGTGTGCATGTGTGTAGAGAGTAATGCTTTTGAGGCCATTCTCAATTACTACACCTCCCATTGCACTGCTTTAGCAAGCCTGCTGATGTCAGTCACCTTGAAATACCTCCTTGGACAACATTCAGCTCTGTAAGCTCTGTGGCACATGCAATAACTGCATAATGCTACAGTGTGATGTAATAGTTATGTAGGAGTTCTAATCCCAGATATGGCAACTGTGAAACTCAGTGTGTGTACAGCGTAATGCTTTAGAGGCCATTCACAGTCACTACACCTCCCATTGCCCTACTTTATCAAGCCTGCTGATGTCATCTACCTTGAAATATATCTTTGGAGAAGGACTAGCCCTATAAACTCTGTGGTGTGTGCCATAAATGTGGAACAATGTGGTAACAGTAACTACACAGCTATGGGTTTGAATCTTATCTGCGACAAGTGTTTGTGTGTGTACTTAAAAGATTTTTGTCTCCATTTATAGCCAGTACACATCTTAGAGCCTGACTTTAGCAGTCTTGCCTATATCATCCATCTTACAAGTATTTGTTGCAAAGCTTACACCGTGTCAGGTTAGTGGTGCATGTGGTAAATGTGTAACCACAATGGTCTGTAAAGGTTATTAGATAGAGATGTGAACCTCTCCCCCTGGCAAACGTAAATGTATGAGTAGGGTAAAATTATTTTTGGGCTCTCTCAACCACTACATCACCCAATGCCAGTATTTACAAGGGCTGGTGATGCTCCTCACCTTAGAAGTACCTTGGGATGACATCCATCAAATAAGCTCCGTGGTACATGTGATAAATGCGGTACACTGTAATAGCAATACATAGCTAGGTAGGGTTGAATGTCAGTACTGGCAAGTGTGTGTGTGTCTATCATCAGTATCCTGTGTGGAGGTTGCTGTGATTGTGCAATGACAGAATGCATTGTGGGGTGAGTTTTGCTAAATTATTATATTGAGGACCTACTATATGTCACAATGTCCACCTTACAAGGACAACAGATGTCAAACAGCAGCGAGGCTGGTATAGACAATCCGTAGTCCTACATGTGACATTATGGATAAGTGAACAATATAGACAACCCTTCTCTTACTCAGAGAAGACTCTCTACCCATGTCTCATACACAAACACACTTGGCTAGGCAACAGCCACTATATTGGTAGTTCCCTGCATATTGCCCAAAGATAGTAACCACAATGTGATTGCAGTGGACTACATGCCTGTGGACCACAACACTGCCACTGACATCAGAATGTACTGTGAAGTGTAACATCTCCTGAGTGTGTTATCCAGCAAGTAAAAGGACATGGCACCCTGTTCCATCCCTACAATAGGCAAATAAATGCTTACAGTGGTCCTTTGCTATGTTCCCCACTGAACACCTACAACAACTGTAGAGTCTGCAAATGTAACCCACAAAGGGAATACCATGCTTATACACATGCCCTGTATGGAGAGATGCCACTAACTCCACTGACTACCTGTATCATGCTGCCAATATAGCTCCAGCCACAACCTCAGTTCCATAGCCAGGTCTCACCACATGAGGTCAGGAATGCCACATCAGATGATAACAATCTGTCCACACAACATGCCCCAGAGACACCAAGTACACCTCCACATGTCACAGAACAGCATGTGGGACAGGTGTACAACACAGACACTGTCCATGTTATGGAATATAAATCACATACATGGCAAGCATTGCACAGCACTGGCCAACCACAATAATAACCCAGATGAGTGGATAGTAAATACAATACCCACCTGTGTGGGCCAATCCAGGAACTACACCCCTGAGCCACACTGGAGACTATTGTCATGTGGCCTGATGCCAAGGTATTCCCTTTGTCTAGCCTTGTACAGCCTTCTGGCACAGTCAACTATTACACATCTGTGAAGCAATGAACCCATGCATGTCAGTACTGGAAAGTGTGTGTGTGTGTGTGTGTGTGTGTGTGTGTGTGTGTGTGTGTGTGTGTGTGTGTGTGTGTGTGTGTGTGTGCGTGTGTGTGTGTGTCTAGAGATTAATGATTTTGAAGCCATTCACACTCACTACACCTTCCACTGCCCTACTGTAGCATGCCTGCTGATGTTAGTCACCTTGAAATAACCCTTTGGCCATATTTCAGCCTGATAAGCTCTGTGGTCCATGTGATAACTGTGCAATACTGTAGTGTAGCAAACCAGTTAGGTTGGAGTTCTAATCCTGACCCTACCAACTGTGATAATGTGTGTGATTCCCTGAGAGAGTGTGGTTGTGTCTTCCTTGCCACCTGCTTTTGTGGACAGTCATATGTACTACACTTCCCTTTTCCCTCCTTTATCACTGTTGCTGATGTCACTCACCTTCAAAGATAACTTTGGACAGCTCCCTAACGTGTAGCTCAGTGGCACATGCAGTAACTGCATAACAATATAATAGCAATACATAATCAGGTAGGGGTTTGAAACTCAGTACTGGTAAGTGTGTGTTATCAGTGCCCTGTGTGGGTGTTGGGGTGATTGTGTAATGGTAATTGTTGACAGAGTGTGTATTGTGAATATGTACCTTGGCCTGTGTACAGACTGTGGTAGATGTCATTGTTCTAGGTCCTGTTCTATCTGATGTTGCATGCTGGTCCACTGTATGGTACCCTATCAGTGTACATGTTTGTTGGGCCAGACTGACACATGTCACATACCACAGTCAGGCATTGAAATTCACTATGTATTGGCCCAGTATATGTAGGGTTAATGAGTGAGTGGCACATATGAGGATGGTGCTGTTCACACAGTCCATATACTGTAATATTAAGCATGCTTACCATATGTGACAGTGGCTGTGTTCAGATTGGTTGTGGGTATGCACTTTCACACAGGTGTCTGTTACTCATTGCTGTTACATGCCTGTAGAGCCTGCTATATTTGTAGGTACATGTGTAGCCCCACATAAGAAATGTAAGCCAGTGTTGTGGCAGTCTGCCTGTAGTTTGCACAGTGCTTTGTGACATGCCTAGCAGCTCAGTGTATTTACCCAGTCTGATGTTATGTCCAGATATGTGTCAGATGTACTGTTGCTGGGCAACCATAACTGTTGTGTATTTCTGACAAAGCAGCGGGATGCTGTACAGATGTATGTCACAAATTAGTGGGTAGTATGTGGGCTTGTGACCTCTGCTCCTCCAGTTATTATGTATCAGGACAGACAGGAGTGTGTGAATGCATAAACTGCATGAGCTTAACTATTCCAGTATTTTGATGATATCCCCATTTACATGACTGTAAACATCCACTTTGTTAGGCTTGGTCCACACATCTTGCACTAAGGGGTTATATGTACACCTCTGGACTGACCAAAGTGTGTCAGACTGCCCACATTTATTGGTAATATCTCTGCTGTATTCCACAGGATCATTACTGTGATTTGTGTCGTACTGCACTATGATGATCTTATGATGTCTGTCAGTAACTGATGGCGTACATGTCAATATCAAATGTGACTTCCCACACATTTCTGTTAAGACAACCCTTGTTACAGTAGCAACATTCTACATTTGTACCTGCAATACTTACATGACATCCCCTTGCACTAAGAGGTATGACTACTGGTGCTGAGGCATGACTCCACTACATGTTATGGAGATATGTTATACATATATGTATATATATATATATATATATATATATATATATATATATATAGACAAATATATATATATATATATATATATATATATATATATATATACACATATATATACACACACACACACACACACACACACACACACACACACACACACATATATATATATATATATATATATATACATATACAGACACACACACACACACACACACACACATATATATATATATATATATATATATATATATATATATATATATATATATAAAAATGCAATATACAGATGTATATAAGAACATATATATATATATATATATATATATATATATATATATATATATATATATGTATACATATATTTACATATGTGCATATATATATATATATATATATATATATATATATATATATATATATATATATATATATATATATATCCAAATCCTTATGTGTACACATGAGTGTTTTATTTACCTTCCCAGACGTATCCCACCATATTTATCTGATATGTGTTTATATAGATATAACAACATACTGATTCAACAATATGTCCACTAACAAGTACTACACAATTGTAGAATTCAAAGCAGTTGTTCACTACTATTCAGTATGTGTACTGACAGTTATATTGGAAAAACAAAAAAATGCTTTTATAGCTGTGATGGCTAAGTGGTTTACTGCTGTAACTATAGTGCATAGGGTCCTAGGTTCAAGACCTGCAAGGGCTGTTTATTTTGTTGCTAGGCAGAACTAGGACTGTTGGATACTGACTGGTTAAGGCAGTTTTGAGCTTCTTTAAATGGGTTTGTGCGGATTTGCCTGACAGAAAGTCTTGCTAAAGTATGGTTACATGTATAGGCACTTAAACAGTTTCTGCTTCGCTTACCAGTGTGGAAATCTGCTTAGCATTTATATTGCAGCAATGCTAAAACCTGCTAAGCATGGCTCAGCCCTTGTAACCAGTGATCACATTCCAGTCTGATAAAAGTGCAGGGTAATGACATATTTAATGTGCATTTAATTCCATGTAAATAACATGCATCTATGTGCTGTCATTGCAGTATAAAGGGATGTGAGTCTACTGTCTAGGCACCTGAGTATAAATGGCTTGTACAACACTCTTTTCCATTTGAATGTGTTTCATACATGAGTAGTATCCCAGGTTATATGTAGTCACACTGGCATGTACTGTTTCATTATGTTACTACTGTTGACAGTGAATGTGTTTCATACATGGGTAGTATCCCAGGTTATATGTAGTCACACTGGCATGTACTGTATCATTACATTACTACTGTTGACTGTGCTTTCCCAAGTAAAAGTAGATTGCAGATTGTAGTACTGGAACCAAACACCCCTTCATGCAAAGATGGACTCTGAGTACTCACTATCATGCTATTGGTGTGTGAGCTGTGTGTCATTAAGTATTTGCTACTGCATATTGATCTGACATGTTAATATTAACTGTAGACTACTGTGTGCATAGAACATGTGATTGAGGGCTGCTGTCATGTAGTAATGGCATACCTATCAGTGTCAGACGTCTATCTGTCAACACATTCATCCTAATGCATAACCAGTTGGCTATCTGATGTCTGCCTGTCCTCTGTACAGATGTGCAGATGTCAGTTATCCATCTTGGATGCTTACAGGCAATCTATGCTTGACTGACACTGACACTGACATGTCTGCCCAGCTGTGTTATGAATGCTATAGCTAGGAATCCCCACCCTGTAGGCACCACATGCCATGGATACCTCAACTACACAACCACAGTCAACAGAACATGCTTAGGTACAGGTCTCCAAGACAGACACTGACCATGTTATGTAATACATGTTGCATACATGTCAATTGGAGCACCTCACTGGCCATCTCCAAGAGGCAACCAGATGATTGGATGTTGCATTTAACTCTCACCCCTGAGTATTACTCCCATGGCATCAGTTGATAGATGGCCTGATGGCAAATGTCAGGTAGTATGATACCACTGTACCCACATTGCCTACTCTTCCCATCTCTCCATGGACATTATCCTGGTACACACCTAGGAAAACCTGCACCTATGGACCCAAGAACTGACAAATGTGTCAGTGTGCATTACTGAGAATAACAGTGTCTGTGTGTATGTAAACTTGTACTTGATAATACCCTGAGGGCCTTCACACCCACTACAACCCCATTGCCATAGTTATGACTGCTGCTGTAATGGATATTACATGTACCTTGTTACACTCTTCATCCTATGGGCTACCTGGAGCTTGCACTACCAGCACAACACTGTTGTACAAATGGGTAGATTGGCATGGGTTACCATCTGAGTCCTGGCAAGTATGTGTATGTGTGCAAGTGTGTATATTTGTATGATGCAGCATTCTGAGGCCACATTCTCCTAATGCAATACACCTTGCCATACAGTATAAGGGATAGTGATGTTGCTGACCGTAGGAGAGCCATGACAAATCGTCACCCTACTTTCCCTGTGGCATGTGCAATAGATGCATATCCCTGTAGTGGCACTCTTGAGATAGACAAGGGGTTGTATTGCAGTCCTGGTCAATGTGTGATGGTGGGTATGCCAGCGTATTATCATCGGTTTCAGTGAGTACAATATCCAATGTGGGGTGTGGTTGCTGGGTATATTGTCTTTGCACCATGGTACCCCCAGTACATGTCCTAAGGTCCACTGTATGGGGACCACTGTCACCATCAACTATACAGGCAACTGATTAAACTATCCAGCCCAATGATGCATGAGCTGTGTGCAACTTATCTGTAACAGAATGGACACACTGACAAGGTAGTTAGCACTGATAATTCCAGGTCTCTATGATGTGTGTATGACTGTTATGTGTTTGTCAATGTGTACATGACAGTATGTCACACTATGTATTGTTCATAAACAACCAGTACATCTGCCATTACCATACTGCACAAGGCCTGGTGATGTTCTTCACTTAACAAGTAACCTGGGACACACCTCATCCTAAAAGCTGTGTAGTGTGTGCAATTAAGCCCACACACATTAGTAGCAATAAGTACCTAGGTAGGGTTTCTACTCTCAGTGTTGCCAAGTAAGAGTGTGTGGGTATGTGAAGGGATCTACTTCAGTTTGCAGAAAATACATGTCCCAGGAGGTCATCTGTCTGAGAACTGACTAGCAAATGCTAACATTTCACACCTATCATATTGTGGAAATTCATTCCATCAGAACTAGTAGTAGATGTGTAAATGGCCTCTTCCCCACTGTAGATCTGTACAGCGATACTAGGGTTGGTATATAAAACTAGGTATGGATCTTGTGGACACAGCCACCATCATTGCGGATACTGTTAAGTGTATCCCCCTGCTTAGTCAGCTGTAATACTGTACAGTTTATGTTAACATGTTAAGTAGTTGTCAATCACACTATCTGTGGGTCTACACCACCCCACACCCTCCAAGGGGTAGGGCTGTGCCACCCATACCAATACACCTATGTTTACCAAGTTGAGGATTGCACTGCATTGGGGAAAGGGACATATACTCTGCCAGCACTATCGTCAATGGCATTAAGCTAGCAGACTGATTATTTCCCAAAGTGATGTTGTGCCTCTTTTGTCTTGGTGGAATTACATAGGCTAAAATGGGTTCCCTGCAAAAGTAAATACATCCATGTGTACAGTATTTTCTGTGTATTGCTTCAACACCAAAGCCTCTGTGTGTGTGTGTTATACACAAACATGTGGTGTGTACTACCCAGTACACTTATCATTGTCCACTGTAGAAGGGCTGCTGACATCAGCCACCATGCACTCATCTGTATAGACGCCTCAGACCTATCAGGCATGTGGCACATGCAGTAACTGTTATACAGAACTGTGACTTGTGTTCATCTGTACCCAGGATATGGCACAGTCAAGCTGCCACCACAGTGCCATACCCCTTGTAAGAAAACAATAGCAGACCAAAATTTTGCTTACACATAGATACCTGAAACACAAACGAAATGCATTATGGAGACCACAATCTCTCAGTGTCAGTAACAGCTATAATGCATCATGGCTGGACAGCTACACATCCTGACATGTAAGCATTAAACTTTAGTGCTGAAAACATGTTAAACAGCATTACATTGGTACACCCTTAGTACAGTCACTCTGTGCATCAGAACCATATTAGCCTGTCCCTGCATTGATGTTATGGATAACAGGGATGTGGCACAGGTATCATCATATGCACTGGGTGTATTGTGGGTTTGCCAGAGACCTAGGCTGAGCCATTTGTTTGACATCATGTGTGTGTGTGTTAGGGGATTTCTTTATTAATTGGCCTGTGCAGATGTGGTGCATGTAGGTATGGGGTTGCCCTAGCTTTGATGGTGATGTGTGTGTGTGTATATGCATGCACACAGTTCTGCCATGTGGCTGCCCTATACAGGGGTTTGTTGGAAAGCTGCAGACTGTACCTGGCAGGGTGTGCAATTCACTGTCTCTGGCCACAGACAATGTCTGCCACAATTCGTGACCTTGACTGTGTGCAGCTACAGACATTCTTAGTGAGCTTTGGATGTCTGTTTCAGTTCATTGTTGTGTTTCAGGATGACACCCCTCTCCATCCTTAACCTTTTTGCAGATGCTTGACAACTATGGGTTACACATGAGTGTCATTTTGCAGTGTCCCATATTCAGAACACCATGTGTACCAGCCTAGTCCCTGATAATGATTGGCAAACATACAGGTGTATATTGGCACCAGCAAGGTACAGATGGAGGTTGTGGGCCTGAGGTGGAATGAGGTGTTGCTTGTGCAGCTCATGTATCTTAATTAATACTGTCTATAGGTTTTGAACTTGGTCTTGGTGCACCATTACACATTGAAACCATGCCGTTAGGGGACTTTTGATATTATGCATATGCTACCTATAGAAATCCCTGGCTGATGTTTCCTGTGGAACAACTGTCCCATCTGATTACCCTAACCCATAGGCCACACTTATGCAGAGTCCAGGTGATTGTCGACACAGGTACTGCACAGCCAGTACTTGATAGACATTCCTGCAACTCCCACAGTGTTGCAGCATGTTTCTAGGCAGCCTCCATGACCAGTTTGCAACAAGTGTTGTCATCTGTCTTGGATGGCCATCTGTTTATTTTCTGCATTAATGTTGTCACATACTTCCTCATCACATACATTACTGTCTGCACTGTTTGCCATGGTATATGCAATGGTGAGGTAAGGCTACATATTCCACTCATGTGTGCTACTTGTTGGGTTTGTAATCCATTCCATGGCTTGTAAGATGTGTGCAAGTCACAGCTGCCTCTGTTGCAGGGGAGTGGGCAAATGTGATGGGCATATGTCTTGGATAGCAGACCATTCCTTGGTGTAACATTGAGGACCTGTACTTGCTGGAAGGTGCATACTCATGAAGAGTGAATGCTGGCAGTACCTTAAAAGCTGCTTCCACAATACGTTAGTTGGAGAGTGTGAACACATATCCTTCCAGTGTTTGTTAAGGTATGTATTCCCCATATTTGCTGTCCTAACATAGGATTCCATATTACACATTCATTGCTCATGTTAGGACAACATTACAGGTTGTAAGGGTTGTGGAATATGGTATTGTGATTTGCCATTGTGTAGATCTGTAACAGTTGCCATTGCAATGGTGGTATATACACTGTTGTAGCACTGTATAAGGGTGATGTTTCAGACATGTTCCTACTGTAGGCCATTTGTCCCACCATTATGTTCATCTCTTTGCACACATCTTGCAATGACAGGTTGTTAGTTATATTGCAGGACTCTTACATACCTTTCAGATATACCACCATAGTGATCACTGTGATGCCGTCCAGTTAACAGCAACAATAAGTGAACATGTACAGCATACGTTATGGGTAGATGTGTTAAATGTGTGCATGGCACTAACATGGCTGGTGTATTGGCAAACCTGAACAAACAACACCATACTCACCAGCTACAGGCTGCTTCCCCAGAGGTATACCAGAGGGATCTACATAGTTGTGTGAGAGATGTGATGTCAGTAGCCAAACCTGTGGCATTGGTACAGGGTGGGAGCAGCATTTCAGTACATCAACAGTACAAACCAACAATGCTACAGTTTGTGCACATCTGTTCATTACTACAATGCAACAACAGGCAATATATATTTTATCTCACATATGCATGATTAAACTCTATAGATGTAAATGGATAAGCA